>NC_090934.1:1323394186-1323711319 GCF_040938575.1 Ambystoma mexicanum
ATGATGGAAGGTGCAAGGGGATCAGCAGGAAGTTTGAAGAAGAGTTGCGTGTCGACAGCATAACACTGGAAGTTGGGGGAGAAGGAGGAGGTGAGTGCCAGTTGACTAAGGTAGATGTTAGAGCAAAGGCGAGGGAATAGAGCCCTGCGTGACGCCACAGGTGGAGAAGGAAATTGGAGAGGAGAAGGTGCCTAGGATGACTTGGGAGGAGCAGTCAGTTAGGAAGGTGGGCAAACAGTCCAGTGCCCGCTCCGAGATACCAACGATGTCATGGAGCCTTTGTATGAGGATGGCGTGGTTGACTGTGTCAAATGCAAAGAGATTGAAAAGGATGAGGAATGCAGGGGAGTTTGAATCCAGGGATGAAAGCATTTCTTCACAGTTGTTCAGAAGAGCAGTGTCCGTGCCTCTGGATGCTCAGTCCAGATTTATGGTTGTGGAGACCGCCAACAAGTTCAGTGTGAGAGTTGAGTTGGGACAGGGCCAACTTCTCCAGCAGTTTCTCCAGGAAGGAGGTGATGGAGATGGGCCAGTAGTTGGCTGGACAGGAATGATCTTCTAATGTTTTTTTTGAGGAGGAAGCTCACAAGGGAGTGCTTGAGGGAGGAGGGAAAAAGAACCTGAAGCAAAGGAGAGGAAACATTGTCTTTGATAGTTCTGGATGAGCAAGGGGAGTCCTGTTTGGAAGAGGTCTTCATATAGCGGACAACTCTGGTGACTTCTTCTGGGGAGACTGGGTCGAAGGAGGAGAGCGAGTGGCCAACCGAGGCAAAGTGGTGAGGGATGGGTTGGGAGTGTAACAAGGCTCTTCAGGATGTCATGAGTTTTGGTGGTGAAGTGAGTGGTGAGTGTGTTGCAGAGGGCCTGAGAAGGAATAGGGGAAGAGGATACTGCGGAAGGGTTGGCAAGGTCTCTGTAGCTCTTGAAAAGTTCAGCAGTGTTGTTGGCTGCGTCAGATACCCGTGCCTGAATGTGGGCACTTTTTTTGGCACAGCTAGAGTTTGTATTTCCTTTGGAGCAGGAGGCAGGCCAGTTTGTCAGAGGGTTAGCCTGAGGTTTTCCACTTCCGTTCTGCAGCTCTGCACTTTCATTTCAGGTCTGCAAGTTTAGAGTCGTACCAAGTGTTAAGCTTTGAGGCAGGCTTCAAGCGGATCCTCGTGACTGGGGCAAGTCTGTTGGTGATGGAAAGGTGGAAGTTGCTGAAAGCAGTGTTGGTGGTGGAGTCAGAGTTGGGCGGGTCAAGGGGCGGATAAAGGTGGAGGTGAAGGCAGCAGCTGACACTTGTTTCATCGGGCGGATGTTCGTGAACCAGGTTGGCAGGGCTTTTGGAGATGTGGAAAGAGGGCCATAGGGACCCAGGAGAGAGGGGCGACCAAGGGAGATGAGAGGGAATGTGAGGGAGGTCAGAGTGGATGAGGGCCTCGAGTGGGTTGGACCAAAAGGGAGAATGGAGAGAGAGATGGAGAGGTGCAGAGATCAACGAAGAAGAGTGAATGCTGTGCCATGGGAGTCTAATTGGATGTTAGTCACCTAGAAGCAGCAGGTTTGGAAGTGGTTGAGAGTAAAGAGGAACCAAATATCAGCCCATTCAGAGGGGAATGGGGAAGTAGCACCTGGAGTCGGTTAAACGGTAGCAATAGTCAGGGTGGAGGAGGGAGAGATGACCAATTTACATACCAGCCTCTCAAAGGACAAGTAGAGCGGAGCGGGTAGGGTGCAAGAAGGAATCCACTCAGGGAAGATTAAGGCGATCCCCCACTGCCAGCACGGTGAGTCGAGGCTTGGAAATGATCTTAAAGCCGTCGGGTAGGGGGGGGGGGGGAGTCCAAGGCAGTGACTGAGCTGGCATTGAACCAAGTCTCGGTGAGTGCAAGAATGTCCAGGCCAGTGCCTTCAAGAAGGCGGCAGATGTCAGCAGAGTGTTTGTTGACTGAGTGGACGTTGAGGGTCGCAAGGTGGAGACGCTCTGCTATGTGGCTTCTTAAATAAGTATTCTCAGTCTTATTTTCCTTAGAAACTATCTCGCCATTCTAACAAAGTAGATAGAAGGTTAACATACTCACCTGTGAATTGAGTTCCTCTTCCCAAAAGTAATGCTGCTGGTTTCACAGGATAATTGTATGAGTGTCCCCAATTGGGTCTTGCTTCCCTCGATTTGCTGTTCGCCTGTCCAGAATAAGTCTGCCTAGCTCATGCTTGCCTTTTAGGTTGTTGGTAGTTCCTTAAAGTATATAGAGGTTTTACTTACTTTGCATAGATGTGTGCCATCCAAAAATAAGGTGATGCATTGCTTCCCTTAGTCTTTTCAACTGAAAAGCAACTGTAATTGAATATTACACCCCAGGGTCCAACTCCCTTAGAATAACTGATATCCTGAATCAGAGTTATAGGTTTTTGCTGTCAAGTGTTCCACTATTCAGAAAAGTATGTTGTCCAGTTCATTTACTAAGTGATTTCTTGCTGAGCGTCACGGTATAACTGACAGGTATCTACTACACTTCTATTACCCTAAAGTAATCTGAAAAATAACCTTTTGGTTTTACTCCCAAGAATAGGTGTGCTCTATACTGAATGTATATACAAAGGTCTGACTTACCTAGAAATATTAATTTATAAATGAAGTCTCTGCTTTGGTCTGTGTACTTTAAAGCATAGTGTTGTGTTTTTATAATTGTGGTTATATATTATGTGATGGTACTTATTCCCCCCCCCCCCCCCCCCAAGATTGATCTGGCACTACTTGTATTTAAATAAACCCTTTATTTTTACAATACTTAAGTGTTTCTTTGGACCATATGTGTACTATTTCTTTGTATTGAATCTACAGTCCTCCCTCCCAAGATACACCTGGCAGCTCTTTCTGTCTACGCTACCATATACTCAGGTGCTACAGCCTTATACTAAGAGTGGAGTCTTGTACTGTCTCATTTGAATGGTTTTAACTGTCCTAACACTTGGAATTTTCAACATTAACTTTGCACTCTGCAACATTTACAATTGATCATATTATTGACCGTATGATGGGAATTTGGGCGTCTGGGGCCAGAGACGATTTGCGTCTGTGTCTCCCTTCTTCCCAGCGGTCTAGTCCTTTTAAATTGTATTTTCTCTCTAGTTAATCTATGGTGACCCAATTGAAATGTTTAATAGCCGAGGGCAAGCATAGTCTTGTTTTTTGTATATATATATTTTTTTTATTTCCTGGAAGGACATGGGGCTTCTAGCACCTGTTGCGGGTCTGTATCAGCATTGTGGAACCTGCTATATTATAGTATGGTTTGATCTCACCAGCCTAGGACATATTCCATCCACAACAGGTTAGTGCGAGTTTCTACACAGTCCTCAAGAGGACTAGTGCAGCGTACTTGATGCTGAAGAAAGCCCTAATGTTTTCTGTCTTGTCACTTTTTCGATAGTGACAGATGAAGACTAGGGACTGTCAGTTGCAAACGTGCACATTGTTTAGTTTGTTTAAATTTACACTGACCAGAATTCGACCAGGGGTAATTACTGTTTAGCCATGAAAAGCGCAGTTTATTTTGGAAGTTGGGAGGTAAATCATTAAAGGCGATTACTTTATCAGGCTGCGGTATGTTTTATATAATTATTTGAAGATTGGTTACTGGCTGCTTGCTTTAACAAAGTGCTCTGCCGTTTATGTAATTGACAAGGCACGAAGCACACTTCTATATAGAACAACGTTACTTAGTTACTTTCTTTCACAGTGCAGATTAAGGGTTGTATATCAAGCACGGAGAGATGTAACGATAGTCTGCCGCCCTTCCTGACTGGCTGACCAGCATTACTTCCATAGCCAATCCAAGCCGGGAGGCGTAGCCGGCATTGCACTAAGGCATGCACAAAGGCTCTCGCTCCTGTCCCAGCCTGTCCTTGCCTCTCCGGGCGTCGGCCAGAAACCCTGCATTGCTACCGGCAGATATGGAGCCCCACCGATCGACCACTAACCAGGTACACTACTGCTTGTAACAATAGCGCTTCTCCACCGCCTGTACAACCTGTACTCCTGCAGCCATACCACATTTGACCACCAACGTGCATATACGTCTGATCGAACTACTGCATCTGCTACATGATCACGCGCTCGACACGCTCACCTTTATGATGTTCCTCACTCAATGTGAAAAGTATCTGCATTAATATTCCGGCTTACTTAATTCTGTACATCACTTCGTGGCAACTTACCCCTATGTAGCCCTGTTGCCCACACTTAGCCACCTCTACCTATACCTAGCCACTGTGTTGCCTATACCTAGCCACTGTGTTGCCTATACCTAGCCACTGTGTTGCCCTGTGCCCATCCATCATGACCAACAACACACCCCCACCCTCCGCACTCATCCCCCCCTACACCCTTCCTTCTTCACCAAACCCACAGATCACAAACACAGCACACCCCTAACTCACCCCAGAGCTACCAACGCTAGGAATCTATTACTAGGCCTCCGCTCCAGATCCTCACTGCAAACCCCACTAGCTAAATTTGAAAACAAGCCAACTTCGGAACACCACAAACCGACCACCACCAAGAAGGCAGCCAAAGGACAGAACTCCAGCCCTACCCCACTACCACGCCCAGACCTACAATGTGCATTAATTAATGCCAGATCCCTCCCTGCGGACGCTACAGAAATTCATGACCTTTTAACCAACCTCGACCTTGACATACTTGCCATCACCGAAACCTGGCTACACAACGCTGCTGGCCCCGCCATCTCCCTAGCTATCCCATCAGGATACTCCATCCTTAGACAGGACAGAACACTGTCCACAGGTGGAGGAGTAGCCCTTATAGTCAAAGATCTCCTAGAAATAAGACAACTTTCCTCCAAACTAGGGGAGAACGTAGACTCTCTATCGGCAAAAATCGCACTTTCTCCTAATACAACCATCACCTTTAATCTAGTATATCGCCCGCCAGGCCCAATACTGGACTTTCAGGACAACCTCTCACATCTACTAGGGGAAAACCTTAAAACTACTACCAAAACTATCCTTTTAGGAGACCTCAACCTGGGACTCCACGACCAGAAAGATAGACCCTCCACTACACTTACACAAGCTCTCCAAGAAATGGGCTTTGAACAAAAAGTACTCCAGCCTACCCACAACAAAGGACGTACTCTTGACTGGATAGCTGACCACAATTGTGGCATTGACATCAGCTCCATCACACCCACCCCATGGTCCGACCACTTTCTCATTCACTTCCTCATCCCTACACCTAACAACTCGCTAAAAAAACTCAAGCCAGTGCCTCCAGCCTTAGCCAGGAGTGCCAAGAACCTCACAAAAGAAAATATCTCCCCCTACCTTGACCCCCTCTCTAACCTCCCTGCCACACTAGACCCAGCTGCACTGGCGGATATCTACAAAACCACCATCAGCACTGCCATAGATGATATCGCCCCCCTACAAAAGAAAAAATCCAAAAACACCAAACACGCTAATACCTGGTGCTCAGCAGAACTAAAAACTACGAACCAAAAAACGCAAAGCCCTAAACTTATGGCAAAATGCACCAAACGCATCCTCACTAGCCTCCTACAAATCACTGGCCACCCAATACAAAAAAAGTATCATAGCAGCCAAATCCACGTCCTACAATGAAAGAATCTCCAACGCCACCTCAGAATCCAAAGAGCTCTTCTCCATCTTCAAGGAACTTTCCACACCTGCCACTAAGCCTCAAGAGATTATCAAGGACCAAGCCTGGTGTAACACCATACAATCCGCCCTCTTGAATAAAATTGAACTCCTCCAAGCAAAAATCCTAGACCATCACAAAAATCTCACTCAGCACATTCTATCAGCCTCCCCTACTGAAACAGTGACTGAGAACAAAAAGACTAATCTCATTACACCCTTCAAATTTAGAGAAGTCTCAGAAAAAGAGGTAGTAGATATCGTTAACAGAATCAAACCCTCCAACTGTAAAGGCGACGCCTGCTCCGCCAAACTAGTCAAAGACTGCGTAGAAACATTGGCGCCATTCCTTAAAACCTTCATCAATGCATCCTTCAACACCAACTCTGTCCCAACCAGCCTAAAAGAAGCCTGGGTGCGCCCTCTTCTCAAAAAACCTACTCTAGATCCCGAAAACGCTAACAACTATAGACCTATCACAACCGTCCCCTTCCTGCTTAAGATCCTCGACAAAGTTGCCTACACACAAATACAGCAACACCTGGAAGTAAATCGCATCCTAGGAAAAAGACAATCGGGTTTCCGCCCGGGACATGGGACCGAATCGGCCCTATTGGATCTTAAAATCCAACTAAATGACATCATGGACAAAGGCAAACCAGCACTCCTGCTCCTGTTAGACCTATCTGCCGCCTTTGACCTGGTCAATCACAACATTCTAGGCACGCAACTCGAAAATGAAGCACACTTTTCGCCTGAAGCCATCTCCTGGGTCAAATCATTCCTCGAGGGTCGACTTATGAAAGTCTTCTCTGACTCCGCGAGCGCTACCCCCACCACTATCCATTGCGGCGTCCCACAAGGGTCCTGCACTGCCCCCACCTTATACAACATCTTCACCCTCCCTCTGTTCAATGATTTGGACCGTCGTCACATAGCCTACACCAACTATGCTGACGACACTCAGGTCCTGCTCCCACTTACTGGGGTTTATGAACAAGATGCAGTAACATTAACCAAAATCTATACAGCCATTCAAACCTGGATGGCAGCCAACGGCCTCTGCCTGAACGGAGACAAAACAGAGATCCTACTAGTTGGCACCAAAGAAACACTAAACAAACTCCCACTGCGGTACAAATCCTTTAACATAGACAACTCCACCATCACAGTCTCCACCGCAGTAAAAACGCTAGGAGTATACCTTGACTCCACTCTCTCTATGACACGACAAGTAAATGCCATAGCTTCCTCTGCTGCACTTACCACCAAGATAATTAACGCCGTTAAACCCTTCCTATCCACAAAAAACTGCTTGGCCGTAGCCAGAGCCACAGTAGGCACCAAACTGGACTACTGCAATGCCCTCTTCTTGGGCACGTCGGCAAAAAACCTAAACAAAATGCAAGTCACACAAAACAACGCGCTAAGAGCAGCCCTAAGCATCCCTAAAAGGGAGCACATCTCCCAAGCCAGAAAAGAAGCCCACTGGCTTCCAGTAAAAGAACGCATACTATTCAAATCCATGGCCATCACACACAAATGCCTCTCCGCCAAGGCCCCGCCCTATCTCTCTGAAAGAATCACCCTCAATACATCCACTAGATCCACCAGGTCTCGCATGACCAACCAGACCTATGTACCCACCTTCAAAAGAAGCAAAGCCGGAGGGTCCAGCTTTCAACACTTAGCACCCAAAAACTGGAACGCACTCCCCACCGCTCTAAGGAACGAAAACTCATACCATGCCTTCCGCAGATTACTTAAAACCACGCTGTTTAACTAACCCCTCCTCCCCCGCCCCCCTTAATCAACTGCTCTACCACAACTGTATGTAAACAATCACTACTGTATTAAAACTGCTTATATCATCTGCATGTATCTATATATACACTATGTATGCCTGTAACAAGTAAGACTACGTTCAGCGCCACGATGCCCCAGGGCAGATGTGCGCTATATAAATCCAAACAAATAGTGTCCGAAGGGTAGATTAGGAGTATGTGAAGGGTGTTAAAATGAGGGCTGCTATATACATTAGAAGGATGGAAGTTAAGATCTGAATTGTGTGTTTGTACATTTTTGTCCCTGTAACAAAGGTAGTGGATTAGGAGGATAGCTGACGAGGAGACATTGTATGGATAGAATGTAATGGTTGAACTGGAAGAATAGAAAATGTGTCATTCCTCTCCTGTAATGAAAGGGGCAGCAGGTTCTTTCAAGGGCATACATTTGGTTGCGTGGCTAGTTTCGTATTCCACAAGGTGTAGCTTGGATCAGTTTATTTTACATTGTGCTAAATGTACATTGTGCTAAATGTTTAAATCGTAAAAAAGGTCTTGCGCAGGCCATTGGCTAGTGATACTCGACTATTGGAGAGCAAGAAATAATCTGCTTTGTTTGTGGAGAATTGAAGGGGAATGTGACTTTTTATGCCTGGCAAGTGGCTTGCAACTTGGTATGTTGTCCCCGGATGTCTGTAATGGTGATTTAATGGTTTAATATGAGTGCCCTTGTAACAATGTTTTTTTTTTCCCCTTCTTTTTAGATAGCCAAGGAATAAAATGGATAGTAGCTTCGATTGTGATTGTGGTGAGCTGGAGCCACCTGATCATTGACGGAAGGGATCTTCAGTAAATCAAGTGCCACCATAGCTTCCAATTGAACCAGAATAAAGTAAAAGCAGCGAAAAGGAAATAATTGTTGTTTACCAGCACCATAGAATGCTGCTGCTCAGGACCAGTCCAACACTGAATGTATCTGCACTGTGCGAAGGATGTTAAGAAAAGCCTGTTGCGTGCATATTTATTCACGTTTTGTTAAATGTTAATTTGTTCTGTCCACTAGAACAGAGTGCATAGTATGTCATTTCATTCCGTTTCATTTCTTGCGTGTTTTCCTCAACCTCCAAAAAATGCTGCACCGTTTTATTAACTATGAGTACTGTAATGAATACGAGGTACAGGTTAAGTTTTGGGGTATTTGTTAATGGAAACCATCAGGCCTTTGCAATGAGAATACTTTGTTGCCATCTTCCACGTAAGTCTGTTTTCCCTGCTTCCTTGAAGTTCTGAAGATAGCTGCTGAATGATATCCCTGAGTCCTCACTGAGAAAATCCACAACGAATCGAAAATATCGAAATGGCAGAAAAATTTGAAAGCCTTATGAACATTCATGGTTTTGATTTGGGCTCTCGATATATGGACTTGAAACCTCTTGGCTATGGCGGCAATGGCTTGGTTTTTTCTGCTGTTGACAACGACTGTGACAAACAGGTGGCTGTGAAAAAAATAGTTCTTACTGATCCCCAAAGTGTTAAGCATGCTCTACGTGAGATCAAAATCATCCGGCGGCTTGACCACGATAATATCGTGAAGGTGTTTGAAATTCTTGGTCCGAGCGGCAGTCAGTTGACTGATGATGTGAGCTCCCTTACAGAGCTGAACTCTGTTTACATTGTTCAGGAGTACATGGAGACGGACATGGCTAAACTGCTAGAGCAAGGCCCTCTACGGGAGGAGCATGCCAGGCTTTTCATGTACCAGCTGCTACGTGGGCTCAAGTACATCCATTCAGCAAATGTGCTTCATCGGGATCTAAAACCAGCAAATCTCTTCATTAACACTGAAGATCTGGTGGTTAAGATCGGTGACTTTGGTCTTGCGAGAATTATGGATCCACACTATTCTCACAAGGTGGGTGGTTTTTACGTTTTCTTGAAAGAGACTGACGTTGTGTGAATTTTTTATCCCTCTTGTCATTTAAATGTTTAATGATGGTACATTTCTATCTCAGTGATTGTTTTAGGAGTTTGTCGTATTATGCATGAACAATGTGAAATGAGCGGGCAACAATTGATTGAAAATGCTTTCATCACGGCTATTGGATTGGCTTAAACATTTTTAGACATGAGGCCACTCATGAAAAAGATGGATTGGTGCTATAGTTGAATCATCAAAAAAGATAACCCTTACATTGTTGAGGAAAATGTCAAACCTTTCTCACGCCTTCCCCCACCTTCTTATTCTTCCCTTGTTTCTTTCTCCTGTAGCCTTCGTTATACTGACTTTTTGGAACTTTTTGCTTTGCACCATGATCTCTGTACCTTTCAGAGATGAACCATATTGGGCAAAGTCACTCATGAGAGTATTCTTTTTTTTTTATTATTATTTCAACTATAGTACCCAGCAGACCATAATGGGAAGCATTTATTTATTTATTTGACAACACAATTCGGGTATTTCTCAGATACTTAACAGGAGCACCCGCGGTATGTGTTAGCACTACCTGCCTGTTGCCTGTATTGCCATCATATGCATGTATCCTATTGTTAAAGGTATATCAAGTTGGTACCTTAAGCAGGCCTTGCAAATTCTTTAAAATCCCACTAGATCTGCAGGGAGAGGAGAGTTCCTTAGTTTACATATTCAACTGAAGGGGGAAATACTCGTCCCATGGTGACTGGTGATATTTACCAGCGCTTTCTAAATGCCCCATATATGTGTCCTAATGTTCATTCATAGATGGTCCCAAATGGACAGAGTTAAATTCACATAGGTTTTTGTTTGGCATCAGTTGGCCTGGGGAGGCAAAACTATCTCCTGGTAGCTGTTGGTGTCAAGCTAACTAGGCTCTTGTAGTCTAAAGCAGGAGCTTAATAGCTCTCGGCTCCCCTCAATTTCGAACTCTACATTTACTGCAAACAAAGTTTGTTTGCGTTAAATATAATTTTCAAACCTCCCCATACTCGCCAGCAAGGTCTACTACCATGCAAGTGGTACTCATCCTTCATAAAAGCTCCTTGCCTATGTGAGTGGACTAGTAGATTTTGCTACCCCTGCTTTAAGCCCCCCCTGCCCCTTTATTAAGTGGTGCTTGATAAGCACACTTCGTAGCCTTCTGCTACACCTGATCCTCTTTACCCCCACCTTGTGTGCAATAATTTTGATCTTTTCAGAACTTCATCCATGTTCTAATATTCAAGAAGGTATTCTTTTTTACTGTGTTGGTGCTAAAGTTCTTTTGACTTCCCTTTTTTACTCTACATAAGTAGCATTGACCCATGTCACAGCTTTACATACATTCCTAAAGGAAATTTTCGAATGGATTGTGTCCCCCCACGTATTCCTTATCTTTGAGATTTCCAATATCCAGCTTTCGGAAATGTTTAATTCTTTTTTTCTTTTCAGCAGAGGGCACGTGCGTCGATGCCTGTCGACCCGATGTCCCTTGGAGGCCTCGGTCTTGTTGTCAACGTCAGAGTATGTGTAGCGCCTGTTGGCTTCAGTTTTTTCTGCACTTACGCTGCAAATATGGTACGCTTTGTTCCTTTGAGAGGAAAATGTTCGACAATTTCTTCGAGTAAAAGCAGTGAATTCGTGAAGAACGGCATAGTCTTTGGCATCGTCCACTCCCAAGTCTGGTTTTAAGAAATGCTGTGACTGCGGTGCAAAGCTGTCCATTGCGGACCCCCATAGGATCTGTCTGTGGTGTCTGGGGTTGACTCAAAGTGTGAGGACTGACTGTTCATGAAGTCCAAAGCCCTGAGAGAGCGTAGAGGGAAGCTTGCGGCAGGTAGGACCTCAAAAAAAGCCTTGGACTCCATCGAAAAAACAAATACTTTGGAAGAGTCGAACATTTTCTCCTTGTCGCAAGAAGAACAAACTATCCCGATCACGTAGTGGTTCACGCCACCCGTTGTCTAGACATAGAACAAATGGCATCATAGATTGCCATCTTCTTCGTTTCCCAGTTCCTCACCAGAACTGGTCGTTTGCCCCCACTAAATCTGCCTCACCGGCCCAATTGGAAGAGTTTAGATTAAAAATGTTAAAGGTGTTTGCGAACGTGGCCTTGTCCCCCTCGACTACACCCAAAAGCCATGCTCCGGTCGAAAACCTCATAAGAACAAACGCCCTGCGTCTTCGGACCCTGTGGGCAAGACTCCTTGAGCGGTCGAAGGATCCCGTGAGTCGAGGAAAAGTCCCCTCGAGGGCTGAGTCATCTATGCCAAAAGACTCGAGATCGACATCGTCTGGGTCGAAAGGTGCGTCATCGACGATAACTTATGAGAAGCTGCCTACGCTTTGAGCGTCTTACTCCTCGGTGCCACATCTGTCGAAGCCGTCAAGTCTCGACGATTTCGGCTCCTTTTGACCACTAATATTACATCTACTACCATGGAGAAGATCTATGCTCCTTTACCTAAGACTGACTATTTTAAGTCCCTCGCCTCTATTTATGAGGATGCAGAGGAATCTTCTGAAGAATCCAGACCTTTTGGTTTACAGTATGCACCACCATCAGTGCCTGAGGCATTCATTTCAGAGTATTCTACAATTAAAAACTTAAGAGGGCCTGCATGATGCCAGTGGGTTAGACACCTCACCAGAGGTCGTGTTTGGTAGGGCAGACCCCGGTGACCATGCAGAAGTGACATACAGAGAGTTGTGGAGTTTATGGGTTGGTTAAGACCAACTCCAGTCTTTGTGCAAGACGATTTAACTGACATTTTGGACCAGGGACCACAAGAGGTCCCAATTGTGCCTTTTCATCAATCCTTACAAAGGGGTGTGGCTACCAACTGGGAGGCACCTGAAGTTATTCCAGCTCTCAACAAGAAGTTGACCCCGAAATAGAGTTTCAAGCTCTGATCCATATTGCTTGTCCAAACATCCAAAACCAGAATGTCTGGTGGTTCAAGGTGCCACCGCCACCAGTAGGCAGAACTATCCTACAATCGCTCCGGATAGGGATGACCAGCGTTACGATGCCCTGGCCAAAAAAAGTTTTCGGCAGGCAATATGGCCTTGAAATGGACTAAGGCTATGTGCACGTTAGCAAGGTTTACTCGCACCCTTTCGGAGTGCATTTCCATGGTGGCTGACCATATCCCCGAAGGGGAAAAGCGAGACAGGTTTTTAAATATTGTCAAGGATGGGAAAGATGCGATGTGCGAATCCCTCCAGACTGGTATTGACTCTACTGACAGTATCAGCAGAGCTGTGGCGGCAAGTACAGTGATGCACAGGTTTGCCTGGTTGAGAAAGTCAGGATTTGCCCTAGACCTACAACCCAGGCTTCTCAACATGCCCATTGACAGCACTAATTTATTTGGAAGCAAGGCTGATGAGAGTTTGGAGAAGCTGCACTTCTAAGGCAGTAGCCAAATCCAATGGTGCTGCATTCGGGCAACCTACAAACTGCCCCACGGGTACTCCCTGGTGGGGTAGGTCCTTTCGTCACTATTCCACGTTTGGAAGGGTCAGAGGACCGCCAGCTCAGAGGACAAAGAAGATTCTCTTGTGCTGGATGGGGAAGAAGTGATAAGACCGCAACAGCAGCGGCTGCCTTACCTTCAGTCACTATGTCCGCCGCCCCAAAACCTCTGAGGATTTGATTCACAAGACTGCAGTGGGAGGCAGACTGTCGCAGCATGTGACAGAATGGCAGGCTATTACATCAAATGCATGGGCATTGGAAACAGTTGCCCAAGATTAGTGCCTGCCTTTTCTGCAAAAACCTCAGTCATCTACCGGGGAACAGCTCTTTGAAAGTTCAATATCCGCTCCTTATGTAGGAGATATTAACCTTGCTAGAGAAAGGTGCTATAGGCCCATTACCTGTAGCGGAGAGGAACAAGGTTTGGTACTCCCCGTTTTTTCCTATCCCCAAAAAGGAAAGCGAATTGAGACCCATCTTGGACTTGCGACTTGAACAAGTTCCTCAGGAAGGACAAGTTCAAGATGGTAACCCTTTCTCAGATCCTTCAGGCCCTCCAGCTTCAGGATTGGATGGTATCATTGGACAGTCAGGATGCTTACTTTCATGTGCTGATCCACCACAAGCACAGTCAGTACCTGAGGTTCGCCTTTGCGGTTCTCAGTTATCGGTTTCGAGTTTTGCCATTTGGGCTGACCTCCGCCCAGAAGGGTATTCCAAACTGATGGCGGTTGTGGCAGCAAGTCTCGGGAGAGGGGAAATTCACGTTTACCCCTACCTAGACGATTGGCTGATCACGGGCGTTCCCGAGAACAGGCTTTGGAACATCTTGGCTATACCTGTCACTCCCTTCAGACTGGGCTTCTTCCTCAACTTCAAGAAGTCCCACATGATACCGTCACAGACTCCATATTCATTGGGTCAGTCCTTGATGCATCCCTGGGTAAAGCCATGCCACCAGCGGTGAGGGCTTAAGACATTCAGCAGATGGTGACCAAATTCCAGAATGCCCAGCATCTACCGTCCTTCGATTTTCTGAGGTTGCTCTGCCTTATGGCATCCTGCATTTTTCTGGTATCAGAGGCTCGTCTGAGAATTAGATCTCTCCAATGGGCTCTCAGGACTCGGGGGAAGAGGGGGGGAGAGAGGGAGAGAGGGGGGGAGAGGGAGGGAGGGGGGGAGGGAGGGAGAGAGGGGGGGAGAGGAGAGGGGGGGAGAGGGAGGGAGGGGGGGAGAGGAGAGGGGGGGAGAGGGAGGGAGGGGGGGAGAGGAGAGGGGGGTAGAGGAGAGGGGGGTGAGAGGAGAGGGGGGGAGAGGGGGGTGGAGGAGAGGGGGGTGGAGGGGGGGAGGAGAGAGAGGGGGAGGAGAGAGAGGGGGGGGGAGAGGGGAGTGGGGGGGGTTGGGGGGTTTTGGGGGGGAGGGGTTGGAGTGGGGGGGGGTTGGGGTGCTCCACCAAGATATCGGCACCTCAGCCTTCACGCGTGGTTTCTGAGAGGCTGAGGTACAAGGATTGGGATCTTCCGGACAAAGTAATGGATATTTTTCTTTCGGCCAGAAGGCCAGCAACTAATTCTTTGTAATAGTGCTGTTGGAATATGTTCTGCAGCCCGTGTAGAGATAAGAATGTTGATCCGTTTACACGTAATACACCGATGGTGTTAATCCTTTTTGTTACATCGGGCCAATCTAGGGCTCCAGATTGGTACCATTAAGGGATACTTGCCGGTGCTTTCTATTTTTAAGCGCACTTCAAAAGAAGTTTCTTACTTTAATAAAAGGTTACAGTTTTTAAAGGGTCTGACAAATGTTTTCCCTCCAATCCCTTTTAAAGTCCCAGTTTTGGATCTCAACGTAATGTTGAGGTTTATGATATTGGGGTGGGGAGGGGCTTGTTTCGAGCCATTACACTCCTGCCCTTTGAGGCTACTAACCCTAAAAAACATCTTTTTAGTAGCTATTACATCTGCCCGAAGGGTGAGTGAGTTACCCGCTTTATCCTGCAAGCCTCCTTACACTGGGCCTCGTGAGTTGGGTGCTATCTGGGCGGTATTAATTCAGGGATAATGGCGTTGCCGCCAAACATATCTAGAATGACAAAGTTAAGACAGGATGACCAATTAATCGCGGGCTGCGCTTGCTACATATACCTTCGGTGACGTCGACACCAAGATGGAGGCCTCTGAGGGACATCAGGCCGACGGCCATCGACGCACAGCGCCCCCTGCTGAGGAAAACGTTTCTGAAGCAGCAAAGCTGGATATTGGACATATCAAAGATAAGGAATACGTGGGAGGAACATCGTCGAAAGAACGTTACCATGGGTTAAGTAACTTGTTAGTCTAGATATATTTATGTTGAGGTTATGTGGTGATTCAAGTTAACTTTCTTGTTAAAGTAGCTTCTGTTAATGAGCCAACAATTCTGGGGGGTTTTTGTCAGCACTTTGGAGTTACGTGAATGAAGCCATTTCGTTCATCGCAGAAATGCTGCTCTATTTCTTGTTGAAAGTTTATTCTTCCAACTCCATTAGTTTTAGGCCTTGAGTTTAGGTGCTTTGTTTGGCATATTTGTTTCAGGGATGGGGCTGCATCTGCAACCCAGACCTAAACGTGGCCACCCCCTCTTGCACTTTTAGAGTGTTGTTGTCGATGTATCGTTTACCTTTTGTGGAATCTCGGGGGAAATCCTTTTCGGCCTGTGGGTCCCCGTTTGGCACTTTTGTAGGTGAAGTCTTTCACTAAACTATAGCGATTGGGTTCAATGGCTAATTGGGTCAGGAAATGTTTTTCTATTGAGTAAAGTTATCCTAGAGTCCTTTCATACAGTGCCTTGCTGGTAATGCTTATGTTTTGAAGTGAACCTGTGCCTTGATTGCTAGGACATGTAAGGAAGCTGGTACGGCAGAGTCCGAAAATAACATTAGCTTTTATAGTTTTCTGCACTTTGTGGTTTACATGTGGTGTTGGTTATCAACCTTGTCTAGAGTGTTGCAATAGCAACGTCTAGATGTTACGTTTGCAATGACCAGTGTAATTGCAGTATTCTAAGTAAGGAATGCAAGAACCTCTTAACTAGTATTCGCCGATGGAAACGTAACCAGATTGACTTCTAGAGCTCAAAGTATCAGAGACCCTGAAGTGTCACCCCTTTGTGGTTGGTTCGTGCTTGTGTGAGGTGACTTTCAAACTTTAGCATTATGAAACTGCCATTACCATTTTTTTTTTTTTTTGGTTTCAAAGTATTGTTCATGGCCTAAACGAACTGAACTGAATATCCTATTCAGTGTGTTGCTTACAAAATTGTTACCTCACATCTGTATAATTATCTGGTTGAAAAATCCAGCTTTTCTAGAGAGGTGGTCAAAGCGGAGACTCTTGAGAAGGAAGGTTAGTTGAACTTGGAATGGGAATCTTTAATGATCTATCATGACCTCTTGGGGATAATTAGCAGTAGTATAGTCTTCCTGTTATGAACTGTTGAACCTCACCAGGGATTTACATCATTGCCGTTCACTAATTTGTCACTTTGAAATTATGCCACCACTTTGCGAAAAGTATTCTTTATTTTCTTGCATGTATTTGAATGTTCGTCATCGTGGGATAAGCCTGGCAGGTTTTGATTTTTCCACATATAAGATTTGCAATGGTTAGTGTCCGGGCTGAACTCGGATCTCTGCACTCTAAAATAGCCCACCTCTTAAGAAGTGAATGCATGTTGTCATTAAAGCAAGTTTATTTCACAACGGCTGCTTGGAGAGGGGCTCGACAACTCCTTTGAGATTTAACTAATCGAGTCTCCCTGAACCACAGAACAGATACAGTATATATACATTTCCAGAACAGTTAACACACTCCCACAGTTCTGTCATTTTCCCTTATAAAGTAATTCCCCAAAATACAAATGGTTTACCCCTATACAAGGAAATCAAGTCCCCACAATCTCATTGGCTGCCTACACTGTGGCACCATTCCCATAGACCTACAATTTCATGACATTGCAAATACAAGCCCAACCCTCTTCCTGCAGGACGCACAACCCTAACATGGGCATACAATACAGTTTTAGTACTGATTCCACTTGGTGACAGACCGGCAATGCTAAATCTGACACGCATTGTTTATGTAGGGGCACTTCACTTTATGAGGCTATAGAGAGCTAACAAAAGGCTCCTTTGATTGGGCACTGACTCATTTATTCATACACTGACACGCCAGATATTTATTGTTGACATCCTTGCTCCCTTTCATTATGCGACCACCATTTCAATCCATCTGGCCTCCTCCCATTATACTCGTATTTTACCTTCTCATAGTCCAGCAGTCATCTTCGCTTCCAGTCACCCTTCTACAGGTTTAGCCACTAACCCCAGATTGACACTGCCAGGTGGCCGATGCTTCTTTGACCACTCGCAACAATTTCCAAGCTCAAAACCCTGGGTCCATCGATCTTCATTCTATTTCAGCTCTAAATGGACATCGGTTTCCATGTTGCAGCTGTTACTCTGCCAAGCGCTACCTTCCCCTTTAGCCAGCCATTCTTCTGAACAAGCTAGAAATCTATTTTGCAAACCCAGGCGTTGGCTTGCACAGCCCAGACCCGTGGCATGCAGTCTTCTCATCTATTTCCCATGTGTGCATGTTTATATATTTATGTGCATATGTTCAAAACTACTCCATCCCCCTCATCACGGGTTTCCATCCCTCTCATCATGGGTGTCTGGTTCAAGAGCAGATCCTTTTTCTACTTTGTATGAAGCGCTGTGCTTTAAATCTCATCACGCGAAGTTGCACAGTGTGCTGCCATATTATCTTCACACAATCTTCATTATGTTGGTGCACGCAATGTGAACTTCTAATTTCTATTGAAAAAATCCATCCATCTCAACATTAGTTAAACACTTCCTTGTAATATACATGCATCCTGGAGAATCCTAAGCTCTTTTCAGATGGTTTGTTAGGATGACAAATGGAGCATTTACAAATATTGGCTCTGTACAGCTCAACCCACACAATTGACTGCAACATATTACTACTTTGAACATGGGTATAAAAGTAAGTCTCACATGTTCAACGAAGCCTGAAATTCGCCATAACTTAACGGGTAATGTGAAGTTCACAAAGGACCAGGGAGGCTCTGTAGAGAGGCCCACCATCCTTGTATGGGGAGGGAGACAGGGTATTTAACCAGCTCTCTGGGAGACCAGATCTCTATATTCATGCTTATAGACTACTACACAACAACTCACAAATATAACATTCTAAGTCTTACTCCGGACATTGTCATGTAACGTCATTGTACTCTTGCCCTCATGGAATTATATGCTTTTGTAATGCCCGGCCCCTGATGTGAGAGAGGAAAGGGAGAAATGAGTCAAAGATGACTCCAAGGTTTCTAGCTTCAGATGCTGGTGAAGGGGGAGGGCCCATAGAGGATGGCCAGAGTGCAGGGAGGCCAAAGCGACTGGGAGTCCCAATAGTGAGGATCTGAGCCTTGCTGGTATTGAGGCCTAGATCCTTGGAGGCACACCAGGAATGGATAGCAGATAGGCAGTCGGGAATGGTAGAGGAAGTAGTTGGAGCATCGGAGGGAAGTTTGAACAAAGAGCTGCGTAACACTGCAAGTGGGGGGAGAAGGTGGAAATAAGGTGAGCAAGCGGAGCGAGATGGACGTTAAAGAACCGGGTGAGAGGTTAGAGCCCTGGGGAATGCCACAGGTGGAGATGGAGGTAGGAGAGAAGGAGCCGAGGATGACCTGGGAGGAACCAGCCGTATGTCCAATACCTGCTCCGAGATACCGAGGGTCTTATGAGGATAGAGTGGTTGACCGTGTCAGATGCAGAGGAAAGATCAAGTAGAATAAGGACAGCTGAAGCGTTTGTGTCAAGCGATGCAAGCAGTTCTTCACGGGGGGGAGGGGTTCAGAAGAGCAGTCTCCGTGCCCCTGGATGCTTGGATTCCAGATTGATTATCATGTAGGCAACCAAAAAGCTCAGTGTGCTGGGCCAGATGAGGGAGGACCGGCTTCTCCAGGAGTTTCCCCAGGAAGGGGGTGATGGGGTGGGGGCGGTAGTTAGCTGGGCACAAGGGGTCAGCGGAAGGCTTCTTCAGAAGGGGGCGCACAAGAGTATTTGAGGAAAGAGGAGAAAGACACTGTTGCGAGAGAGAGTGATTGCAGAAATCGGCAAGTGCAGGGACAAGGGAGCCAATGTTGTCCTTAATAGTTCTGGAAGAACAGGGGAAGACCTTCATAGAGGGAACAACCCTATTCACCTTGTCCGAAGTGATATGAGAGAAGGATTGGGGGGCCTGCAGGGATAGGAGGTGGGGCTGGGGGAGCGGAAGGAGGAAGAAAGTGCTCATGATGTCCTGGGTTTTTACAGCGAAGTGGGTGGCCAGTGCAGAGCAGAGGGCCTGAGAGCGAAGAGGCGAGGTGGAGACTGCAGGAGGGTTGGCTAGTTCCTTGCAGATTTTAAAGAGTTGATACTCCAGAGACACAGGCCTGGATGTGGGCCCTCTTCTTGGAATGAATGGTGAGACAATCTCGCCTTTGGAGAAGGCGGCAGGCCAGTTTGTCAGAGGATGTGGTCTGCAGCTCTGCACTTGTTTCAGGTCTGCAAGATCGGAGTAGTACGCTGGTGTTACGCTTGGTGGCATGTTTCGGGTGGATCCTCATGACTGGGGCAAGAATGGAGTGTTGATGTCGAGATGGAGGTTGCTGAGAGCAGAGTCGCAGTGGGAGGAGAAGGTGGATGCAAAGGCAGCAGCTGACATTTGTTTTGTTTTATCGGGCGGATGTCCGTGAACAACACTCATTGGGGAATTATGGGACTTGAATTCCCTAATGGAAAAGTTAGGGATTTGAGTTTCTGTTCTACTTTTAAACCCCAATGTATTCCTTATAATAATCTTTAAAGGAACTTCATAAGGATTAGTCGGAAGCCTGAATTGAAAATGGAAAGGCTGTAGTTATTCACAAATTTCATTTCAGTGCTCTTTTGGGTGCTAGGGTGGTCTTCAGCTTTACAGGTCTCCCAAATTTTAGAAGGGTTTTGATTTTTGCCAAGGCCTAGGAGTTTGATTGTTTTCACCCCTATTTATGTGTTCATCTTGTGTAACTGCACAATGATTATTGCAAAAAGCTATTGCATACTTTGGCATTGCAGAGCCATCCTCCCTAGAGGAAGACAAATGCTTCCTCTCATTCCCCTGGGCCTTTTCTCCTCCCACTTTATCCTCCTGCAGAACACCACCCCCAAGGTCTGGATTAGAAAGTGTCTACCTTTCCCTGGCCACCCGGGAGGAGACTTCAGGCAGATAATTGATAGGATTCATCACAATTGCCTTAGAAGGGACATGAGTGAAACTGCAGAAGAGTTGATTTCACTGCTTTACAGAGGTGGGTGTTTGGGTTGATTGTGGGGCCCTTCTAAATCTTGAATGGGAGATTTTGTTTCTGTATGGTGGTCATGGGTTGTTGCCTTACTCCCACACCCTGAATGGCAGTCCCTGCAAAACAATTGAAACAATCTTAGAAATGTAGCAGACTTCATCATCTGGCAGGAACAGATGCATGCCAAACTGAAAAAGCCTGCCTCTTTCAATGCAACACTTGTTAATACTGCCTTAAAGCAGGGAAAAGTGAACGTATCTTAGAAAACTTGACAACCTATTTAAATGTATGACTAGCTGATCTTATTATTTGTTTTCTGCAAAAGGCTGTACGCTTACATTTTAAGTGATCAGGGTTTGTGGGTGCTGGCTGGGCCTGCATCTTTTGTGCCCCTATCTCCATTCCTTGAGTGGTTAGCAGTGTCTCCCTGCTTTTTGTTGGCTATTTTCTAGCTAGCTTTGTTTTCCATGGGCAGTTTCCCTGCACCTTTTGCAGCAGAATTACTTTAAAAAAAGTTTTTTTTCAAGTGCATTTTTTTTGTATTTTTCTTTTTTAAAAGAATCTTCTTTAGATGCCAACTTTGATTATTTACCCATCCCACTGCATTCCTTGTTCAGATGGCAGGGAAGGGGTGTTTGGGGGGGGCAGCGTTTATATGCCAAAAATATACTGATATGCCCATTTAGCTTTTTTCTGAAGATGATGGACATGGGTGGATGACTTGATATTTGTACCACGCAAGATCAACACTGGAGTGGTCTTGTGGCGCTCTGGCGGCTCCGAAAAGGGAAAGGGGGGGGGTGACTTAGTGGGAAAAGTGCAAGAGAGCAGTGATGTGTCGTTGGTAGCCTGAACCCGGTTAACACCGTCCGCTGGGTTTGGGGTGCTTTTCCAATCAGTAGCCGTCCTGTGCTGTTCAAGTCTGTGTGGTTTGTTTTGTTGTTGGAGTGTGGTGAAGTTTCTGTGGTTTGTTGTGCTATAGGGTTGTGGTTGTGTTTGGTTAAAGTTTGAGAGCTGTATGCAGAGCGGCGAAATTGTTAGTGGATTGGTTATTGGTGTCACTGTCTAGATGCGATGTGTTAAATTTCCACGTTCTTTCCAGGTGTGGCGCGTGAACATCTCTGCACTTCCATCCAGGTCCGGCGCTGGCCAATATTCACAATCCCTTCCATATTAGACGCCCACCAATATTCATAACTGTGTCCAAATTTGGCCCCTGCCCACCTTTTGAAACCTGTCTATATGTTCGGCAAGCGGTTGTTCTCGATTCCATCCAAATCTGGCCTCAATAGCATTCCCAATGCAGTCCAGATGCGGCATTGGTCAACAACAACCGTTACTCTGTCCAGATGTGGCAGTGGTCGGAATTCACAATCCTATCCAGCTGCTCATGCACGCTACCGCTCACAACCCCATCCAAGCATGGCACATGCCAACACTCGCAACTACATCCAGGTGCGCCAACCTGCCACCATTCACAACTCCGTCCGGGCCTAGGGCGCATGCCAACGTCACTGCTCCGTCAGAATGCGGCAACTGCTAGCATTCACAATTCCATTTAATCTAAGTATGGTACTGGGTGGCGGTCATGGAATGAGTGAGTTGTTGGGTGGAGTTGGGCAGGGATGGATGTTAATTTCTGTCCTCGTGGGGTTGTCGCTTGTATCCTATTCCACCTAACGTCGCCTTTCTTGTTATTGTAGGAATTTCCCTTAGTCGGTTCTGGGTGTTGTCTGTGTCATCCTAAATTCTGTTAACCTGTTCTTTGTGTTTCCTGTTTGATTGTTTAGTTTCAATTTGATTCTCCTGTGTTGAAGAGCCAGGTTTTTAGTAGTTCTCTGAATTGTAGGTGGTCTTTAGTGTTTATTACTTTCGGTAGTTTGTCCCAGGTTTTTGCGGCCAGGTGGGAGAAAAAGGAGCACCCTAGTTTTTTCTTGATGTATGGTTTTGGTACCAGGTGGGTTTCATTGTTGGATCTGAGGGGTCTGTTTGGTTTGTAGATCTTTTGTAGGTTTTCTGCTCCCTGTCCGCTGATTGCCCTGTGTGTTATGCACATTGTTTTGAACGTGATACACTGTTTGATTGGGAGCCAATGTAGTATTTTTAGTGCTGGAGTGATGTGGTCTCTTCTGGATCATTTGAGGAGCAGTCTGGCTGCAGCAATTTGGATGCGTCGTAATTTCTTCAGGAGGTGTTCTGGCATCCCGAAGTAGTCTGTTTACATAGTCCATTCTTGACACTAGGGTGATGATTGTCAGTGTTTTGTGGGTGAACGAGAGGAAGTAGGATTCTTCTTGTGTGAAGGAGGAAGAAGCATTTCTTGATTATTGCGTTTGCTTGTCGTTCTAAGGTTAGGGCGTTGTCCATTGGGACTCCATGCTTTTTTACTACCTTAGATGTTGTGGGCGCGGCTCCCATTTCCGCCAGCCAGGGAATGTGGGTGGTGTTATCTTGGTTTTTGGATATAATCATGATTTCAGCGTTTCCTGGGTTGATTCTCGTTGGCGTTCATCCAGTTAGACTTCTTTTAGACATTCTATTAGGGTTGAGTGATCGGCTTGAGTATCTTCGATTTTTGTAGATAATTTGAGTGTCGTCTGCATAGTTGTAGCATGTGATGTTGTATTATTTGAAGATCCTGATTACTGGAGTTTGGTAGATGTTGAAGTATAGTGGTGATAATGAGGATCCTTGTGGTACTCCACAGTCGATAACTCATGGAGTAGATTTGAAGGGTTTTATCCATACGGTTTCTGTCCTCTCGGCAAGGAATGATTTAGTCCAGAGTGCCATGTCCGTTATACCTATATTTTTCAATCATTTGGTCAAGGTGTCATGGCTTACTGTGTTGAAGGCTGCGGAGAGGTCGAGCAGAGGATGCGTTGAGTTTGCTTTTAGGTCGTCCCGGAAGGATAGTAGTGCCGATTCTGTTCCTCTTGCGGGTCTGAAGCCAACTTGTGCTTGGTCTAGCAAGTGGTGTGTTTTTTTTTTTACATGTTCTTGGGTTAATTTGTAAAAGCGGGAACTAATACTGGCCATTGTACAGTGGTATGTGAGGTCACTCGCCCCAATAAGACCTGGTAACGTTTCAGGATCTCTTTACTAATGGCTGGAGAAGGGGTATTCTGATCGTACGATTGTGATGTCTGCTTCATTGGACATGTTTACTCAAAATAAAGTGCAGATATGACCTTCTTGGCATACATGGTCTTTTTGGTACTGGAGAAGTGCACTGGTCTGTCAAGGCAGCCTGTTATGGTCATTTAAGATTTGACCAAATTGTACACAAAGGCTGATGATGCTCTTGACCAGTGTCATCACTAAAATCTCATTACTGGTAGCTATTGAGTTAGGTCTGGCTTCAGCCTCTGTTTCAGCGCGCTCCCTCACCTGTGGTTTGTGAGAGGTCCTGGTGTCCTCCCTGGCAGCCAGGGCTATTTGACTGCACAGAGTGCCAAGGCTGCCATAAAGGCTGGAGCCCAAGGAAAAACCTCACATGGAGAAGAAAAAACCTTGCAATGCGGTACGGCTGCTGCGGATAACTTCAGTCAGAAAATGGGCAGACTGTAACCGCTACACTGATGAGCTGTGATGGTATGACTGGCAAGAGTCAGGAAAACATAGGACACTGGAGATTGGAGGAAAGGAAAATTACAGCGCAGTGCAAGGGGATACAAGAAATAGAAAGAGTAATGGGATCAAGCACCAAAGCAATGGGAAAAGTTGCAAGGCATAAAATAAGCAGTGTCGTGGAGCAATTTGCTATGCAATTCTGTAGGTTTGCTAATAAATTGGCACTTGTGTAGCAAAGTTAGCTATTTAAGTTACCCTGTTCAATGACAGCACAGCTCACCCTGCATTCCTCTTTTGCCTTGAGCGCTCTCATCCTCTTTTCTCTGTAAGTTCAAAGGGGCTAATGGAGAGAGTGCAGCAGTAATCGTCCCCTTCACTCGTGTGCCAAATGGCCTGTGTGGCAGTGCTAAGCACATTTTATTTTTATTTTTCAAATAATTGCAAACCAGAAATAATTGTGATAATATTATTAAGCTAACTGTTTCCTGTCTGTCAAACGGCAGTATGTGTTTTTGTAAAAAAAACAAAAAAAAAATACTTTCAATTCTTTTTCTAAAAATGCAATAGGTTACATAATGCATAAATACAGAATTGCTACTGTAAAACACTGCATTTTCCCCAGGCTTTACAGTGAAGTTTATCTAAAGCTCAGTGTCAACTAGATTTCATTTTGGTGGGAAAGATGCATCATATCGACGAGTGGACACTTTAAAAATGTACATGACCACGCGGCCGAATGCTTTGATAGCAAACCTAGTCCTGTGGCCTGCTGGTTACATAAAGCTTCCAACTGGTGCTCAACCCATGAGCTGATCCCATACTCCTTGACATTCTATCTTGCCATGTTGGTTTATACCCGCTACCCTGAAAGTGAGATGGCCGCAAACTATAATAGTCTGCCTAGTTTGCCCAGTTCTCTGCCTGCTATGCCATCCACTCTGCTTAGTCGTTTACATAAGGAATACACAAAGCTAGCTGTTTTTCGAGCCTTTTTATCATATCTATTTGTGTCCATTCATGCAGCTAACCTTTTTAGAGACACTCATCCAGGGCTCGCAAAGCATTTTTGCCCACTTGCATAATCAAGCAGATTTTATGAAGGGCCAGTACTATTTGCTACAGAAATTTGCTATCCTACGAGAACTGGAATCTCCCATACCACCACCTGATAACGTACCCAAAGACAAGCAATGGTGTACCAATATCCAAAATGCCCTTGCAAATAAAGTGAAAACTCTACAATCTAAAATTACTATAAAAAAAGCCTTGCTCCCTCTCAGCGAAACCCCTAATACGCCCACGCCCAAACCTAGCCTAACACCTTTCAAATTCACCAAAGTTTCCACCCATGAAACTGAAAAAATCATTGCCTCACTAAAACCGTCCAATTGCAAAGGCGATTACTGCCCGGCCCAGATAATTAAGAATGCCACCAGAGACCTAGCCCCCTTCGTCACCAAACTCCTCAAAGCTTCCTTCTCATCTAGCACAGTCCCAAGTAGTTTAAAGAGTCCTGGGTTCTCCCCCTGCTAAAAAAAAAAACCTTAGACCCTTCCATCCCCACCAACTATAGGCCCATCACTACTGTCCCTTTCCTCCTGAAGATAGGCCGCTCTGTCAATTATCTCCAAATCCAAAAATACCTGGAGACTAACCAACTCCTTGGCACTCGTCAATCGGGCTTGAGACCTCAGCACGGCACTGAGACCGCACTCGTAGATCTTAAAGCCCAAATCGATGAGCTCAATGACAAAGGAAACACAGCTATGCTACTCCTCCTTGATCTGTTGGCAGCTTTTGACCTAGTGGACCACGCAGTACTCTGCAAACACCTAGCGTCAGCCGCCCACTTCTCAAGTGAAGCTATAGCATGGGTTCAATCCTTTCTCGACAATAGAAGTATGCGAGTCTTCTCCACCTTAGACTCTGCAGACCCTATCCAGACAACATGTGGAGTCCCACAGGGCTCCTGTGTCTCGCCAACGATGTACGATATCTTTACTAAACCTCTATTCGACAAATTGGACAGACTGGGTGTCACCTACACAAATTATGCAGACACCCAGATCCTCATCCCCCTTTCAGGCAATTTCAGCACGGATACAGCTTTAGTAAACAAAATGTACCCCCTCATTCAGGCATGGATGGCAACCCATGGCCTCTGCCTGAATGACGAAAAAACAGAGATCCTTATTCTAGGCTCACCTAACAACTTAAAAAAACTCTACTCCAACTACAGTTCCTTCAATATCGACAGCAATATAATCCCCGTCGCCAAAGAGGTGAACACCTTTGACCTTGGACTCCACTTTGTCCCTAAGGAAACAAGTGAACTCCCTGGCCTCATCCACTGCCTATACTGGAAAACTTATCAAAGCATGCAGACCCTTCCTCTCACCAGCTAGTTGCATTATTCTAGCCAATGCACTGATCCTCTCAAAATTGGATTACTGCAATGCACTTTATGCAGGCGCCAACAAATACATCAATAAACTTCAAACCTTGCAAAATAACGCGCTCAGAACGGCCCTGAACCTCCCAGTCAGAGAGCACATCTCGAATGTGCATGGAAACTACAACTGGCTAAAAATTAGCAATCGGATCACCTTCGAAATTGTCACAAACATTCAAATGCCTGAACAATGCAGCCCCCCCCCATATCTCAGGGACAGAATAATAAGAAAAACTTCTGCACGACCAACCAGAACAGCCAACTCTTTCTGCCTCCAAACCCGAGATTCCGACTAAAAAAAACGGGAGGCAATGGCTTCCCTGTGCAAGCAGCTCAATACTGGAACGCCTTACCAGTTGAACTAAGAAGCCCTACAACAGCTTCAGGCACCATACCCGCACCTTGATCCAACGTAATGACCTTTGAAACCTGAGACCAAGTGCATTGTGATCTGTTGCCACGCTCCCCTGCACACTCACATGTAAATGTACATAATATATTTACTGTTTATAATATGTTACCCTCTATCCTTACATGTAACGAATGTATGTAATGTAATTGCTATATATAACGTATGATACCAACAACCTGCACTCTGTAACCAAGTTCTAAGTATTCTTGTTGTTCTGTGCGCCCAGCTACCCAAGGGTTTTCTGGCGCCCTATAAATAAACTATTTGCAGGGGATGTTGGAAACTTTTATTTAAACTTTACTTTGTTTGCAGTAAATGTCAACTAAAGGTTTCACTCTGCATGGCTGGCCTCTGGGGGGCAGCAGTGTGCCAAACTAAAGTGGGTCAATGGTGACATGCACCATTTTACAGAAAGAATTTGCAAGGCCTAATTTATCTCAATAATGTCTTACTTCAGCGGTATACAAAACTGCTGTATTGTTGCTCATTTTATATCTTGAGTACAAGTATCTTCTGGTGGCAATAAAAACATTAGTACAAAATTGCTAATCAAATGGGCTTGTTTGCTAATCAAGAAAAATGTAATTGGCAAACTCTGCTAAATAATTTTTGACAACGAATTAGTTGTGACACGTGGCTCACACATTCTATGCAGCATTTTATTGTGGAGTTGGAGAGAGAGGTGGCTCCTCCTGGTATGTGACGTGCACATGTCACGGCCATCTTGCAGTGGCAAACCGTAGACGTCTGATGTCTGGCCTCTGGAATGGTGGAGAATGTGAAGAGCGCTTCTATCCCACACTGACCAAGAATGGACATGCATTCTGACATTGATTGCCCCCCAGCCATCCCCCCTCGCCCCCCCCCACCCCCCCAACTCCAGACCTGAATCCACAGTTGGGTTCTATTGGATCGACGCACCAGAAAAGGGGTCTATACTTGAAATGCTGTTTCCCAGGTACGGTCAGCTGGTTGATAACCTTTCCAATCAATGAGATAATGTAAAACACCCCCGAGTACTGAGAATCGCATATTTGGGCTACCTCATATTCTGGTTGCTAATATCAGCACAGGATGGGGCACCTTCTTGGTCTTGTGTGAGGCAGACTGTTTCCAGTAAGGTTTCAGCAAAGACTCATGAAATATAGGATGCATCTTCTTCCAACATTCAGTTTCAGGTGAAAAGCCATGGTATTGATGATTTTGTCTATCCTGAAATGCAATTAATATTTGGGAGAAAACGTCGGGAAGGCAGATGACGACTAGATAGCCATACTTGATCACCCCTTTTGGTAAGATGGTTTTTGGTTTCTATGGAAGTGTATATATATACTTCTTGGCTTGTTCTCAAGCTGTGAGCAGAGACCGGAAGTCCTATTGTTGGACATTTTGTAGGTCTTGTAGAACTTCCTCTACAGCCGCTACTCTGGTACTCGAGTGGTTAGAGGTTAACCAGGAGGGATGGGACCCATAGTTACAATAGAACAAAGTCATGCCAATAGGGGAGTGCAATGAATTGTAATTCTGCAGATGATAACGAGACCCAATTGTCTTGAGCCGCAGAAACGAAACATCGTAGATACTGTTATAAAGTTTGATTAGTGCTTTCTTGTTGAGGAGAATTCTCAATGTGCTAATTCCCTTCACCTTAGAGACCCCCAACAACTTTGCTGTATTTTGAGAACTTCTTACCTGGAGAGAGTGTGACCCTTTTTTACCCACTCTTGTGTATTTTGATGTGTGTTTTACTCTCGTGTTCTTTGATTATAGAGTTTTAGACAACTCCATAGGTGGCATCTTTTCATGTGTGTCACACAGCACCTTCAGCGCAGTGTCACAGGGAAGCCTTTCAGGCTGTCCCAAGGTTTAAATGCCTTCTCTGGGATAAATGGCTGGTGGCAGTGGTTTTACAACAAACTACCATGATTTTCATGACCGCGAACACCTGTAGCGTTAAATCGCGGGAGGCATGTGTTTCAAGATGGCGTCTGAGCCCCCTTTGTTTAAACAGGTCCCGGTCTTCTTATTTCGCCATTTATTTTTGGAAGGTCCTAGAGTTTGTCTATGAAGACCGCCTCTGGCGCCCGAGTGTCTGGGGTGGGAAGGAAATGAGGGAGGTGCCCGAAACTCCCTCTGCTTAGTCTCCTTGGCGCTTGGGTCAAATGCGCTCTGGCGTGATTGGCTGGCTGACTGTCCGGCAAGGACAGCCCCCCTGCTGGGTGCTTGGGAGCTAGGCTGGAATGAATGGGAGGAAACTGGATAAACGGCGAGTCTCTTGTCTTGGAAGGCAGTCGACCACTGGAATGAAAGAACCGAAGATGAGCTTGAAGAGGACGGCTGCTGCAACCCATGGACTGTTGGTTTGCCCGGTGAAGCCCTGCTGCAGGTCCGAATCGCCAAGTTCATCTTGACGGAGAAGCCCTGCAAGGACGACTTCTACCTTTTTTGAGTTGGTGGGACCAATCCACTCATAAGAGACCTGGATACCATTCTCGGAGCTGATTGTATTTTCCTCACAAGGAGAGGGACGCCAGTTTGTGTGCTTGTCTACAGCTACCGGGATTGAAGATTTAGTGGCAGCTTTGACCAGTCCCAGTGCAGGAGTCCCCCGACATTCTCCTTCGTGCCCCCACGACTGAAGCTCAGGAACATCAAGATCTGCAGGAACTGCCAGGAACAGAAGTCTTCAGCTGCATCTTTTTCTTCATTGTAAGGTACTGTGAAAACCCTACCGAGAGAATTTGCCTCTCACTGGGAAAGTCCTTGGAACTTTGGCAACTTGCAGGCCTAGTCAGCCAGTGACCCAACATGATTCTTTCTTTTACGAACTACTTACTTTTCTGTTTAACTACCAGCACTGCTTTATCCTATACAAGACTTTAGCCCATTGACTTTGGCCTAACCTATTGCATTGAATCGGCTCCCCTGGTGAACTCAAACTATTTGCACGGTCTAAAAAGTAGCTGTATCTTCTTTTCGTTCACCTATTTACTTCAAAGTACTCTGCCACTTTGCTCCTCCTTCAAAGTGTTTGAATGCCTCAGAAACGTACAGTGTAAAGTACTGAAGTATATTGTATATTTTTGTGTGATTATAGATTGCCGCCTCCTAGTGAATGTTTTATAACTGACTGTTGAATAAATCAATAAGTGTTTTACCAAGCAACCTTGAGTGTAAGTTTATTTTAATACTTGTGATTGTAGACCTCTGTGTAACATCCTTACAGCTCACATTCCCTCTTGAAATAACATCTGCTACCAATAACTGTGTAGTGCAGACTTCTACCAAAGGTTGGTTTTGCTTACACCTGTAGTCATAGTTGTCTGTAGTGGTCCCGAAGGGTACAGCAAACAAACTCTGCCTAACAGTTCTGCTAAGCCGTTGGACTCTGGGATGGTGCGTGGGTTTGGAAAAAAAAAAAGTTTGCACAAAGCGCAGCCCAAAATCTTGAGGTATATTTAAAACCTTGATACGAAAAAATGTCTTTTTGGAGTCCATAGAGTGAATATTATTTCTTTGAAGGCTATCTGACTCATTTCAGTGACTGTAGGTATTCTAGAAAAGGCTGAAAAATGTGCAATCTTAGCAAAAGCATAGACTGACAATAACTACAGTGTTCCCTTCCGAACTTGGTAGATCCACTATGAAATCACTGGCTTTCACTTGTGTGTAGGTAGAACAGGTTGTAACAGTTTTCCTGCAGGCTTGGTTCAGGGAATTGTGGCTTGTGCACATGTCTCAGAGGTTTGACAATAGGATACTACATCCCTGCGCATTTGTGTCCACCAGAAATTTCTTCACAGCATATGCAGAGTTGATGTTCTGCCCCGATGACCACTGATCTTCGAATCATGTCATTTATGTTGGATTTATCTTTTCACTGTCTCTGTAGGTATGAACAAGGGGATATCCTTGAAATACAGACCATCCTTAGTGGGTAGGCGTATAGTAGAAGGTACCGAAGCAGCCAGATTGGGGTTCGTTGAGGCCTCGCGACTATTTTTTTTAAAAAGTTACCAGTAAAACATAGTGTTAGGCAACATCTTTTCCGGAATCTGTTCCTTTTTGGAGGAGGAGCAATCCATCTTGGAAAGAGTATCTGCAACCACATTCTGTGATACAAGAAATGTTTGTTAAACGAAATCTGTATTGAGAAAAGTTCATTGAGCTCATCAACTGTTTCTACAGTCAAATGATAGTAAGAAGAGCAAATTCCGGTGGTCTGTACATATTTCAGGATCTTGTTCTGCCCCCCTCCCCCCAATAGGTAGTGCCTCCATTCTTGGCAAGCTAATTACATAGACACAGTTGTTCCTCTCCGATGGAACAAGGTCCTCGAATAATATGCCAAGGGATACTCGTCATTGTCCTCATCTAGTTTTGTTTTTTTTTAAACACCACGGCTCTGTCCTAGGCGCCAATTACCACAATTAAGCTTTTGTGTGTTGGGTTGAATCGATACAGGGGCGGATGTAAAACTTTCCTTCAAACAATGGAAGGCTTGTTCTGCTTTGGGTCCTCGGCAACATTTTTTAGGGGAGAGAGGTCAACGGCAAGACTTTGTGAAAAAGCTGGAATAAACCTCTGTTTATTGAGGACGGTGTCTTTCACTCCATCTATTTTTATTTATTGCATTTGATTTCACCCCCAAACCCTTGGGTATCATGGCGTAGGTTACATACATCTTAGGGAACTTGTACGGTTACATATATCTTTGAACAATAACATAAATTTTGGGTATCTTGGTAAATTGCGTCTTAGGCATCTTCTGCAGTTACATACATCTTGGGCATTTTGTACAGTTACATAGGTAGAAAAAGGCCGGGTGGGTTTCACAAAAAAACGACGTAATAAGGCGGTTAGGGGTCAGACTGAGGAGACATAATGGGTTGGGCTTGCGCTGTTAGTATTTGTTGAACAGCCATATTTTTAGTAGTTTCTTAAACTTCAGGAAGGAAGTTTCGTTGCTAAGGTGGGCGGGAAGTGAGTTCCAGATATGGGGAGCTGCTGTGGGGAAGCTAGCGTTACCTGCTCTGGAGGTTGTGAAACGTGGGATGTGGAAGTGTGTGCTGGCGCTGGATCCGAGTGTTCTGGCCGTGGTTTTGCGAGACATGCTTTGGCTGAGATAGATGGGGGCGTTGTCTGACATACATTTGTGGGTAATGGTAAGAGTTTTGTGGAGAATTTTAGCTTGTACTGGAAGCCAGTGGGCATCTCTTCTGTGTTGAGAGATATGCTCTCTTCTGTTAAAGCCCCAAGCTGCTCTAAGGGCTTTGTTTTGAAGGAGTTGCAGATTGTCTAAGTTTTTTTTAGAGGTGTCTAATAGTAGGGCGTTGCAGTAGTCTATCTTGGTTAGAATGGGGGCTTTGGCAAGTGTGAGGCAGTTTTCGGTGGAGAGAAAAGGCTTGCTTAGTGTGATGAGTTTCGCTGTATATGCTGTGGAGGAGGCAAGTGCACTAATATGATTATTCATGGTGAGACTAGAGTCAAGGTGAACTCCTAGGGTTTTTGACTTTGCGGGAGATGGGGATAGCGGTGCTATCTCACTAAGGATGTGTAGTCAGGGTGGAGTTGCTGAGTCTGGCTGAGGAGCCAACTATGAGGATCTCCGTTATCTCTCCATTGAGGCAGAGGCTATTGTTGGCCATCCAGTTTTGGATAAGGGAGTACATTTTGTTAATGGAATTCGTGTCCTGTTCCAGGTTGCCTGTAATGGGTATAAGTATTTGTGTGTCATAGGCGAAGTTTGTATAAATGACCCCCATGGCATCTAAGGCAGCGAAGAGTCATTTTATGTAGGCATTGTAGAGTGTAGGTTAGAGACAGGATCCTTGCAGTACTCCTACTGGGATGGGATTGGCTGCTTAATCGCCTAGGGTGACTCTTGAGGTACGGTTGGAGAGGAAGGATTTCGTCCATGTAATGGCTTTCTTGGAGAAGTGAAAATTGGTGGTTAGGGTTTGGCATAGTTTGTCATGGTCGACTCAATCGAAGGCCGCAGAGAGGTCTAATGGTAGTAAGATGCACAGTTTACCTGACTCCCTGATGGATGCCATCTGTTTTTTTTTTTTTTAGGTCTAGAAGAGCGGTCTCAGTACTGTCTTGGATGGAAGCCTGATTGTCTATCCCTTAGCAAGTGGTTCTGTTCTAGATGGGTTTGTACTTGGGTATATGCTATTTTGTTGATGATTCTAAGGAGAAAAGACACCGTTGTGATGAGCCTGTAGTTCATAGGGATTTCCAGGTCTAAAGTTGTTTTTTTGAGTAGGGGTGTGATCCATGCTACTTTGATGGAAGCTGGTATCGCACTAGAGTTGAAAGACACATTTACAAATTCGGTAATGATGGGTTGTAGTGTGATGGCGCAGTCTTTGACTGTCTTAGCAGGGAAGCCGTTGCCTTTGCAGTATGAGATGCTATTGGTTAAAGGACCTGGTCGTTGGTGACTTGAGCTAAATTGAATTAGGGTACATCGGACCTTGTAGTTATACTTGGAGGGTGAGGTGGATTGGCTGTGAGCTCTAGGAGGTTTTTTTTGTGAGGCTATTTTGCCTTGGAGTGTATTCACTTTAGTGGACAGTGCGTCCTGGATGGTAGTGCAACAGTCTTTGCTAGAATTGATGGGGCAGGAGGGTAGGATAGGGGATTCTAGTTCTCTGATAATCGTGAATAGTTCTTTGGTATTAGACGCTGCGTTGGAGATGCGTTTGTGACGATTTCTGAGTTCTAGGATTCATCGTTGAACCAGGGGGGCCTGCGCTTGGGCTTGGGTAGCTTAGTTTTAAGAGGGGCTACTTCTATAGCGGTTTTCAAACATTGGCGGTAGTGATCTGAGATGCTAGCTGTGTTAATGCTTTGTAGAGGTTTAGCATTCATCAAGTCGGTTAGTAATGGATTAAGATTCTCCGGGGTGAGTTTGCGCGAGTTCCTGACCTGTATAGGAGGTGGGCTGCATGTTTTGGCCATTGGGGGGGGGGGGTCAGAGTCCAGGTGTATGTTAAATTTGATAAGGCAGTGGTCTGTCCATTGCATATTGAGGATGTCTACTATGGTTGCTGCAGCATTTAGTGTGAGTATCCAATCAAGGACTCTGCCTTTGGAGTGGGTGGAATTAGCTTTTGAGGATCCATAGAAATTCCGTCATGAGCTGAGATCTGCCCATGATTTGGTACTGAAGATGCATCGAAAATACACTCTTCTAATTTTACCTGCAGCTGGTTCTTTTGTAAAAAAAAAAGAGAAGATTCTGATACGGGATGACATGATCTTCAGGATGTTTGGTGTATATGAGAATATCGTCCAAGTAGACGATCCACAAGTGAAATAACAGATCTGCGAAAGATGGTCCTTCACCCTCAAACACAGCGGGTGCATTAGCCACCCCGAAAGGCATCACACAATATTTGTAATGCCCAAAGAGCGTTCTGAAGGCAGTTTTCCTCTAGTCACTGTCCTTTATTCTGACTTAGTGCTATGCAACACAAAGGTCGGGGTTTAGTAAAAATACATGCATACTGGACTGCAGCTAGAATAGCTGGAATTAATGGTAGGGGGTATTTGTCTTTGAAGTTGACAGCGCTCAAGCCTCGGTAGTCCAGGTCATGTTAAAGTTGTGGTGCACCTTTTTAAAATCGCTGTATGCTACTTTAAAATCATCACTTCCTCCTAGTTTTCTTAGTTTCAGAAACATACGTCTAGGCTTTTTGTGTTTCTTCCCATTGCTATATTTACTACACTTGTGTGCTGCACACATTTTGTTAGTCACAGGGGTTGGTGGAAAGGTGGGAAGTTTATGTACGAGTATTTGGCGTAGTTGCTGATGAAATTGAGGACATCGAGAAATATTTTTTATCTAATGGCAACAAAATGCTTTCAAGACGAGGGGATGCTCTTCTTGGGTGTATGTATATGGTCCCTGTACCCCCCCCCCTTTGTTCCTCCCCTTATTGCCCCGCTCAAATTCATCAGTCTGTTCTCTATCCCCAACGTATTGACAATGTTCAAAATGTGAGATTCTTTTACGACAATAACTACTGTTCTAACGGGGGTGGGGGAGAAAACTGACCGAGAGCCAAACTGAGTAAGGAAGAAGTATAATCAAGGACTAAATTTGAGGTTGTGTTGAGAAATCCTCATAAAGTTTACATTGACAGAATTGCTTGGGTTAATTGCATATGGGCTGTGTCCTCTTAATAGATTGAAGGCAGAATTCTCCTTTTCCAAAGGTTCTCAAATAATCCAGGATCCTTACTGATGCAGATTAGCTTTGTAATGTTTAGGAACATGAAGTCGATTCTAGGATGAATGTTTGCTATAGAAAATGATATTCTGCTTAGATCCACATGTCACTTCTTAACTGCTCTGCAAGCCGCTAACATCTTAATCTTTAAATCACGAGGCATGTCTTTTTCTCCCCCAAAAAGTTCAGACCTTCACTTCACCAGACTTCTTCTAGTCAACTGCAACTCTTAGTGCTGAAAGAGAAACCTCCCTGCCCATTAATGCTCATCCTATTTAACCGCATGGGAATAGGCGGCTGCCCATTTTGTACCACTGTTCATTTTCTATTTATTGTGTTTTTATAATGTTCCTATACAGCAAATGGTGTTTCAAGGCGCCACAAGACCAATGAGGGGGTGGGGGGGGGAACGGGGATGAAGAGTAACAAAAAACGCTCTTACTAGGCCTTGTCATTCACATCGGGAAACTGCAGTAACAAGTGCAGTGGGGTTGGGGGGAGCCTTTTAGAGCGGAATGCCATTATGCGAGTGGGAAGGAAAGTGCAGGAAGGAGTGGAGAGCGTGCAATTGCTTCCTGGGCTAGGTGAGTGCTAAGGGTAGGCGGACAAGTGCCAGGGGAAAGCAGGACAAGTGCCAGGGGAAAGCAGGGAGTGAAGGGAAAGAAGGTCCACATGCTAAGTGGGAGGACTGGGCTGGGCCAGGCTCGGTAGGGGTGCAGGCCCCTCCAGGCTAGGACAGGTGGAGGGGGCCCAGCAGGGTAAGTTCAGGAATGGGGGTGGGGGAGACTGAGGTGTTTGGGTAGACTGGGCGAGGAGAGCTCGTGCCCTGTAAGACTCGGAAGGAGCCAGTCAAAATGCATCAGACGCGAACATTAGCAGGAAAGGGGTGAGCGGGAAGGAAGAAGAAAAAGGAGTGTCTTGAATAGCTTCCGGGAACTTAAGGAGATCCCTCAAGTCTGAAGGGGCGAGGGAGGCCATTCCAGAGGTAGGCTCCTGCTGAATAGGGGGGGGGGGGGGATCTACCCGCCATTCTGCTTGGAAAAGCGTCTGATCTGCAGGGAGTTGGAGCTAGAACGTCGAAGGGCTCTAACATGGAGTTATTCCGGGAGAGAGAGTTGCATGTAGCGGGCTCCCAGACCCCAGAAAGCATTGTGGTTGATGCAGAGGGTCTTGAACTTGATCCTTACAACAACCAGGAGCCAGCAGAGAGATTTTAGGGCTGGAGAGATGCAATTCCTTGGCTTGAGGTCAAGGATAAGTCTCGCAGTCCTGTTCTGGGATAGTTGTAGGGGCAAAGGGAGGATTTAGGCAGATTTAGGCAGATTGAGGAAGAGGCTGTTACAGTAGTCCAGCCTAGAGCGGACCAGAGCTCTGGAGACATTGAGATTCTGGGGCGAGGTGAGGAAAGGGACAAACATCTGGGGATGTGCAGCTGAAAGGTGGACCGCGTTTGCAAGGTCTGTGATGCGAGTTGAGGGAGGGAGGGAGAGAGAGGATTCAAAGATGACGCCAAGGGTTTTTTTTTTTTGTTGCTGCACGCAAGTGTGAGGGTAGGGGACCTGTGGAGGTCTGCCAGAGAGTAAGCGGGAAGGGGGGTGTGTATAATGTAGGATGCTCCATTTTTGATGGAGATTGATGAGCAACACAATTGAATGGTATTTTCTTAATTCTCAGGGCCATCTTTCTGAAGGATTGGTAACCAAATGGTACAGATCGCCTCGCCTGTTGCTCTCCCCTAACAACTATACAAAAGCCATTGACATGTGGGCTGCAGGCTGTATATATGCGGAAATGCTGACCGGGAAAACCCTGTTTGCAGGTTAGTCGATGTACCAAATGCATGCCAAGCTTGTGTAGTATGGGTAGAGTTTTTGTTTTAGATTCTGAGTTTCATGTATTGCCTTAAATTGTGAACATTGAAAGACTTCCAAGGATTTCTTGACTGTTATTTTGGCTACCAGAGAATGCTCCCTGTCCTGTTTAAAGTATATTTATTTTTTTTCCTACTCACCTGTGCACCCTTGTGCCATCCTAAGGCCATCCTAAGGCAGTTTTAAGAATATTTTAGAGGCAGCAAATTACCTTGCAAGTTGATCACATTCTCCAGCATTGGATCTTTCATGGATTCACATGCTTTGAATATCGTCAGGCTGGGAACCTCAGTCCTTTTTAAAATAGCATTTTCACTTGGAAAAATTCGACACTTTTGTGTCCTATCAACGTGCTTAACCACCACCCGATAGGACATAGGGTATAAATAGACCCGTCCCTTCCCTTCAGATTTCTACCGTCTCCAAAGTGTCAGGATAACCTCATGCTCGTTTTGATTCTACACGTTTGGTGTGTTGTAGTCGTTTTTTCCCAATGTCTTCGGGAAAAGCTTTGTTTCGGCCCTGCGAGACTTGCGGGCTGAAGAAGATATATGAAGGGGACGGGCACATGGACTGCCTCTATTGCCTCTACCCTCATCACTCCGTTGATTCCTGCGACATCTGTAAAGGCTTCTCTCAGAAAACACTAAAGGACCGCAATCGGCAGTTGGTGTCTTGGTTAAACAAAGGTACCTACTCTTCATCTGAGGTGGGATCGGTTCGCAGCCAGGCATCTGAGAGACCTGCCCCTACATTTCCTCGCCGGTCGGTGTCGGCTGAACCACCGGCTAAGAAGTCTCGGCCTTCCGGTGCAGAGAAGAGTGGTCGCCCCTCTTCGAGCAAACGCCTGACGAAAGGGGCCCCTTTATCGTCTAAGCATGGTCAGTCTGACCAGCCCCATAGGCCGGAGGGAAGGCCTGAAAAAATGTCTTCATCAGTAAAGGACTCTTCGAAACGCTCCCCTTCAGGAGACCATCGTAGGTCATCCTGCAGAAGAGTCATCGAAGCATCCATCCTGGGAGTCCAAACGGGCGGGATCGCCTGAAAAAACTACACCACAACTGTTGGCGCCGTCGACGGGAGTCCCGTCGTCGACTGTTTCACTGCCGGCTACGGTGTCTGCCTCCACGATTGTGTCATCGGCTCCATTGACTGCGGTCGACTAAGGCCAGAGATTTTCGTCATCGACGGACAACTTGCTACCAACGGGAGGGGTGTGGCAGCCTTTGGTGTTTGACGCCCTTCTACCAGACACTTTGCTATAGCTGGAGCCGGCCCTTTCAGTGTCATCGATGGAGGAGGAACGAGAGCCTGTGGTGAACCCAACAGGCCTCGGCTTAGTGTGTTGGCCCTTCGATGGCAGGAGTGCAGTCTGGTCCATCCACATATTCTCTGGTGAACCCGCAGTCGATGCTGTCCCTCCAAGTCTTATCAACACTGCAGTCCCTGTTGAGTCAACTAGATTCAAGATTGCCTCCTTTGGGTGCGCCCCCGGTAGCCCCTATCGTCGTCACGGTGGGTGTCCTTCCGCGTTCAGTGTCTCCAGCTGAGTTGCCGACTTCCCGGCCGATGAGCGAAGAGCCTCCTCGTTTCCATTCGGAGGAAGGTGAGCTACCGGACTCTGATTTGGACCATGGGACCAGGGACTCTATCTCAATGTCTCCTCGTCGCCGTCGAGAGACCCGACATGGGAGTCTGATGTGGAAATGGGAATGCCTAGAAGTCCAGCACAACAGTCGCCCCCGGATGACTTTGGGGCATTCCATGCCATGATGGCTAAGGCCTGTATTGAATTTGGTCTGACCCCAGAGGAAGAACGAAAAGAATGTTTCTTCTTTGACCACATGGGCAAGAGAAGGAAGGTGGGTTTCTCCGTTCCAATCCTGCACCATGCCTGGCAAGAAGGCCTACGCACCATGCGCCATCTCTTCTCAGGGCCCGCAGTCACATGACCCCTAATGTAGAGGGGGTCTGAGGGCAATGAGCAAAATAATTTCTCCACCCGGGGGTTAACTGCCCGAGTGAGAGACGGGGACAGCAAAGAAGGGGCCAGGCGCTTTGTTATAGAATTCAGTAAAGGAATTACTTGGCTAGTTGGAGTTTTATCCTTGAAGATGTCCTCCACGAAGTCCGAGTCTGGAGCAGCTTTGTGCAAAGCAATTTTAAAATGGTCAGCTGCTCTTTGTAAAATGGACATTTTTGACATTTGGTGATCCACAGGTGAAGACCCTGTGGAGGGATAGCAGAGTGATCCAGACAGTAGGCGTCTGAGTTGACAGTATGTGTAGGTGTAAGCCAAGGACCGTGATCCTCCGCCTGGTCCCAGTCTGGGCTCCTGATCAAAAGGGTTAACTTCTTCATAAGACTCCTACTGGTTTGGGTCATCTGGGACCTGCAAGAGGTCGTCTTGGTGTCCCTGTGCAGAGGTGGGGAGTCTCTGCAATTTGGAAGAGACGGGGCACAAGTACACTTCCCTAGGTCTCTTGGGTATAATATACCGGTCTGAAAAGTCAATGAACTGGGACATTTTGTCCATGTACTGCTGAAACCTTTCCCTAGTCCATAGAGAAGAAGCTGAATGTTCAGGAGGAGGAAAGGGTCCCTCAAAAGTGGGAGACTTTCCAAATAAGGCCTTAGAGAGGGGCTGCAGGGCTTCAGAATACGGCGCCGATTTGGGGGGGGGGGGGGAAGACCTTCGGCCTGCATAGTGTAGACGGCCCACCGTTTAGTCCGCCTGTCTTTCACTGTTTTTGGTCGAAAGAGCTTACAGGCCTTGCAGGAGTGCTCGTCGTGGTCACGAGGAAGACACCGCTTGCATCAGCAATGGTGTCCTTCCAAGGAAACTTGCAGTTACACGACGGGCAACATTTAAAGGGAGTCCTCTCCATAGCAGAGGGTAGCGGCAGCCAGACCAAGAAGTTAGAGGGGTCGTGAAGGAAATGGTCTCAGAATAATAAAACTCAGGGCCCCACTCTCCCTACTGTAAGGGCCTGGCCGGAGGGCCGAGGCCATGTGGTCGACCGTCACCGAGCAGATGTAGATGTCATTGGCGGCAAGAAACCCATGAAGCAGTCGAAGTGACTAGACGATCGTAGGCCGTGGAAATAAACTTTAGCAATATAAACTCTTGCGAGCTCTGCATAAGCGACCAACTAAGTTGGCGGAAAAAAACAATCTGGTGGGACCTCGACACGTGAGGGATTTTGGATACACTACATATCACGTTAGGAATAGTGTTAGTCACGCCCATGTCGACGTCCCATTCGATCTTCGAAAGAAAGATGCAATACTCAGCGATTTCCACTAGATGTCAGACTATATGAACAGAATGTGATTCTAATCCGATTCTCAAGCATCAGCAACGGAATTATTTTTGCGATACTTCTAGTTCAGAAGGACACAAGGCATCCGCCTACAATTGAGCAGACTGGGTAAAGGGATCAATTAGATCTTCCAGATATATTAAACAACCACTACAAGAATATGGATCCTTGCAGAATATATTGGAGTTGGTAGGTTTTTCAGGGATCAAAATTTCAGGTTGCAAGCTACTGGCCTGACAGTTACTCACCCCCTCAGTTCTCCACACAGCACAGCATTTCCTATTCGCCGAGAGTCAATCACTAGCCAGTGGCCAGTACAATTTTAGATTTTCAGGCCAGACTAAGACCACCAGCTTCAAGTATGATGTACAGGGGGGTGGGGGGGCGTGGCCAGCTTGTGAACGATGAAGACATGAGCTCTGTGAGCTCCTGCAAGCGCTGACTACATCCTGTTATGTTATCGTTTCTTTTGTGATAAAAGACTGAGGGAAGGCACGAACCGAATCCGTAAACTGTTGGGCTCCGACACGCCGAGTCTGAGGCATCCGCTCATCCAACTGGTCAGGTAAAGGAGAGGGTAGCTGAGCGCCGGGGATCTGGCCACACGCGCTTTAAAATGGCCAACCACTAAGGTGCGGAGCAACCAAGCAGCCATCCGGAGTGTCCTTGCCACAGAACCAGGTTGCAGAAGTCGAGGCGGAGACGGGAGTAGCTGGACGCTAATGCGCCTCAGGGTGCTTTAAATTCCTCGATTGCACCAGAAGGCTCCAGAGGCGGTGTAATCGCCGGCGGACCGCGTCAAGACCAACGGAAGGCAGAACACGGTTGACGCCCCAGCACACAAGTGCCCTCAGACACCAGGAGGCGTGTGGCAATCCTGGGGTGCCGACCAGGGGGACACGGATGCCATCAAGCTCCCCCCCTCTCCCTACGAGAGGCAGACGTGCTGGGAAACGCCTGGAGGAGATCGCTCCTTTCCCCATAGGGGGCTGCTGCATGGCACGAGCCTCGAGCGAGCCTTGGGCTGACTGGAAAGAACACTGCACTGCCCGGGGAGCTTGAGAGGCGGACACCAAATAAGCGGCAAGTGAATGTGCAATCCTGGGAGGAACAGCCTGCCCGAGGGCCACACTGCTGACATGGGACAAGTTATGGGGATTTGAAGGCCCCCTGACACCAACGGGCTCCAACCGTGCCACTAGGACCAGACAATCTGTCGAACCTGATCTTCCAGCACACCCACCTGGCACTTGAACGCTGCCCCAAGGCGAGGCACCCGTACCGGAGGCCATCTCCCGGGACGGTGTAGGTGCAGACAAGTCACCTACAAGTAAGTGCCCCTGTATCCAGGGCTCTCCCCACAGATAATCCGCCCACAGCACTGTACCGCCCAAGAAGGGGATACCGGCTCCTGGGGACACGCAAACATAAGTCATAGAGGTGGCGGACATACAGGGTTGCTGGCCACTGGAGTGGAGGGATACTGAGTGAGGGACACGCCGCCACGACATCAGAACTGGGCCTTACGCACTCCGCCTGTGACACACCCTGAACCCTAGCCTTTCCTTCCAAGGGCCCATTGAAGGTTCACATCCTGAAGACACCGATAGAGCTGCTTGGGGGTGGGAGAGGTACGGGGGTGGACAGTCTTTCGCACCCTGCCGCCTCTGGCTCGCAACACCCGATACTGAAGGAAGGTCTGCCTTGGCCCAACAACAGCACTGCACTGACTCCAACCACGGAGCACAAGATCCACATAACCCGCAACATGGGCAAAGATAAACAAAAGAAAACATCCACGCAGAGCAGCATAGATCAATATGCGGTTGCCACCACCCCAGCACAGACGAGCCAAGCGACGCGACTGACCTCCCCTGCTGGCAAGGATGCCCCCTCATTGCGGGACGTGATGGCCGCCATTGCCAGCTCTTGCTCCTCTATGGAAATCAAAATGGACAGGATTGCAGCAGAGGTCTCCTTTTCACACCATGATCTTCAAAAGCTTACCTCCAAAACACATGAGGTGGAACACTGCATCTCTGAAGCAGAAGATGACATTAGAGGCGTCAGCCAGCAGCTATCACAAGCCTTGAACCGCTTGAAAATCCTAGAATCCAGAGTAGATGAGGAAGAGGGAAGATCTTGCCGCAACAACGTCCGCATCCTCTGACTTCCGGAGGGAGAGGAAGGGCACAGCACCGAGCTATTTCTGGAACAATGGCTCGTGGACATTTTCGAGCCTCACTCCTTCTCTAACTTTTTTTTCAGTGGAAAGAGCCAATAGAATGCCCTCGGGCAGACCGATTCCAGGTGCGCCGCCTCGAACAGTAATCGCTAAACTGCTCAACTACCGGGACAGGGATGCCCTCCTCCAGATGTCTTGTTCAAAAGGGATAATCACCCACAATGGATCCCAGACTGCACCCCCCCCGCCCCCCCAACCCCCGACTACACTCAGAAGGTGCAACGTGCATGGCAGTCATCATTCGAACCACTCAAAAGACAGCTGGCACTCAAACGTAAAATACGGACTGCTCTTCCCAGAAATGGGCAGAAGCTCACATTGAAGGCGACTGGGCTGTGAGACCGACAAGACAGAGGAAGACCCCGGCCCAGACCAGGTTGTGCCTCCCCCATTTGCAATCCAGAAGTACTGGGACCAGACGCCCCGGAACTAGCAGCGGACTGGAATGAAAGAGGAGTAGGCTAAGGTCCCGCACTAAAGAAACAGCATGGATCATAGCAGTACAACAACACTTTATCCCACAGAATCTGTTCTCTGCCGTATGATTTAATCCAACAGGAATGACACAAACAGACGGCACAGGAGAAGGAGTTACGGGAAGGGCTCCCCCTCCCGATAGTGGTTTTTCCTTTTGTTCTGTTAATATTGGAGAGTTAAGCTGACGCCCTAACCTTTTGAGCGTCAGCAATGTTTGGCCGACAGGTACTTCGTGTTGGGGTGGAGTATAGGGAGCAAGGGGAGGGAGAGTTTGCATGGTTCTTTGCTATTTTGAGGCTATTACATGTTCACACGACGAGCCAATCACAACCCTCTGTAGGAGCTAGCTCACAATACCTTACACCGGGGCCCCACCCCCGCAGCACCCACCAGCGAGATTCTGACCCTTTTTCCAAATCACGATATCCTGAAGACCCTCCAATACATGCTGTAAATGGCGTCCACACACTCCCAGCCGTCATTTGATGACCGTCCCAGATACCTTAAACTGCTCACATGGAACGTGAACGGAATGGGCTCCGGGATCAAAAGGCGCCTGGTCACGCAACTTCTAAAGAGATACTCCCCTGATATAGCTCTAATAACAGACACACCTAGCAGGGACAAACTGCACCTTCTTTCGAAGAACTAATTACCTTTCCGCCTTTCACGCGGATACACAATGGGATCCAGAGGCACTCTTATCCTGATACTTAAACATGCCCCGCTTGTTCCACAGATTGTAAAGCAGGACCCTAGGGGTTGCTATGTGTTAATCTTAGGAAAGCTTTAGGGTGAGAAGATGTACTCTCCACCGGGACTGGGGCAAGAACTGCTAGACCAGTTGACCACTCTTATGGGAAGACACCAACCCGACATGTGGATTCTGGGGGGAGACTTCAACGACGTCATGTGTTATATAGACCGCACTCACCTTAGACACCGCAATCCAGACACACCCACGAAGTTGGCCAACTTTATATCCTCCCTAGGCCTCCGTGATGTGTGGAGGGAACTGCACCCAGGCACTAAGGGATACTTGTTCCACTTGGGAGTCCATGGCTCCTTGTCTAGGTTGGACTACCTTTTCCATCCAAACACTGACGTGCACAGAGCAATGTCCGCAGAGCTGCTTCCCAGTGGTATGTCGTTCCATTCACCACTGACGATGGAACTGCAAATGCATGGTATAATCCCCCTAGAACGTGGAGATTGAATAACTACTATCTTGGGTTCCCCGAACTGGTTGACCCCCTCACTGACGCAACCAATGAATACTTTGAGATCAATTAAGCTACAGTGGATAGCCCGGTGATGATATGGGAAGCTTTTAAAACAGTGCTGAGGGGAGAGATAATTTCCTGGACAGCGAATAAAAGGAAGGAAAGACTCCAAAAGATAGTGGAAGCGGAATGGGAGATTAACAATTGGGAAGTTAAATACATTCTTGATCCAACCCCCGAGGTTCATGAGTCCCTCCAGCGCGCCAAAATGCGCCACCAGAATACCATGCTAGACAATGCCAAAAAAGCCCACTGGGACTCAGAGTGAGGATATACGAATTTAGAGACAAGGCGGGCAAAATGCTAGCCTGGCTTGAAAAAAGGGATGAAGGACAATGCCACGTCAGGGAGATCGTTACTTCACACAATAAAAAATGCGAGGCGGACGCTGAGATAGCGGAAGCTTTTGCAGAGTTCTATGCCGACTTATATCGGGCTACAGCTTCTCCACTGGACCCCTCCCTCTTAGACGATATTACACTACCATCTCTCTCGATACAACAGAAGGAACAATTAGACTGTGACCTCTCTGAAACAGAAATTGCTGAGGCTATAACACAAACGCAAGCGGGGAAAACACCAGGTCCTAACAGATTTCTGGTCGAAACCTGGCAAAAGCTGGGCGGGGACAAAATGGCGTCCCCACCTCCATAAAATGTTTTTGTGCCCGTGAACAGGGAACCCTTCCGCCAGACCTGTGTAAGGCGACCATCGCAGTTATTCCAAGTCGGACAAACCCCCTGAAAGATGTGCTTCCTATAGGCCCATATCGCTAATTAATAGTGAAGCCAAGGTTCTCGCCAAACTCCTAGCTAACCAATTACAATCGGTCGCTTCCACCCTGGTCTACCCGGACCAATGTGGCTTTATGCCACATAAGTCAACCCGAATGAATCTGCGGTGTCCTCATCTAGCACTAGAACGCGCTCCGATTGTAGATACACCACTTGCCTTATTAGCAATTGATTTCGAAAAGGCGTTCGATTCAATCCGATGAACAGCCTTTGGGTAATTATGTGGTGCATGGGGTTTGGAGATGCCTTTTTGAGATGGGTACAACTAGTCTATACCAATACCCAGGCAGAGGTCGGGGTGAGTGGGGGACCCTCCCAACCCTTTCCTCTCGGCAGGGGCACACGGCAAGGATGCCCCCCTCTCTCCCCTCATTTTCAACCTCGCGATTGAGCCGCTCGCTTTGTGGCTTCGCCAGAGCGCAGCTTGGACGAAATTTAGATGGCCGGAGGGGCATGAGGACCGATATGCAGACGATCTTTTGATATCCATGCGGGACCCAGTACGGTCTTGCCTGAAGTGACGCAGATGCTCATCCGCTTTGGCGAACTCAGCGGACTGAGAATTAATTTGGGGAAATCCGTTCTCTAGCCAGTAAAGGGTGGAGTGCAGGCCATCCCCCCCAGGACTGTCCGTACCAAATGGAGCGGCGCGGCTTTCGATATCCGAGGACCTGGCTAGTTATGCAAGACACAATTTCCAGCCAATCGTTGACTGGTTTGTCAGCGATGTTCACCACTGGAAACTCCTCCCTCTGACACATATGAGTAGAGCCGCACTCTTTAAAAAGGATGACCCTGTCGAGATTCCTATACGTCCTGCAGAACGCTCCGCTTAAGATCCCACACTCTGAATTTAACCAGGTAGAGACTCTTCTCAGGGAACTCTTATTTGGTGGAGGTCAACCCCGCATCGCATTAACCACGCTTCACAGATCGATTTGGGAGGGCGGGATAGGTGTGCCTCAACTCCAAACCTATTACTGGGCTTCGCAACTTGCAGTGGTCAATTACCTGCTTCATGGTGACCGGGAATTGCCCCACATAAAGGCCGAAGTGGCGGCTATTCATGACAGACCCACTACGCCCGATATACCAACCTCCTCCGAGACCCCTCCCGCCCACAACCACAGTGCACATTAATACCGGTTGGAGACAAGCGCACACCTTTTGTAGGGTGGAAGAACAAAGTAACTGCTGCACAGCCCCTGTGGCAAAATAGCAATCTGGCCAAGAATGGGAAAAGTGAGCCATGGCCTAGATGGATAGGGGCTGGGATTCTGAAAGTTGGGAATATCCTGGTAGATGGGGGGAAACTGGCCTTGTTTGATGCTTTGCAATAAAAATTCCAAATCCCTAGTACTGAGCAGTACCACTATATACAGTTGGTGCATGCCCCGAAAACCCACATACCAGCAGATACCACCGTACCCAACTACACACCCATAGAACGTAATATGCTGCCAGCGTACATCCCCACCAAATGCACTTCCATATTATACAATGCTATGTCATCCTTTGCCACTTCTGAATTAGATAGCTTAAAAGCTAAATTGGAAACAGATGTAGGAGGGATAGACCCAGAAGACTGGATTCAGGTGCTAATGCATCCCCGTGAGGTTGCTAGCTCTTCTAGGCTTCGTCTGGTACAGTTAAATCTTGCATCAAGTGTGTTACCCTAGGACAAGCTTGTATGGTTGGAGGCGGGCGATGTGGAGAGGAAGAGGGAACTTTTATAACACCCTGTGGGCATGCCCCCGGATCCAAACCTTTAGGAATGCATGCTGCAATGAACTTGCTTGAGACCTGGATCGCACCATACAGTTGGATCCAAGGGTCCCACTCCTAGGCATATCCAACAAGAATGATGTTATTAAGTGGGAAAAGCTGCTTCTAACCACAGCAGCAGGACTGATGAAACGTAACATAGCGCGGAAATGGGGAGCCCCGGAGCCTCTGACGCTGGATCAATGGATAATTGATACGTACACATGCGCTATGGTGGAGCATAGGGTCTACAACGCAAGAGGCTGCCCTGCCAAAGCATCCAAAATGGGGGAGGGGGGAGGGTCGGAAGGAGGGGTGACCTAGGCTCACAGGCATAGGTTGTGAGACTATGAACATCATAAGAATGTACTTGCATGAAAAGCCTTGTGATGGGTGCTATATGTAGTATTATCTGTCTAGGAATGGACATGCTAGTCCCTATTTTGTTTTTGTTCTTGGTTTTTGTGGTTGTTGCTTAAAACAATAAATGTTTTATAAAAAAAAGAAAAAAGTAGGATGTACAGTCTTTTAGGTAGTTAGAGCTCTGTTAGAGGACAATTCAGCCAATACCAAAATGGGTTTTAAGCCAGTGATATCAGGTTTGACGTGGGACAGTATAATGCCAACTGATAACAAACCCACAGCGCTGCTAGTCCCAGATTTTATCTAATGGTTTCAGTATTTCCATATAAAGAAGGCTGGTTTCTGTGCTCCTGTTGGGGTGAAATCCAGATTGGTTTTCATGAAGCAGACTATTATTTAGACTGTACTGGGTGACTTGGGCAGGGCTTATTTTTTCTAGTAAAAGGAATCGTGGATACAGAACAATAGTTTTTTGGGATGTCTGCAGTCGTTTTTTGGAGCCATGGCTTTGGGATTATCTGCACTGAAAGGGAGGCCTTGCAGAACTCTGCCAGCGGTTTGACTGGGGTGATTATATCTTCCTTTATCAGGGTGGCTGGGCAAGGATTCCATTGTTCCACTTAAGTGGTTTAATTAATAGAGCAATTGAAGTGCCTCAACTTCAGAATATGGACAAAATGGGTACACTAGTCCAGCTCGTTTCCTAGAATATTTAGGGAGGAGGGTCAACCATCACAGCATGTGCATGGCAAATAAACCAGACTCTCAAAATGCATAAACTAAAGGCTTTTGCTGCTGAATCCTTTCTAACGCGCTGTTCCATGCCAAGGTGGTGGGTTACAAGCAGGGGTGTGAAGCACTTATGCTTGCAAGGAAGGTCAGGTGCACAGATTAAATAATTTGCCAAGCAGGGTATTAATAAACACATCTAGCGCGCAACTCTGACATTGACATGAAGCAAAACCATTCGGATTTAAAGAAGATAAATATTGAGAAGCCCAATTGGATGAAATAAAGGCTCAAATTAAAATCATGAAAATCGAATGGATCTCTGAAATATAATGGATTTGAGTATCAACTAAAATTAACAAGACAAACATCACAATGTAAGAAAATTGATTTGATCTACGAGGATCAATTGTACTCATTAGGAAGGACAGAGAAAATTATTTAGAGGTCTATTCTAATAAAAGTAATAACTGAATTAAAGATTGAATGTATGAACGTATAGCACATGAATCAACCACACTACAAGTAGTATAGGGGTGCACATATTTGTAAAGGAAAAAAAGGGGAAAAGCATAACGCACTGGCCATGTTTTTGCGTAGATGTCGTTCAGGGTGGGGCCATCAATGTGCTTGCTGCCAGAAGGGAAGCTTTGAGACAATTGTTAACGGGTGATGCCCTTGATGGGAGTAGTTTCTTACCTGTAACTCCATTTCTCTAGCGTTGGTATCTTTCATGGATTCACATGTTTTGAATATTCCCTGTCAGGCTGGGAACCTCGGTCCTTTTTAAAATAGCGTTTTCACTTGGAAAACTGCGACACTTTTGTGTCCTATCAACGTCTTTTTGGGTGCTTAGCCACCACCCAAATGGACATAGGGTATAAACAGACCCACCCCCGTGGTGCCCCTTCACATTTTAACCTCCGAAGTAGAGGAACCAACCAGGTTTGCATTCAGGGGAGGCCGGTGGGCTCATGTGAATCCATGAAAGATACCAACGCTGGAGAAATGGAGTTACAGGCAAGAAACTACTCCCTTCTCCAGCATTGGATCTGTCATGGATTCACATGCTTTGAATAGATTACAAAGCAGTAGCAATCGTGCATGGAGGCGTGCAATGCAAACCAATACCTCACCAAAGCAAACGCATGAGACCAGCAAAGAAGACCTCAGCAGTGATGACATTGAAATAGATACCCCGAAGCTGCGGGGCTTACCTTATTGAAACGGGCGTTGCAGGACTGCACGTCCCACTTGTACATCTGCACCTTGCTGCTGTTCTAGGCAGTAATGCTGAGTAAAGGTATGCGGCACCGACCAGGAGGCCGCCTGGCAAATGTCCACCAGCGGAATCCCCGACCATATAGCCGCCGACGAAGCCGTGGACCTCGTCGAGTGCACCTTTCGACGCCTCTCTAAAGGCTTTCCCGCCTTTGAGTGACAGAACAAGATAGCCAATGAGACCCAGTGAGATGGCCCTTGCTTGGAGATTGCCCATCTCTTGACAGAGGGTCCATAAGCAACAAACAGTTGTTTAGAAAGCCTGAACTCCTGAGTACGACTCAAATTTGATAAAATTTCAATGCTCTTTTTCAAATCCAGCGTATGCAGCGCCTTCTCTGCTGACGAGGAAGCCGAAGCAAAGAATGATGGCAGCACGATGAAAGAAAGTTTATGAAAAGTGGTTGCCACTTTTGGAACAAAGTGCGGGTTAGTGGCCAACACCACCTTGTCCATGAACAAACGCAAGTACGGAGGATCCATCACCAGAGCTTGCAACTCAGATATTCTTCTTGCCGAAGTAATGGCCACTAAAAACGCCACTTTCCACGACAAGAACTGCAGGGGCGGTGACGACATAGGTTCAAACCTGGGCCTCATCATACCTGACAGCACCACATTGAGGCTCCAACCAGGAGGGAATTTCTTGACTGGAGGAACAGTCCGAAATAACCCTTTCAGAAAATGTTTGACAAGATGATCACTAAACAGAGGGGTAGCATGCCTCTTCCGAGTGAATCTAGAAATGGCCGCCAGGTGTACTTTTAAAGAGGAGAATGCTAAACCTTTAATTGCCAAGTGCAACAAGTAGGGTAGAGTTTGCTCCGGTGAAATGTTCCCGGGCTGGTCCTTACACCACACACAAAAAACTTTCCGTTTGCATGCATAGGAGACATTAGTGGACGGAGCTCTAGCCGCTTCCAAAATGCGGCGACAGTCACCAGAAATGTTCACTAGGCCAAACCTGGAGAAATCAGGAGCCAAGCCGTCGGGCTGAGACACCCTGGATCGTGGTGCCAGACAGCGCCCTTGTCCTGAGACAGAAGGTCCGGCATCACTTGCAACTGAATCGGTTCTGGTACGGATAGATGTAATAGGTCTGAGAACCATGGCTGCCTGGCCCAGTATGGGGCCACCAGAATCACACGTCCTGGGTATTTCTGAACCCATTGGAGTGTCTGCCGAATGAGTGGAAATGGAGGGAATACGTACGCTAACCTGCCCGTCCATGGGAACGAGAATGCATCCCCAAGAGACCCGGGCTGTGGCAAACTCCTTGCACTTTTTGTTCTCTTGAGTGGCGAAAAGATCCAACGAAGCACAACCCCATTTTTGGAAAATCGTCTACACCTGCTGTTCCTACAGCTGCCATTTGTGGAGTTGGTTTATTTCTCTGCTGAGCGAGTCCGACTGCACATTCATCACCCCCAGCAGATGAAACGCTATAATATTGATGTCAAAGTTCCTGAGTGTCTCTCTCTCGCTCTCTCTCTCTCTCTCTCTCTCTCGGCAGAAACGATTTCAGAGGCCAATGAATCGCTCTGTTCTAGCACATTGATGTGAAGATTCGATTCCTCCAGAGACCACAGACCTTGAACCAGGAAGCTCCCCAGATGCGCTCCCCACCTTGTCTGAGAGGCATCCGTCACAATTGTATCCTGAAACTCCGGCTCCAGCAACAGCACTCCTCGATCCAGATTGTCCGAGAGCTGCCACCATCGAAGAGCGTCCCGTAAATCACTGTTGACCACCACCTTGTTGGACCACGATCTGCGACTGAGCCCACCGGTCCGCAAGGAACTCCTGCACCGGCCTCATGAAGAGACGACAGTTCTTCACCAACGGAATGCAGGACGCCATGGCTCCCAATAGTGACATGTAAGTTCTGATCGACACTCTTGTTCCGACTTTCCGCTTGAGTTTTTGAATTCTCTGACGGAGGGCTTCACCAGGCCTAGTGGAGTCTGAAATTCTGCGTCCAAAAATACCAAACTCCTGGAGGGAGACAGATATGACTTCTCGAAGTTGACGGCGAAGCCTAGTCGTTGCAACAGCTGCATGGTAACATTGAGACTTGCCTGCGTCGCCGCTGGCGATGAGCTGCATATCAGCCAGTCATCCAGGTAAGGGTAGACGTGATGACCTCATCGGAGCCACGCCGGCACTGGCGCCAAACATTTCGTAAATGGCCTGGGGGACGATTTCAGACCGAATGGGAGCACTCGGAACTGGTAATGATCTTGACCTACTTCAAATCGCAGGAATCTTCGGTGTCGTCAACGCATGGATATGTGGAAATATGCGTCTTGCAAATCCAATGACGCCAGAAATTGCCCCGGCTGCATCGACCAAATGACTTCTTGAAGTGTAAGCATCTTGAACTTCAGGCGTTGCAGAGTCTTGTTCAGCGCCCGAAGGTCCAGAATGCGTCACCACTTGCCGTTGGATTTCTTCACTATGAAGTAACGGGAGTAAACCCCCCCCTGGCCTCATTTGGCCACTCAAACCAATTCTATAGCCCTTTTCTGTTGCATAAGTACAACTTCCTGCTGTAAGATGTGAAGATGAGTTTGCACATAATACATGGGAGGAATGGGAACCGGTGAGCTCCTGAATTCCATCGAGTGGCCCAACCGTACCGCGTCCAATACCCAGCGGTCTGATGTAATTTTGTTCCAATCGTCGGCGTGTAGAGCTACTCTGCCCCCCAGCACATTCCTCCGAAGACGGTCATTGTTGTGATTTTGTTTGTCCAACTTTGGCAGAAGAGGCCTGTCGCTTCTCGTTCTGGATGCCTGTAAATCTCGGCCTTTTCGCGTAGATTGTACCGTCTGTCTATACCCTTGTGAGGAGTATCCAGACCGACCGCAACCCCGGTCTCTGGAGGAAGCAAACAGGGTGTTTCCTGACGCTCCAAGGAAGGAGCGAAAGAACCGCCCGCTCTGCAAAGCTTCCAATGATCTTGCCGTATCGGAGGTCTCCTTCATGCCCTTGAGGGCCTCGTCGATTTATTTATTTTTTATTTTTTTTTTTTTTCTCTCTCTCCAAACAATTGTTCCCCCTCACAGGGCATGTCCAATACTTTGTAATGAACCTCCGGCCTAAAGTCTGTGCACTTCAGCCAGGCCTGCAGACGTAGTACTACACCATTATTAATCTGCTTAAAACCAGATTCTGCTAAATCTACAGTGATGTGAATGCTATGATTTGACACTTCCCCGCCTTCACGCACCAGCAACATGGCAGCTTTTACCCGAGGTGTTCCTCGGGTAGGTGTTCTAACAGAGGGAACAGCCGATGCCACATCTTGGGGTCGTAGAGCGCCATAATCGCCAACGAGTTGGCGGCTTTTACTGTTGTCACCCCCACTATTAAAACCTTTTTGTCGAAGGCATCTTGTCTTCTAGGAGGTGTAGTGCATTTGTGCTGTGTTCTGGCTTTCCGGCTAGCCCCTGGGGCTCACATTAGCCGCCGCCGACACCACTGATTCAGGGGTGGGTTGCAAAATCAAACACTTCGACGTAGAGTCTGAGGCCTTACATTTCTTCTCCAACCTCCCTAATGAGAACTCACTAATGCCCCTATATCGCTGCAATACATGTTGCTCTGTCTTCCTTCTGTCGCCATAGGACCTCCTCTAAGGCACTGTCCTGTCCATGATTCTCCATACCTTCCCCTGGTCACCCCTACACCAGTCTCTAATCGCCCTAACCTGTGCCGCAACGTAGTATGCTCTATAGTCCTGGCTCCCCCAGGCCTACTTTGCTACTCTGGGTTCTCATAAACTGTCTTGTTTTTGCAGCGATCAGAAGTAAATGTTGGGTACCTGTATTGGGAGCACCTTGTGATAAAGTAGTTTCAGAAGGATTACCATTTTCAAGACATTGACTCTCCCCAGCCATGATATCGATTTGGGGTGGGGGGGTCCCCAAACGGCAAGCATCCTTGGGATTTTCCCTAAGAGGGGCGGATAACTGGCGATAAATGACGTGCTTAACTTTCCGGTGATTATTACTCCCAAGTATTTCATGGCTTTATCCGCCCATCTATATGGGAGTGATTTCTGCAGTACCTGCACTATATCTGGCGGGACAGTCAAATTCAACACCTCTGATTAGTGGGTGTTTATTTTTAGACCTACCACTTCCCCAAAATGTTGCACTACTCAGTTCACTGTCCCCAAGGTCTTTCTGGGTCTGTGGAAAAACAGATGTCCAGACTTTTGTGGCACTCTACCGTCCCCTACACACCCTGTGAATGTTGTATATACAACCAAATATTCAATATTTCGTAAACCTTTTAAAAAATATCGCAATGTATGCAATTGTTTTATCAAAACAATGTTTTTCTTGATTATATTCAATAATCAAACAAATTCAATGCACATAAATGATTAATTCACTAATCATGGATTCTATATTCTCAAATAAATGAAGTAATTTGGCTCCACAGAGTAAAGTTCTGAATTCAGTCATTCACTTTGGAACCTCTCAACACACCAATAGGTCAGTACTTGTACAGTTTTCAAGCTCATTTTACATATGAATAGATCAACAATTTGTTTATAACAAGTTCTTCTGTTTGGCTCTACGCATTTCTGGAACTGATTTCCCTTCCTCGGGAGCTGTTTTTTCAGTTCAAGATCTGATTTCTGTATATAATGATACATGGTAATCTTTAGTATATCTCATGCTATAGCAATCAATTTTATATTCTTTAAAAAATATGTCATTTGTCCCTTTTCATAATCACCTGGATGATTCCACTTTAGCAATATTTTTCTTGGAGTGTCCGTCTAATCTGTATTCCTGCTTAAGCGTCTTCTTTTGTCTTATAGAATCAATTGTTCCTGCAAATTTATGTTACTCCATGTCTACCCTGATAAAAACGTTTGATCCATATCTAATTGATTACACTTACTACTGATATATGGCATGATATCTGTCACATGCTGCTACATGGCTGAATTACCCGAGGTTAAGTCTTTGGTGTCCAAATGTAGTTTTGGTCGAGATTGGCCAGGGGAAAACCACGTCCCTCAGCTGCTGCAGGAGGTGCAAGCCATGCTGAAGGGCGCGATAGAGCTCGTCCCAAAGAGGCTCCGGGGCTCCGGAGTGTGTATTCAGTTACTTTCTCGTGAAAAAGAAGACAGGTGGCTGGAGGCCTCTCCTAGACCTCTGTCGTCTTAACAAATACATCAACTCCCAAAAGTTCCGAATGGTGACTCTTCAGTACGTGCTTGCACACTTAGAAGAGGGGGACTTTCTGTCTTTGCTGGACTTGGAGGATGCTTACTTCCACATCCCCATTCACAAGGGACACCAAGTTACTATGCTTTGTGGTTCAAGGGCAGCATTACCAATCCCAGGCCCTTCCCTTTGGATTGAAGTCGGCGCCAAGGGTTTTCACCAAGTGCCTGGTGCCGGTGGCGGCACAGCTACGTCTACAAGGGATCCACGTCTACCCTTACGGACGATTGGCTCATTTGGGCCAGCTCAAAGGACATTGCTGTCGACCACACGGTGGGGACTGTCCGCCTTCTGATGGATCTGTGGTTCTCTGAACTATTCAAGTCCTGCTTGACTCCTCGCAGGACGTGCTGTTTTTGGGATCCTGACTCAACAGTGTCGTGCCTGGCGTCTCCGTCGGAGGAAAGGATAGCCATCTTGGGGAAGGTGCATCGGCTGTTGGCACTGATGGTCGCCACGGTGAGGACCATCAGTCTCTGCTTGGCATGATGTCATGCATCTACCTTATCCGACTAAGCAGGCTACGGATGCGTCCACTACAGGAGTTCCTCGATGAATACAAGTGTCGGGGAAGCTTCCAGGACAAGATCACGCTCGACGAGAGCTTCCATCGAGCGATACAGTGGTGGGGAGTTTGCGCACATCTGCCCGCAGACACGGATTTCCAGACCCCACCACACCAGGAGATGTTCACGACAGATGCCTCTCTGGAAGGTTGGGGAGCTCACTCTGGAAGTCTTCACGCAAGATGCCTGGGTCTGCCGGAGGGGAAGACGTTGCTAATCAACGTGCTGGAGCTGCGAGCAGTGTTTTGGGCCCTCAATTCCTTCCTTCCATCCCTCAAGGGCAAGGTGGTGTGGGTCTTCACGGACCATACCACCACAATGTTTTACATCGGGAAGCAGGGGGCTCCAGATCCCCGGTGCTCTCCAAAGAGGCGCAGGACCTATGGCACTGGGCCGTAGCCCAGGGGATGTTCCTCATCCCGTTTCATCGATCAACCCTCTACGAGTCAGGGCTCTGCAGGTACTGCCGTATTTGCTGTTGGCCAAAGCAGGACTGGCCCATGCCTCCATCAAAGTTCCTCTGGCGGCTATCTCCTGCTACACCAGATCTCCTGGACGGTCATTGTTATGGTCACACTGTCTAGTTAAGGAGTTCGTCAATGGACTGTTCAGTTGGTTCCCGCCGTTGAAGGCTCCGGCCCCGGCGTGGGAACTCAATGTGGTGCTGACTAGGCTCATGGGGAGCCCCCCTCCATTCTAATCTATGCATACATTACCGCTGAAGTTTTTGTTGTGGAAGACTGCGTTCCTTGTGGCCATCACCTCTGCACGATGGGTGGGCGAGATTCAGGCCCTGTCCTGTAAACCACTTTACTTGACTTTTCACGACACAAGGGTGGTGCTGAGGACACCCCCCCCTTCATGCCCAAGGTGCCGTCGGACTTTCCTCTAAACGAGCCGTTGGTGTTACCTGCGTTCCCCCCCCCCCCCCCCCCCGACGCGTTTGTCGGCTGAAAGGACTTTGCACTCACCTGATGTGGCTAGAGCTCTGAAGTTCTATGTGGACCGCACAAAGAGTTTCTAGAAAACGTCACAACTTTTTGTGAACTTTGGCCCTGTGAACCATAGGAAGGCCCTCTCCAAGGCTTCCATTTCCAGGTGGATCTCCGGCTGCATCACCCATTGTCACTGGTTGGCGAACCGACCGTTGCCTGGCCATTCGAGAGCCCATTCGACCAGAGCGATCAATGAAACTACGGCGTTCCTGTCTGGTGTGCCCCTGCTGGACATCTGCAGGGCCGCTACGTGGAGGTCGACGCACACCTTAACAAGATTCTACTGGGCAGGGATTCCAGGGAGGTGTCCAGAGTCGGCCAAGCAGTGCTGTGCAACCTGTTTGCTTGAAGGTGAGCCTGGTGAGGAGGTAAGAGATGCTTATGTTGAGCCTAGCCACCTCCTGTGGTTGTGCATGTGTGTACTGTTACGTATTCTTTATTCATGCGCATCTGAATCCATGACAGACCCCATGCTGGAGAAGGACCAAGTTACTTACCTGTAACTGTTGTTCTCCAGCATGGTTCTGGCATGGAGTCGCATGCGAACCCTCCCGCCTACCCCTCTGTGGCTCTTCTCTTGGTCCTAGTGCCACTTTACGTGCTACCAAATCTGAAGATGGCTGCCAGAGGAGGGGCTTGGGTAGAGGGCAGTCATTGGCTGGCGGCATTATTACTCAGAGACCAGTGATTGGTTGTTAGGAGAAAGACAGTTCAGAAATGAAACAAACAGATTTTTTCTTTACCGAGGATTCCCAGCCTGACGGGGAATATTCATGAACATGTGAATCCATGACAGACCCATGCTGGAGAACAGTTACAGGTAAGTAACTTGTTCCTTTTCTCCATCTAACCTTTTCCTTTTTTGACACACTAAGTATTGCTCTAAATGTACCAGTGCTATATTAATGTCCATAGTGTCCTAATTACTAAAGTCACCTGAGCGTGTAGGAAGTGTGTGTGCCATACTAAAAGGGTATCCACTGATTTATTGAAACCGAGTGTATTTTTGAAGTATATTTTATAGTGTTACATGTTTTGCTCCCTTCTAAAGAAGGCTTATATAGCCGACTGTTAAATTAATAAATAATTGTTTAATCTTTGTGTAAGCGTTTATTTGAAAACCTGTCGCTGTGAATCTGTTGCAACCCTACAGCTCACATTGACCCCTCTTGAGATAAGCCTGGCTGCTCACTCTGCCAACTTGTATAGTACATGCTTATACCAAAGGTTGGGTTACCTATTGCCAAGAGGACAAGGCTGGTGCAGTCTCCCACAGGGTACTGCATACAAGCTTGCCTAACACTAGAGCACTAGAGAAAGTTCTGTGCAGGTGTGAATAAAGTGTACGCCTTTGTGTTCCCTCCACCCGTCGACCAGTGCCATAAGTGACATTTTATCTTTAAACTCCTGCATGGGGTTTCCTTGGTTGTGGAATATCCTTTCATTCCTTCACAGGGGTCCGAAGCTATATTGAAATCTCCAACTAGCATTAGAGGGCCATTTGTGAAAAACCTCCAATTTGTTTGTTTGCTGTAGGAATTTGTCTTGTCATGCGTTTGGGGCGTATATAGTTGCCAGCGTGTAGGCCTTAATACCCCTTGAAGGATTGTTGCTAAATAACGCCACTCTGAGTCTCTCTCTGTTGCAGTGTTTTGAACCCTAATGTATCTCGTAGGGCGATCGACACCCCTGCCCTTCTTCCCCGCTGCGTTTTCTTGGTAAATTTGACTAACCCCTTATTCTTACTTTGTGCTTATCCTGAGTACGGATATGTTTCCTGGAGGGCTAAGTCCCGGAAAGTGTTCTAATTTTTTCCTTTTTACCGGGGAGTTCCTTCCCCTAATGTATAGGTAGCTGATCTTGAGTATGTCCCTCTTAGCCATGGTCATGCTCTAGTTTTCTGTATGCTATTGCAGGTATTGGACTAAGATTAGGATGCCTTCCCCTCCCTCTTTCACAATTTCCCCCAACCACCTCCGCCATCCCCCGTTATGTTAGTTTGTTTTATTTATATAGTGCTCCCCACCCAAAGGTATCTGGGCGCAAGTTTACATGTTACAGTTGAGATGCATTGATTGCAGGTTACAGTTGAAATACAGGTATTTTACATTAGTTTGACAGGTAAATGATTTCATATTACCATGATCATGTACATACGGACAATGATGGCATAGTACAATTTAGCCTGTATAAGTTGGTATTATTGTACAATGTGCAGGTTAAGGTGATATTAGCTTTATTAACAGGAAGGCCTACTGTGGCGAAGAGAGTTGCAGTGATTGGCCCAAAAAAAATACAGTAGACCAGATCAATTATCAGTAAAAGAAACCTGGTCGTAGAGCAGTACCCTAAAAGACCTGACTCTAGGGGCCCAAATTATTCTTGTGAGGCAAGCCATGTTTTAAGTTTATTCCGAAAAGTCTAGTATGCTGTCTCAGATCTGAGGTCCGATGGCAGAGCATTCCACTGTTTGGCGGCTAGGACCGGAAAGCTCTTACCCCCCAGATTTTTCAAGTTTACATCTTGGTATCATGAGTTGGTTCATCTGGTGGGTCTTTCCGATTAAGTTTTGGAGAGCTTGCAGTTTAAGTATTTAGGGCAATGTTGGCTATGCACTTATGGGTAAGGAATAGCGTTTTGTAGACTATTCTGTATTTCACTATTCACTGGAAGCCACTGGACCTTTTTGTCTTGTGGCTGTGATGTGGTTGGCTTTAGGAATGTTAAGGGCGGCTCGTAATGCATTATTTTGTAGTACTTGCAGTTTGTTTTAGGTTACGTAGACTAGTTCCGTTGTATAATGCATTGCAATAGTCCAGTTTAGATAAAATAAGTGATCTGGCTAAGATGATACAGCTGTCAGGTGACGGGAATGGTCTGCAAGCGGTTATAAGTCTAGCTGTATAGGGCACTGAGGAAGCAGTGGCATTGATTTGTTTAGTCGGAGTGAGGTTTGAATCCAGGTAAATCCCAAGTGTTTTGACTACTTTAGCGACTTGGATGGAATTGTTGTCAATGACGAAGGATTGGGATTTAAGTGGGCAGTTTAAGTCTGGTTGGTGACTCAATCAATAGTAGTTCTGTTTTGCCGTCATTCAGACGAGTTCATGGATGGCCATCCATGCCTGAATTACTTGGTAGATTTTGTTCAAGAGTATAGAGTCTGAGGTGTAGGAGTCTGTGAGGGGATGAGTATTTGGGTATCATCCGCATAATTAGTGTAGGTGATACCCAAACTGTCTAAATGATCAAATAGTGGCTTTAAGATATTGTACAAAGTGGGAGAGACAAACAAACCTTGCGGCACTCCACTTAAGCCTGGGGCCAGGTTGGCTTTTGCTATAGTTGAGAACTCTCATTGTCCTGTTTGAGAGGAAGGATTTTATCCAGGTGGTGGCTTTGACCGGGAAATGTGGTTGACCAGGTTGAAGGCTGCAGAAAGGTCTAATAGAAGGATCGCAATGTTCCCTTTGTCCCTTAGATCATCTATTTGAATTTTGAGGTCAATGAGAGCTGTTTCTGTCCATGATCTGGTCGTGCCAGACTGTCAAAGGTCAAGGAGGTTGTTCCTTTCGAGGTATTTTTGAATTTGGAGGTAAGGCGCCCTGTCCAGGATTTTGAGTAGGAACGGGTACCGTAGTTATAGGCCGATAATTGGTAGGTATGTTTGGGTCTAGTGAGGGCATCTTTAACAGTGGGCGGACCCACGCATCTTTGAGGTTGGTAGGCACTGTGCTGGTTTCAAATCATTTATAAGGGTTGTGATGAAAGGTGCAATGTCTGCTGCCACATCTTTGATGAGAATGGGCAGGCTGGTATCTCCCTGACATCTTGACGGTTTAAGGCTTTCAATTATTTTAGTAACTTCTGGTACTGAGACTGGAGCGAACTGAAATGGAATGGACTGATTTATTGTGGTCGAAGTGTTGTGCTTCAATGGACAGACTACGTTTTTTTTTAGTTCATTTTGGTTTGGAGGAAAGATTTTTATCTAGCAAAGCTTTTTGGATGTTGGAGCACCACAAGGTGTCTTTGACGCATTGTTCATCAGGTGTAACAGGTGTTTCTAATTCTCGAAGGATAGAGAGCATTTTTTAGTCCTGATTTTGCATTGCTCATTCTCTTACTGTAATATTGCATTTCTTTTGGTGGACAGCATTTTTGTAGTTGGGTGAAGCTGATATAAATTTCTCTTAGAGAGTGGAGTTTTTTTTTCCTAGGCCCCTTCAGCTGCTCTCTTGGTACTCCGTAGCCTTTTTAGTCTGGTGTACCATGTGTTGAGTCTATTGTTTAGCTTTTTGCATTTGTAATGGGGCTACATTTTACCCCACCCCCACCCCCTCACAGGACAGGCTCAACCAGCCTCTAGCCCGCTCCCTCCCCAAACCTCCATCTCGGGAGTTGGGCCCCTGCACCATCTTCTATGCGGGTCCCCCCCAGACCCGTGAATGATTCCAGTTTAACCTATATCCCTATTCCCTCCCCGGTACCTCCTTCCGGACCGCCTTCCCCAGACGGGACTTGATTTTGCTCTCTTGGCAACTAGTTAATCTCTTTGTCGTGTTCGTGGTCTCTGACGTTGGGCCTGCTTCCCCCTTGGTTCCATCTTCAAAGGGTTTGGGTGGGCTAATCAGTTTTTTCCTGGGCTTCTTTGATGTATATTTGGTCCATTCCCACAGCTTTCTCTTGATTGGTTCTCTTGCCGGCATTTGGGATCCCTGTGATCTTCAATTTCTAAAATTCTCATCCCTTCCTCGCACTTGGTGATCCGATGTTGCCGCCCTTCCCATTCAAACGGAAGTACAAAAGGGAAGATTCACCTGTTCAGTTTTGTCACGCTTCCTCAATTCTCTGACCACCGGGCCCATCATCTGCCTCTTTGTCACAGTAATCTGTGCCAGGTCTTGGTAAAATTGCAAGTTGGAGCCGTTGTACATGACTGTCCCTGCTTTCCTTGCGGCTGCCAGCACTATTTCCTTCTGCTTGTTCTTATGTAGGGCAACCAGCGCGTCCCTCAGCCTTGCTCCCTGTTCGTTTCTCTTTGCTCCGACTCACAATCCACTTTTATCTCGGCACCATCCTCTATATCTATTAAATCTGCAAACACTTGTTTGGCCATCAAGCTTAGTTCCTCATCACCCATGTCTTCGGACAGGCCTTTTTATCCTTTTTAAAAAAAAATGTTTTTATTATTTATGTAACCATAAACAAAATGCATAACAACAAAAAACAAAATATAAGGAAAAAAAACAATCCAGCAGTGTATGTCATTTTCATCAAACATTTGACGCATTAACACAAGATTATCCCTGCTTTCCTTAACCCTCCCCACAACTCGAGCCTACTCTCCCACTCTCTCCACCGTGGTGTCTTCCCGAATCATGTTCATTCGGCCGATCCTGGGTAGTCCCATGCAGTGTAGCTATTAAGTGTCTCCATGCCATCAGAGTTTCCGCTTCCTCCCCCCTGCCCCCCCCTGTATTGGTCGCCTCATACCACATCGCTGTTTCCGCCTCTGCCCATTTCAGGAGGTCCTGCCACCACACCTCTATTCTGGGTCTGTGGCTCGCCTTCCATCCCATGGCAATTCTACGCTTGGCCAGTATGTAGGCCAGGTGTCGGGACCCTTGCCCAAAACCCCCTCTGGCAAACCCATTGGCCAGGTGGAGTCAGGACTCGGGCCTCTAGAGCCTGGCATCCGCTTCCAAAACCCTCTTGGGGCCACTCCTGGCGCCAGGCTCATACACCATGAAAACTTGTGCTTGGGAACTACTTTATTGTATTGTCAGCCAACATGGAGGAATCCACATAGCTTGGTACCTAAGAACCAAGCTATGCGGTCTAGTGTTTTGGGTGTAGTAGCCTAGGGACTACTTTGTTGGGGCTATTTAAACCACACCCGAGCAAGACAACACGCTTCGAGTTACCTTAAAGCTTGCAGCGTGACGCTCACCATGTCCAGCTTTTCCCTCGAACCTCGGAGAAGCAGAACCTGCAAGGAGACAAAAGGAACATTAGCAGCAGCATCTTACCTGCAGTCTTCATCTTTATCCACTCGCAGCTACTGAGAACAGCTTCCTCAAATCTGCACGCCTCCTGGACAGAACGACCTGAAAGAAGAAGATGGAGGCAACATTAAAGAAAACGGAAGAGACATTTGCAAATTACGAACTGCTCAAAAGGCTTACCTGGCTGGTCGGCTCTAGGCTGGCACCACTCCGGACATTCCACTCGCGCTGAAGAACACCGCGACCTACAAGGAAGGAAAACACAAGTTAGCAAAGGCAAGACTTTGCATCGCTGCGCATAGCGCTTACTTACCACATCATTGCGCTCTCAATGCGCCATAATTTACCAGCGGGGCTCAACCAAGCCAGTTCGCCGTGCTGAAGCTCCGCATACCTAAGGGAGAAAAAAGATATTTCAAACAAAGAAAGGCATGCAGGATAGCAACAAAACTAAAGAACAGCAATAAGACCTACCTGAACAATATCAAACGGGCCTGCGTCGGTGAAGTAACTGGACCGCACACGCCCATGAAAGACAACGCGCCCCTGCAAAGAAGGCAGGACGGAGAGCACGCCTGACTCTACCACAAGGCAGAACCTTCCCCGCAGACCACATCAGGGCAAAGTTGAGAAGCATACCAGCGAGTAACCCGGCTGGGTGGCGTCCCTGTGGATATCAGGTGAGCGTAACACCAGGTCCTTGAGTTTGCTTATATGCCTCGGGTTGCGTGGTCTCGTGAAACCCCCCCACCATACATGCCCACACTGATTCCACGTCTAGCCGGATTCCTTTCTCGGCTAGTCGTTGGGTAATTTCACCTCCGAAAATTCCCTATCTCTGGGCGTGCCCAGAACATGTGCACCATCCCAGCATTCACCTCTCCACATTTGGGGCAAGATTGTGTTCCTGTGTTTTTAAATCTAGCAACCCTTTTTGGGGGGGGGGGGTCATATATGCTCCGTGGTTTACGTATCGTTGGATCTGCTGCACTTGTGGTACCTTTGGGCCCTCTCCCACATCCCGTCATGCATGGGTACTCCTCCTTCCTCCTCCAAATCCCACCTCAGTTGCAACACCTCTTTTCCCACCTTGGGCATCAGGAGTTCATAGATTCGGGAGACCTCATGTCCTCCCTCCGAGATACCATACATTGTTTCAGCAGTTGTATCTGGCTGGTCTTCCAGTGCCAACTTTTGCGACGTTTTTCTCACCTGCCGGATCACCCTGGTGTAGGTAATGCATTGACCGGGGTGTACTCCGGTTCCCTCTACCAGCTCTTCAAATTCTATGGCCTTTCCCTCCTGTCATAGGTCTCCTACTGTTGCAATACCCACCGTTTCCCAGTATTTCCTGATCGTCTTTCACAGCTGTTCGTCCACTCCCTCCAGCACCACTAGCGGCACCTGAGGGGAGCTCAGAGTCGGGTTCTCCAAGGCCCAACAGGCTTTACGCCATACCCTCCATCCCAGCTCCAACAGCCTCGCTCGCCCTCTCAGTTCTATCTTGGGCACCCATGTCCTTTCTTTCAGGAAGAACAAGGCACATTCGGACCGTAACAAATTGGACTCAGCCGTGGGATCCTCCTTTAACCATTAAGCCACGCGCTGCAATTGGCTAGCCAGGTAGTACATCTCGAAATTGGGTGATTTGATACCCTCTCTATCATACGGGTTCTGCAATTTCCATAAGGCTATCCTGTTTCTGGTATTGTGCCATATGAAGCCTCTGCATAAGCTTTGCAGTTTACTAAAGAATCGCTTGGGTATCATGTAGGGGATATGAAGTGTAATATCCTGGGAAGTGCCACCATTTTCAACAGTGCTACCCTCCCTACCAATGCCAGGGGGAGCTGCCCAGAATCTCATGCTCTTATCCAAGTTTGCTACTGCCCTTTCCGTGTTGTGTATGTGTTTGTCTTCCACCCTGTGGTATATATCCACCCCCAAGTACCTAAAGGTACTGGCCTCCCAAGGTTTCTGTAACACTGGTAGGTCCTCTCGCAGAGCCCCGCTGTATCTGGCAAGGGGGAACAGACTGGATTTCAGGGGATTAACCGCAATCCCAGAGAGCGACGCAAATCGCTCCATCACTTCCAGGATATATTGCAAATTTTCCTCTGGGTATCTTAGGTATAGCAGTATATCATCGGCATACAATATGAGGTGTGGTCCCCCCTTTGTGCGGATTCCCAGTGTTTCATATTGCTGTCTCGGGTATATCGCTAGGGGTTCCAATGCCAGGATGTACAGCATTGGGGACCAGGGACAGCCCTGTCTGGTGCCCCTGCTGAGCTGCCATCTATCCGAGATGATCGCTCCTGCTCTGGCTCGTGGGGAGCTGTACAACAATTTAGCCCATCGTAAGTACCCTGGCCCTATTCCATATTCTTTCAAGGCGGCCAGCAACCATGGCCATCTGACCGAGTCGAAGGCCTTCACCGCATCTAGCGAGGCTATAGCCACTTCCTGCGTGTCACCTTCTCCTTGTTCTCTAACATGGTCGAGCCTCATTAAATGATCAGCTATGCTTCTGTGTGGTACATATCCGGTTTGGTCTGGATGTATGAGCTTGCCTATGACTTGTCGCAATCTGGGTGCCAGTACCACTGTAAGAATCTTACTATCCTGATTCAACATTGAGAGCGGTCTGTAGGACCCACAGTCCACGCTTGGTTTGTTAGGCTTGAGGAGTGGGTTAATAATCTCTCTGAGGGGTTCTGGCAATCTCCCCACTTCCAACGCCTCATTTAACATATCTAGCATTGGGGGGGCGGGGAGTACTTCCGTGGTGTACATTTTATAGAATTCTCTAGGCAGTCCATCTGTCCACGGGACCTTACTGGTGGGCAACTGCTTAACCACTGCTTCGAGCTCATCTAGCGTAATCAGGGCATCCAAATTCTTTCCTCCGCAATTATTTTGGCTAAGCCTATATCCTCCAATATTTGTGATCTAGCTCTGCTTTGCTTTTTCACGTGTCTTGGTACAGTTGTTGGTAGAATTTAAACCCTTCATTCACTCCCTCTTGGGTATTTAACGTTTGACCATCCTCCCCTTTTATTGCTCTGATAGCAGATCTGCGCGTTTCTTTCTTGTACAGCCATGCCAGCAGCGTCCCCGGCTTATCTCCACCCACGTGTTGTCTCTCCGTATATTTCTTAAAATTCAGATTACATAATCTCTCCCAGAGTCCCCCACATTCTTGCTGCAGTTTATTTATGGCTTCAGCGCCCCCCCTGGGAGTTGTTGCCCTTTTTCATGGCCGTTTCGAGTTTCTCCTCTGCTTTTCGTAAATCCCGAATTATATCCCCTTGGAGCCCTTTGGATTTCGATATGGCTGACCCCCGCACTACCACCTTAAAAGCCTCTCACAGGGTGCCCGCTGTTCGTACATTACCTGTGTTTTTCTCAAACTATTCGACAATATCCTCCCTAAGATGCTCTCTGAATACCGTATCTTTCAATGCCTCAACTCTGAGCCACCATGTGGGGATCCTTGGTCTGGGGGGGCAGGGATTGCCATGTTACTATCAATGGCGAGTGGTCTGAGTGGACCCTCGCTTTGTATTCTGCCTGCATCATTTCCTCCATAACCTCCGAAGAGACAAACACGTAATCCAGCCGGGTGTATAGGTTTTGTGGGGCCGCATAATGCGAGTACAGTCTATCTTGTAGGTGGTGTGACCTCCATATATCCTCAAGGTGCAATTCCCTTAGCAGGGTCTTCAAGGTTCTAGCACCTGGGGTGGGTTTACTTTGTCTATCATCTGATCTATCCATCTCTGGGTCCAGCGTGCAGTTGAATTCTCCTCCCCATATAACTACGCCTCCTAGATACCGGCTGACTTTACCGTATAGGGTCTTAAAGTATGCCACAGTATCCTGGTTGGGTGCGTATGTGTTAATAATGCTCACCGCCTTATTTTCGATCAGCCCCCTTATCGCTACCATCCTCCCATCTGTGCTCTCTGTGCACTGTATTAGTTGAAAGGGTACATGTGGTGCAATCCAGGTGGCCACGCCCCTGGCATATGCCGAGTAGATTGCCCCAATGGTGGTTCCCTTCCATTTTCCCTGTATCATTTCTTGCTTGTCCCTTGTTAGGTGGGTTTCCTGAAGTAGGGCAATGTATATTTTCTGTCTCTTCAGGTACATCATTACTTTATTCCTTTTTAAATAACTGTTGAGTCCCCTGACATTCCAGGTTACTATTTTGAGGTTCCCCATTCTCAGCCGTATTCTGTTCCACCTCTAATCTCCGTTGTCATCCGTATCGCGAGCAGTAGCACGTGGGTGTATGCTCGTGTTCCCCTTCAAATCCCACAACCAATTCCCTCCGGCCCCCTCCCTTTCCTGCCCCAGCTGTTGCCCAGCTCCATCCCTGGATCTCAGGCTATCCCCTATTTGGCCCTTCCCTGGCTAACCCGGTGCTAGCTGCCCAGCAGGCGGTTACCGTACTATTGGTATCTCAACTAGACTATCTACTGGGGTGTGTGTTCGGGTCCTCCGTACCTCCCGAACCACCGCTACATCAAGTTCTACCTGCCTTCGTCTGGCTTCCCAGGTCTATAATCGAGTCCCAATGTCCCAGTTTATACAGCACCTCAGTCTCTCGAGCCAATGTCTCATTTCTCCGCTCCGCCTTCCTTGGCAGGTGGCAGGTTTCTGGAAAACACCCCCCCCCCCCTCTCCCTGATTTCTGCCGTCACGGCCTGGGGCAGACCAATCTGCTCTGGGGACTCTGCCCTCCCTCCACCACTGCTTACCGGCTTTTCCACCACTACGGGGGAGCTTTTCCGGGCTGTCACCTGTCCCTCACTTGCCACCTCAGCTAACCTGGCGAGTGGGGCTGGTGGGGGGGGGGGGTCTCGCCCTGTGTCCAGCAAGGACAAGCCTCAGTCATCCCGGGGACCCCTCCGGTCCTGTTTTTCTGGAGGTGCTAACGCCTCCTCCGGCGATCTCTATCTCCAGGCCACCCTCTGATGCGCGCCAGGCGTGGTTATGTTGTCGGCCCCTTGATGATTTCTTCATATCTGCCAAGTGCTTTTGGTTTTTGTCAGACAGTGGATCAGTCTGTTCTGCCTCGTGTCCCGCACATGGGGAGAATATTATTCAATTAAACATGCAAATTAGGCCCCCAGGGGGAAGGAGAGGTCCCTCTCATGCAGCTTTCCTCTTGGCGACCATCTTGGAAATCCACATGACTTTTAAAGTGGTCTAGTGACCAAGCAACACACACTTGGCAGATTTGTTCTTGATGCTCTGGCATTATGAATATTAGCATGTACCACACTTAGATGGAATTCTTAACTTTAGCTTGCGTCGCATCTTGATAGAAATGTGAATGTTAGCATGCGCCACACTTAAATGAAACTGTGAATGATGGTAAGTGCAACACTTGATTGGAATCGTGATCACTAGCCTGCCTCACATCTAGACAGAATATTGAAAATTAGCAACGATGGAATAGTGAATGATAGCAAACATCAGACATAGATATAACTGCAAGGACAGCAATTCCAACTAACCAATCCACTAACAATTTCATCCCTCTGCATACACTTCTCAAACTCTAACCAAACACAACCACAAGCCTAAAACGTAGCTTTCCGCACTAACTTCACTACACTGCAACAACAAAACAAACCCCACATAGACTTGCACAACAACACAAGACGACTACCGACAGTAAAACACCCCAAGCCCAGCCGACGGACCCACCGAGCTGAGGCTGCCATCAGCACATCACTGCTCTCTTGCACTTTTCCAGCTTATTCCCACTAACTCGCCCCCCCCCTTCCTCTTTCAGACCCGCCAGAGCGCCAGTGGACCACTCCGGTGGTGATAGTGCGCGGTACAAATATCCTTTAACATTAACCTCGCTAAGCTCTCTATATGAAAGTGGTAAATTGTAGGAATTGAAGTGTGAAAGCATGCTTGCATAACAAAGTGGTATTTAAAAATAACTTTTTGATACTAGCTGGGTCATTGAATTGGAACAGATAAGCTTGTATCCGATATCTTCATCCCAACAAATTGGGTGGGACTCCAAAAATTAGATGGTTTAAGAAGCTCCCCTGTTATGGCAGCCTATTCCATTTCTGAATCATACACTGGTAAACTCCAGAGGAGCTTCTTTCTCTCCTCATAGACAAACTTGTCAGATCAGCTGTCTTAAAGTGGTCTTGAACCTGGTCTTCCCTTGTTCCTACACTGTTCGACCAGCAGTTCTGTCCACATCTTCGTCTGTGTCTTTTGCTTGCAGCAGGGTCAGACCGTTTTCCTTCACTTCCGAGAGTGCCTTTCCCACAATTGGGGCATCAATCGTTCTGTACGAATGCACTGTACATTGAATGGATCTTGTGACAGATCCAAGGAGATTGTCACCTCTCCCCCTATTGAATAAGGGTGGTGAGCCCACTACTCTTAAATTTCCCGCCACCCCCAGGAGACTGGGTAAGCTGGATCCCATCTGGAGGTGATTTTCACCCCACCCGTCCTCCTGCACCCCCCAGGGGACAGGTAAACCTCATTCCTCCCAGACCCAACACCTTTTATGGGGTGTGCAGTCTCTAGGGTGTAAAACTGCAATAGACCCTTTCAAATGGGCTGACTTGGCTTCTGACCTATGCTCTACCCAATATCCATGAAAGAGAGCAGCAACGCGAGAAAGCCAGCCCCCTATGGGAGCGTCATGAATGCACCAATTATGAGAAGGCATCCACAAGGTCACCAGACTCGTCCACATGTGGAATGGCCGGTTAGGGCGAGAGAATGCCAGGCACAGCTTCCCAGGCCGCATTGTGCACTAGGGAAGTGCAGCCAGGCACAGCTGGCGATTAGTCGTAAGCGTCCTGCCCCACAAGGAGAATGAGAATGAAGTACCTCCGAGGGCCGAGGGAAAGCCCCAACGAGAAGCCATCAAACTAGCACCCACACCAAACGAGGGGAGGAGAGGAACCGCTGCCAGTCGAGCCCATTTGACAAGTCGTGTAAATGGGTCCATAGTGAGAGGGCCGAGTGGGAAGAAAAGAGCATGCGACAAACCCAGGAGTGAGGCGCGAAAGTAGAAGCCCCTTAGTGCAACGAAAGAAAGAGCCCCCGAGTGGGGAAGTGAGAAGCCATCGGCGGCTGACTTTCTGTGCTAATTCCTTTTTAACCTGCGCCCCCCCCACCCAGCACTTTTGCTGTACTCTGGACTTTTTTTTTTTAATTGATCAAACACAACTTTATTCAGCAATTGGAGACATAAAAGCATAAAACAACTTCATCAATCACAATTCTATTTCCCAGAAATTCATCACAATCCATAAAAGATCTGTTTTTTAAAATCCCACAATTACAAATACAATGCATACTACATCTGTTTACAAAAGGGTAATAGAATCCATTCGCAAAGTATTATAGGTCAGCCCAAAACCGAGCTACTGGCGTTTATCATGTCTCCTAGCACATTCAAGTTGATCTTAGTAGCCAGACTCAGTGTATAAATTTAGATACCGCAACCGGGTCCTCAGCGTTTGAGTTCCATGGCTTGAGACAACCACACATTCCTGAGCCGTCTTGGATCACTAAATATACTGCAAAACAGCACAAAGTGCATAATTGATTCGTTGGCCGCCTCACAAGCTATGCATTCTGTGCTGTTGCACTCTTTCCAGCAGTGAAGGAAGCTACCTTCAAGGTGTTGGTGCACAGCTGTATGTACACTGTGACATACCCTGGGCTGACATTATCCAGGTGGTACTTAAAACCATGTGACCATTTATGTGACTAATGAATTCGCCCTGTACTTAACCATGCAATCCTGCTTCATTTGGTTTGGCACCATTTCCTGATAAGCTCGCTTCACCATCTTGGATCCTGCTGTTATGCTCTGGGGTCCCTCCCATCGCACCATCAAACCCAGTTTGCAGAGCTCTAGGTGGATGTACCTAAACCAGGGAAGGGAACCAGCCCCCACAGAGTTAGAAAGATAGTTGGAGCCTGACGGTAGGGTGCTAGGTTAATTTGACCAGATCCTCACCCAGTACAACACTGGTTTTATGGCCAGGACCCCTGCAATAGCGGGCCAATTACACTCGATCTGAAGACGAGCTAAGGGGGGGTGCCCCCCCCCCCCTCGGTTGCCTCATGATCACCCTAAGAAAATCAATATCTGAGACCTCGAGGGATGGCCCTTAGGTGACCCCACAACTCTGCTCCATACAGAGCTGCTGGAAGAGCCTGTGGTCTATAAAGTTCCAGGACAGGTGATATTGCCCCTCTACCTTGGGTACTAAAGAATTTCCGCAAACCCCCACAGTATTTATCCAATGTCGCAGCAACCCTACATTGCTGGTTCAGCCATTGGAAGCTCTCTGAGAACCGAATACCCATGTAGTCATACATAGCTACTTGTTCCAGGGTCTTACTTTCACACTCAATACTCAGCGGGACCCTCCTAGCCAGTCTATGCCTAAAGGCCATTGCCTTTGTTTGATCGCTGTTTATCTCCAACTTAAGGCACCTGGACTTCGCCATGAATATGGCAAAGGTTTTCTTAAGGCCCATTTGTGTACTTGACAGGATCATGTAGTTGACAGGATCACTGCGTTGTCTGCAAAGAACAGGGCGGGTAGCCTGACCAGGCCAAGCCTAGAGGGATCAAGGCAGTCTACCGCAAGTTCCCCAATGAATCAATATAGGGGGAAAAGGGGCTAACGCAGACCCCTGCCAAACGCTTTTTCGATGGGAATAGACTTTTAGTTCTTACCACCCCACCCCCTCCCAAATCCCCACCTCACTGTTTGTATATAAGGCATATATTTTCGATAAGCTTCTTTTGTACCCCCTTCCTGGCCAAAACCTCCCACAATAACTGCAGTGGAACACAATCGAACGCAGGACATATTTTGACAGGATCAGGCTCAGTCTAAAACCTTGGGTCTGTTGTATTGGTGCCCTTATGAATACCTGCTTGGAGATGGTTCATGGCTTCCCTCTCATCAGCCCATTTCTGTAAGCGTCCCATAGATTTTACTTAGTGTGTCTAACAAGGAGATGGGCATTTACCTGGGAACTATAGGCCTATCGCCATTCTTAAAGATAAATTCATATTTCTGTGTCACTCCAAGATGATGGGGTGCTAACAGTGGCCACCACAGAATTAAACACATGGCGCAGAAAACGAGTGTTAGAGCAGTGTTTCTGAAGTTCTATCCAACTTCATGAAAACCATTCAACTGCGACAGTACAAGACTCCATTCTTGGTATAAGACTGTACCAGCTGAGTTTGTGGTAGCGTAGACAGAGCAGCCAGGCTTATTTTAGGAGGGAGAGAGGGCTGTAGACCGGTACAAAGAATCTATAACGCGCAAATGAAGCAATAGAAATGCTGACAACCAAGGGTATTATAAAAAAACAAAGGTTTATTTTAAATACTATTGGGTCAAGTTAAGTCTTGGGGTAAGTACTGGTCAAAGTCATAAACACATTATAAAAAAAAAACACAACACAATGCTTGAAGCTACACAGACCATAGCGCATAACCTTATTTGGAACACCTAACGGTAGTTCTAGGGAAGTCAAACAAACACATTCAGTATTGGACACACCTATTCTTGGGGAGTAAAACCAATGGTTACTTTCAGATTACATTCAGTAATACCAGGGTAGTAGACCCTAACAGTTGTACTGTGATGTTCAGCAAGAAATCACATAAGTCAACTGGACAGTATACATTTTGTGAAAAGTGGAACACTTATTTTAGGTACAGTAAAAACCTAGAACTACTTTTGTGATAACAATACTAGGTGAGTAAAACCTTAATTACAGGTGCTTTTGAGATTAGTGAAACAGATGAGATGAGCAGTAACTAGGATGGCACACAGCTAACTAAAGGTAAGTAAAACACATCTATGTTTTCAAGGAGCTGTCAGCAACTTGGGGCAGGTATAAACCTAAGACTTTTTTTGTCTGTCTAAAACAGAACACGGAAAGCAAAACCCACTGTTACTTTTTTATAAATGACTCCAGGATATTCTAGGTAGGTAAAACCTAATGCAGAATTATTATGGGCAGGCTAACAGCAAGTCAGGGGAAGCAAGACCCAGTTGGGAAACTTGCACAATCCTACTCTTATGTCCTGTCCCCTTTCCTCCATACTGTATGGGCGTCCCTCGCGAGGGACGGGAGACGGAACCCCTTCTCACTGAAAAATCTTCTTCCCCTTTTAAATTTAGAGGCTTGTGGTCCTGGGAGCATGCGCTCGCCTGACTAAGCCCTCTGGCGCCACTCATCCGTCCCCTTTTCCGCGTCGACTGGAACGGGCCGAATTCACCAGCATTCATGGGTTTGGCTTCGGCCATGCATGTAATTCCACGCGCTGATAAATCTCTTCTGTCTTTTTTCATTCAGGTACTTGGTCCTCAAGGCGTCATGCTCCTACCCGGCGCATGTCGACTTCTACAGGGTTCAACAGGTGTCCATCCTGCAACGGGCCCGTTCCAACTTCAGACCCCCACGCCCTCCGTCTACATTGTCTTGGCCCAGACACTGCATGCAACACGCTTTCCTCAAGGTCTTTGAAGAACAGACTAGCCAGGTGGAGGGAGCTCTTCCAGTGATAGCCTCTGAAGGACTTTGGCAATCATCGATCCAGGCCCACTCTTTTCCAGCACACCTCGCAAGGAGGACTCCTTGGACCGCAAGGTTCATTTTACTGTGATTACTCCAGAGGGGCAACACCCTAGTACCGGCATCATGGCCGAGGGGGTTCCTTCACGCAGCACTACCGGCAGCTCTGTCGAGTGCAATACACCTTCCCGGTCACTGCCTGAGTTGCGGGATAGGCCTTCTGTTCAAACACCAAGCGTCTTGGATGGGGCTGGTTCCAGTGAGCCAGGCACCACGACTTTCGGCACATGGCACACAGCTCGACAAAATGGCCGCCGCGCCAGACAAGATTGCCTCGCGTCCTGATACCCCCTGTGGCAGAGCAAGTGGAGGAACGAGTCACAAGGTGGGACAGTTAATCAGCGGCGTAGGGCAGTTCCCCTGCACCTCAGGTAGTGTGTGCTCTGGCGCCAGCAGCTGCTAGCCACTCTGTCAATATCACCTACCACCTCTACAGCCTCCAAAGATGTGTTCTTTGGTAGGTCCCTAGGGCTGATGTGGACTCCCCTGATGGGAGCCATCTTCCGGGATGCCGTCAGGGTGATGCTCCCCCCAGGTCACCCCACTGGCACCCATAGTCATTCCTCCTATGCTCCGGTGCCACAGGCCCCAGCGCAACCACCGCTGCCTCAGCCGATTCCAGTTTCCCTGCCTCCAACAGTACAGGCGGTGCCACACCAACCTCTGCAGCAGCCATCGGCTCCGGTTTCCACAAAGCAGCCCTCCGAGCACTCTGGTGGACACTGACGAGGAGGACCCCGAAACGCCATCTTCAGCCTTCCACGAACGTCTTGCTGGTTTTGCAGAATATTTTGGCCTTCCTCGGCTCGAGGTAGAGCAGCCCGAGGAGGGCGTCTTGGCAGAAGTCCTCTCCCTAAGACCCCCTAGGGGTGGCTCAAACCGCACTCCGCCCAACCTGTCTATCGGCGCCTAGACGCCAAGTATTGGCAGATGGAGGTGCATACACACTTGCTTTCGGCGCACTCTTCCGTGATTGTTGCAGCGTCACCCTATTCTAAGCCTCAGTCTTCCTCGGCCACTTCATCCTCAACGCTGCTATGCAAGGAGGAGAGGATCTCAGTCTTTCGGAAAAAAGCTGTACCCCACCTCCTTGTATCCCAGAACTTCCGGCACAGAGCCAAGCACGCTTCAGGGCTGGCCTAGGAGAAGCAAAGCTGGCAGCGCAGGTCATCATGTAGTCCACCGTGGCCCACTTCGATAACTCTGGCTGGGCCATCTGCATTGCCACGGACATGAGGATGGCCTGGCTCCGAGCTACTAAGTTAATCCCGATGTCCAGGAATGCATATTGGACCCTCCATTCGAGGGTAGTGACACCTCCACTCCACCACGGTTGAGGAATTGGCGAAAAAGAACAGCTCACACTGCAAGGTCTTTATCTATTCTTACGAAGGCCACACCCAAGGCCTATACCCAGTCGCAACAACACTCTAAGAAGGGGCGGGCATTTGGCGGGTTCCGGGGCTTCCAAGAACGGAGGTCCAGGCAACCTTGCGGTTCTCAGTCGGCACCGGAGGAAACAAAGGGGGTGGCGGGCAAGGGGTCTCTCCAATCCCCCTCCTTCGCAACAGCCTCAGAGGGAAAGCAGGCATGACACGCCCCTTCAGGTCCATGTGTCTCCGGTGGGGGGGCAGGCTTGCCTTTCACGTGCAAATTTGGCGGCAGACTTTTTCAGACCCCTGGATCCTCTCTGTAGTCTCCATGGGGTACCGCCAACCGGTTCCCTCCTTCCCTCCTCCCCTCCTCTCCCACAGATTGGGACAACTCTGCTGGCGGAGATCTGGTTGCTTGTCGAGAGCCAGGCAGTGTAAGAAGTCCCAGTCTCCCAGCAAGGATTGGGCCTCTATTCCAGGATTTTCGCCATACAGAAGAACCACTAGGCTGGCCTGAGAGTAATACCTCCCTCTGCAAAAATTAAAGACAGTTAAGGCAACTCTTATTGTGCAAACATTGGACGGGGGAGACTGGATGTGTTCCCTGAATCTGAAGGACTCTTATCTACACGTCCCAATTTGGCAGCCGCATCGTTCCTTACTGCTCTGCAGGATCAGGGGCTGCCATTTCCAATACAAGGTGCTACCCTTTGGCCTCAACTTGGCGCCCAGGGTATTTACCAGGTAACTGAATGCAGTGGCAGCCCTCCTCGGGGCCCAAGGCTACCACATCTACCCATACATGAACGACTGGCTTGTTCGGGCCACCTCTCTGGAAGCGGTTCACCATACCGCTTTCGCACTGATGAACGCCAAGACCTGGGGTTCACTATCAATCTCAAGTCTCGGCTGCAGCCCAAGCAGAGCCTAACCTTCTTGAACCTCATCTGGGGCACAAGCTCCATGAGTCTTTCCCTCGGAGGACAAGATTGCAGCCATCAAGAGTGCCACTGCTCACTTCCTCTCCAGGACAGTGACCTCGGCCTGGTGGTACAAACACCTATTGGGTCTTATGGCAGCGGTCCTGTTGGTCGTACCCCACACTAGGCTCAGAATGAGGAAATTACAGCTTTACTTCGCAGCCTCATGCAATCGGAAGAAGGGCTCCCAGGCGGAGCCAGTCAACATTCCTCCCCTTCTCCACTCGGACATCCAGCGGTGGTCCGCGGACTGTAACCTGCGGCAGGGCAAGCACATTCGACAGCTGCCCCTCAGGTCACAGTCACTACAGACTCTTCCCTAGAGGGCTGGTGGGTCACCTGGACAACCACAGCGCCCAGGGAGTCTGGACTCGGTAGGCGTCCCACATCAATTGGCTAGAATTGAAGGCCATATGGCTGGCTCTCAGGGCCTTTCTCCCTCTTATCGAGGGCAAGACCGTTCTTATCCACACACAGACAGCCCCACCAGCATGTACTAGGTCAACCAGCAGGGGGGGGGGGGTTTCCAGATCCCCTCCGCTGTGCAACCCAGCAGTCAGCATGTCAGAACTGTCCCTGGAGAACATCTACCGCATGGCTGTCCACCTCCCGGGGTACTCCAACCTGGAAGCAGACATGCTCTGCAGACTGGGGAGGGACAATTGCGAGCTCCTGGCCCAGCAGGGCGGCAGGGTACTCCACCCTGCTCCTCACAAACTAGCCTTCACAGTGCGGTTCCTGAGCAAGTCACGCTGAAGCACATGAGCCTATCTCAGGCAAACCTAGTGTTCATCCAGGGCGTTGGAAGCAAGGCTACTAGGTGCCAATATATGGGTAAATGGTATAGATTCAGTCATTGGGCCGACTCTAGGGAGATCAAGCCTCTTAAGTGCACCTTGGATGACGTGCTCTCCTTTTTGGCACACCTCGCCCACTCCGGCGTACAGGTGGATACATGCTGCACCTATCTAGCATAGGGGCTTACAGGAATTCGGAGGAGGGCCTCTTCTTCTCCAACCTGGTGTTCAGGCGACATCTGGCGGACCTTCAAAGGCTTTATCCGCCTATAAAGAAACCACACACATGCAGTACCTTAATGTTATGTTGGGCGCCTTGGCACACAAACGTTTTGAGCCAATGGTGTCCGGACATCAGACTGGTCACCATAAGGACAGCCCTGCTCGTGGGCCTCGCCTCAGCTCGCAGAATCAGCGAGATCCAGGCTCTGGGGGCTTCAGAGCCCTACACTATCTTTCACAGGAACAAGGTCATCTTGCAAATGCACCCTGCGTTCCTACCCAAGGTGACCTCCTTCCATCTAAATGAGGAAATAGTCTTACCCACTTTCTTCGCCAACCCCAAGGAGGAGCCTCAGAGGGTCTGGCACTGTCTGGATGTCCGGCCTCCATAGCAAGGTGGATGGTCGCGGCCATCAAGGAGGCCTATGAGGGGCAGCACAAACCTGTGCCAGCTAACTTACATGCCCTTGCGGTCAGAGCCAAGGCCACAGCCATCGTGTTCTGGTCATCTGCAGGGCGGCTACCTTGGCCACCCCTTTGGCTTTCTGTAAGCACTACTGTTTTGATGCCGCCTCTAGGTCAGACGCGGCGTTCGACAGGTGTTCTAAGAGACCTGTTCTTAAGGAGGGTCTCCTCCCCACTCTGGAGCTACATTTGCTTGTAATCGTCCATACAGTATGGAGGAAAGGGGACGGGACGTAATTAAGTTACTCACTGTAGTAATTAACGTACTTAGTCCATAGTCCCCTTTCCTCCATACGTCCCACCTTCACCCCCAACCCCCTCTAATAATACTGGTGTCATTAGGCAATGCTGAATATTGTCGACGTCATTGGGGACTGAGGAGTGGTGCCGGAGGGCGGAGTCAGGCGAGTGCATGCTCCCAGGGCCGTGCCCCCACGCACCTCTAAATTTTAAAGGGGAAGAAGATTTTTCTGGTGAAAAAGGTTCGGTCTCCTGTCCCTTGCGAGGGACGCCAATACAGTATGGAGGAAAGGGGACTATGGTCTAAGTTTGTTAGTCACTACAGTGAGTACTATACATTTTTTTTTTTTTGGAAGACATAGTTAAGTGAAGCCAACCACATTACTTTCGGGGAAGAGGCCTAACCAATTCACAGGTGAGTAAAATAACCGATCGACTTTTCAGAATGGCAGAACATTTCTAAGGTAAGTAAAGCAGCCTTGTATATACTTTCCAGAAAGGTTAGTTCATACTAATGTGCCAGTTTGAATCCTCTAATGAAATCTAGGTAAGCCTTTCCCAGCAGTAAGTGTTCAACACATTACAACCTATGTTAAGTTACTTGGCATTTATGTAGCGCTCTATATATCATTGGTATGATCTCAAAGCGCTGGTAGGTTGAACGCCCTTGGGAACCGCAGTTTGGTAAGTAGAGAGATGGTGTTGTAGGGTGCGTGGGTGCACCAGTTATGTGTGCAGCTGATGCAATTGCCGGATGGTAGCTGCAGCCTTTCGTTAGGTGTGGTGTTGAAGATATCAGCTGGATATTTTCAGTCTGGTGGGTGGACACTCAGGCTGGGGTTGGCTGCGTTAGGCCTGAAGGACACTTATGTGAACAACTAGGCTGGAATGTCATGGGATAGCTGCGTTTTATTAGGGTGGTGAGGTGTTCATGGGGTAGTGCTCGTATGTGAACAGCTATACCGAATTTATCAGGGGTATAGCTGTAGCTCTGTTCTAGTTGTGTGATGTATAGTAGAGAGTAGCCGTAGTGATGTGATATGATGGTTCATCTTTAAAGCTCCCGAGACCAGGCACATGACCAGGAGGGCAGGGAACACAGCGACAGGGGGCTGGGCTTACAGCGATAGGGGACATAGGGATACACAACAGCATGGGGAACGAGAGAGCAGGATACACATAGACACGTTTACAGTGGGCACACACTGGGACTAGAGGGTAGGGTAATTCCATCCATTGCATCAATCCATTTCTTCATTCACTCCATCCATTCCATCAATGCTTCTGTCCATTTGTTCCGTCCATCCAATGCCCTTCCATCACCTCCATTCTATCCATTCCAACCGTCCATTCCATTCCGTTACACCCATTCCATCCATTCCACATACATCCATTCCATCCCCTCCCTCCAGTGATTCATTCTCTACATCCATTCCATCCATCTATTCATTCCATCCCTACATCTATCTATTCTATCCATGCATTCCTTCTTTTCACTCATTCCGTCCATTGACTCATTCCATACATCCTTTCCATCCGTTTCATTCCATCCATTCTGTCTATCCATTCCATTCCATGCCATACATCCATCCAGGCAAATCATGTTTCACTTATTCCAGCTTTTCTTGTAAAGGAGTCCGTTCGTAAATGTGTGACTTTGCAGGGGCGAAGAAAGGGCACACAGCAACGTCACGGGACGTGTTACTGGCTGAGGGCCTCAAGTGGGTAGGATCGAAGAGATCAGTGTTCAGGAATATGGTTGACTATAGTTCACTCAGCAGGCGATTCATTGAAGACAATGCTTGAGTCATATTGTGTATTTATTCATTGTGTTGTTCGGTCGCATCTTTAAGGTTGATGTTGGTGTTATGGAAAGAGCCATGTTTTTAGTAATTTGCAGAATGTCAGTCTTGGGTGTGTTGAATGTGTGGTGTAAGCGAGTTCCACAGAGCCGGGCCAATGCTGAGAAAGAGGATCCTCTGATCCTGACGAGTTAATGGTTGGGATCACTAAAAGGAGGGCAGTGCTTCATCTTGGGGTGCCGGTGGGAGATAATGTTTTAGCTTATCTTGCAGGTATAGTGGGCCATGTGCGCTGCACGATGGGTGATGCACAGGGCCTTGAAGGTGACCCTTCGTCCGACTGAGAGCCAGTGGAGGGTTCAGAGAGCTGGAGAGTTGTGGTCACTTGGACCCAGGGTGAGGTGCAGTTTAGTAGCAGCATTTTGCGCTCTTTGGAGTTTATTAAGGTGGTATGCTGGGACTCCTAGGTATAGGGTGTTGGCATAGTCCAGTCTTGACATTACAATAGAGATAACAGCGGCAAGTCTGTTCGGGAATGTGCGGTAGGGGAAACATGTACCTAAGTGACGACAATTAGACACGTTGATCTGTCGGGAGTCCATAGTGCATCCTAGGATTTTTAGTGTGACAGAGGGTGGGGGTTCGCCCATGGAAGGGGGGCCAACGGAGTGGACGAGGTAGAAGCTCAGTGTTGCTGCATACCATGATTTTGGTTTTAGCGGGGTTTAAGAGGAGGTGCTTTAAAGCCATTCAAAGGTCTATATCTAGGAGGCAGGCTACAAGTTCGGGCGGGGGGGTTGGAGTCCGAGTTGTGGATTTTAAGGATGATTTGGGTATCGTCCGCGTAGTTGTAGCACAAGATATTGTGCAGGCGGATGATTCCAGGAAGGATGGAGATATATTGGAAGAGCAGATTGACGAGCGCCTTGCGGTACTCTTGTATTAACTGAGCGAGCAGCTGAGACAAACGGGGGACAAGCAATGCCAAAGTCAATAGATGTAGAAAAGACTGAAAACTTGTTTGCCTGATCCTTCTGGGCAGTGTCAGACTATTTGTTTCCAATGAGACTTTCTTGTGTTTTCTTTTTTGGTGTAATGTTCTGTCGACGCCCTGATGCCCATGGTTTGCGTTTATATAAATGTAAAGTAGAAGGGTGCCGACAGTCTCAAAGTCAACTAAAGAACAGCAATAAGACCTACCTGAACAATATCAAACGGGCCAGCATCAGTGAAGCAAATGGACTGCACTCGCCCATGAAGGACAACGCGCCCCTGCAAAGAAGGCAGGACAGAGAGCATGCCGAATTCTACCACAAGGCAGAACCTTCCCCGCAGACCACATCAGGGCAAAGCTGAGAAGCATACCAGCGAGTAACCCGGCTGGGTGGCGTCCCTGTGGATACCAGCTGAGTGTAACAGCCAGGCCAGCCAATGTCAATTGAGCAAAAGTCTAGGTGAGCTGAAGAACTTCTTGCAGGTAAGTAAAAGTCTTGCACAGTGTTTTAGAAGTCTTTGTAGAAAAAGTAGAATCCAGTAGGGTCACAAGCTGGGAGACTTGTGAGAGATAGAAGATGCAAGCAACTCTACAGAAGTAACCAAGACAAGCCTCAACTGAGATCAAGTAATGCTACAAGACCAGAGGTAAGTTCTCTTAGACTGTACAGTACCTTTGGTTAGAAGAAAAGGTTCCAGCTGGCTTCTGTTCCTGTGTGGCTCTGTAGATCCTGTTGCTCCTGGGCCTCAGTCGTGGAGACAACAGGGAGTACTTCTGGGGACTCTTACAACACAACACAACGGAACGGAACGGTCAGCGGCAGAAAAGGACTAACTTCTATTCAGCGGCACTTCACGGTTTCAGCACCTCGCGCCACAGCAAATGGCACCAATGCAGTCTCACGCATACCACTGTGGATGTTCCTCGCATCTGGGGTCCAGCACTCTGTTGAGGTGGCTCAGGCTTGGTCAGTCCTGCTTACTGGGAGTCTGGAGGATCTGCAGCTTGGGTCCATCTTAAAAGTGATGCATCTGTTTGGTGTTCCTCTCGCTGGCACTTCGGTTCCAGCAGCAGTGGAAGTACAGCCAGCTACGAGAGGATGTCCAAACGAGTTCACTTTGGAGTTGATTGGTCCCACTAACTCAAGGGGTGAAGTCATCCTTGCAGGGCTTCTCTAGTCGAGGCGAATTCGGAGCTTCAGCACAGCAGCAGGGCTTCACCGGGCAAACCAACGGACCAGGAGTTGCAGCACGCGTCTCTTCCAAGTTCTTCTTCGAATTCCTTCGTCCAGTGGTCGACTCTGCCTTCCAAGCCAAAAATCTTCACCTTTTTAATGCATGTTTCTCACATTCATTCCAGCCTAGCTGTTAATCACACAGCAGGGTGGCTGTCCTTCCCGTACAGCCAGCTAGCCAATCACCTTTTGGGTGCCTTCTGTAACCAGGAGGATTAAGGACAGGGAGTTTCGGGCACGTTCCTCACTTCCTGCACCTGCCAGACATACTGGAGCCAGAGGTGGGCTTCACTCCTGAATCCTGCCAAAAGACAAAACGAACCAAGGGACCAAACCTGGTTTGGTGCGCAGAGTAAATCTCAAGGACCTTTCCAACAAGAAATTGGGGGGGGGAGGTGGGCACTTGGGCCATTTTGACAAAATGGGCACCCAGGGGTGCTTTACTGTAGCTGCGAACGCAGCCCGCAGTAAAAACACACAATGGTAGTAAAAAAACTCTGGACTGCACGTTAACAAAAAGATTGACGCTCGTTATAGGCTTCATACCTCAGAGGAGGTAGCCTTGGCGCCTTGCCCGCTCCCTTCCTCCACAGCGGTGGCTCAGGTTTTGGCCAAAGGGGACAAGCTCCTTGACTCTTTGGGGAGGAAGACCTTTGCTAATTCGGCCCTGCAGTTGCGCCAGGCGAATGCAGAGCTCATATCAGCAGGTGCGAATATGAAAATGTCTAAAGGTCTGTCGGGAGTTGATTTCCTGCGGACAAGCTGGACGATTTTAAGGCTGGCTTGTCAGATGCCAGAGTCCTGGCGCTGGATATGCTTGAGGCTGTGTCGCATCATGTCGACACCTCGGCTCGGGGCCTTATGCTTGGCATGGACACCTCGTCAGGCTTGGCTTCACGCCACAAAGTTTTCCAAGGAGGTTCAGGATAAAGTTCTGGACCTGCCCTTTGATGGCAAAAAAACTGTTCCATTCGTCAACGTATGTAGAGCTGACTAGGACTATGGACAGCACCCAGACAGCCAAGTCCTTGTCCGTTCTGGTTAAACCTCCTTTCAGGGCTCAGAGAACGCACTTGCAGCCTCGGTCCTCCTCTGGTTTTCAGGGGTTTCTGGCTCGAAAGACCCGTAAAGTCGATCCTCTCCCATTGGCGTCGGCAGCAAGGCTGATTTTTTTTTTTTTTTTTTTTTTTTTTTTTTTTTTTAAATTTCCTTTCGGTCCTCTGCCTCCTCTTCAGGATCTGGGGGTCTCGCCACCGAGAAACCCACTAAATGAGGTTTTTCGGCGCTCGCACAAGACCCCGGTGGAAGGGCGCATTGCGTCTCACTGGGAGGCGTGACAGACCATCACCGAGGATCAGTGGGTCTTGTCCATTGCTCGGGCGGACTTTCGCTTGCCCCTTCCCCCTACCCCACCCTTCAATACTCCCTTCCAGCAGTCGGCGAGGCCGTCGCTCAGAGCCGAAGTCCAGCTTCTGTATCTCAAGGCGGTGGAACCCGTTCCCCGAGGGGAGTGCTCCTACTCCCGTCTGTTTACGTTGCCCCAAACCCAACCAGGCTGGCCTGTGCACCATTTTAGACCTTTCCCAGTCCCAAGAGAAATTCAAGATGATCACCCCCTGTCAGATAAAGTCCTCTCTACAGAAGGGAGACTGGCTCAGCGTGGTGGACCTTCAGGATGCTTATATGCATATCCTCATTTGGAGCCTGCATCAGAAATACCTACGGTTTTCCATCTTTACGAAGATATCGGTCATCGCAGCTTGTCTTCGGCTACCGGGTATTCATGTGTATCCGTATTTGGACGATTGGCTGCTTCACAGTCCTTGTCCACTGAAAGCCTCGAGCAATCTTCAGTCTCTCCTCCAGCTCCTATTCCATCTTGGGCTGTCAGTGAACTGGCAGAAATCCTCCATGACGGTCTCTCAGGACTTGATCTTCCTGGATTTTCGTTGGAACAGGATTGATTGCAGTGTGTACCTCATGGGGGACAGAATGGCGGATCTGTTGGCCACGTGTCGGGTGTTTATACAGTCAGAGCATGTCGGCCTGGTGGTTCCAGAGGCTTCTGGGCCTCATGGCTTTGTGTGCTGGCTCTTCCTCTTGCTCGTCTCAAGATGAGGCGGACGCAGATGGCTCTTAGGAGCTCCTGGCTTCAAGCAGTGGATCCAGATTCCAAAATGATACTGGTTCCACCTTTCATGAGGATGGACCTTTTGTGGTGGTCGTCTCTCAGCAATCTGTCGGTGGGTGCTCCTTTCCAGGACCCTTGCCCACGACTGTCACAACAGATTACTCCCTGCTGGGTTGGGGTGCGGCGCTGGATCATCTTCAGGTTTTCCATCTTTGGTCGCCACAGGACAGATGGCTTCATATAAATTATCTGGAGCTCTTGGCGATATTCCTGGTGCTGAAGGCGTTCAACCCAGGCATTGTCAACAAGTTGATGCGTGACCGCACGGACAATGCAGTGTCCATGTTCTATAAACCCAGGTCTCCTCCTCTTGTGGATCTTGCCATTCAGATTTTGGGAATGGGCCATTCAGCATGGTATCTGGCTGGTAGCAGTACACATCCCGGGCCATCTGCATGTCACTGCAGATGCCCTCAGCCGACGAGCAATTCTTAGCCATGAGTGGGAACTGAACAGAGATCCTCTTGGATATTTTTCGCTGTTGGGGCACTCCAGAAGTGGTCCTCTTTGCAACGTCTACAAACAGGAAGCTTCCACTGTATGCCTCCAGGAACGGGCTCGGAGTCTCCTCACTGGGGGATGCTCTCGAGATTTCATGGCACAACATGAAGGCCTACTCTTTTCCGCCCTTCCTCTGATCCATCGGGCACTTTGCAAGCTGAGGAACACAGTGAATTGCTCCCTGCTGTTCATAGCCCCTTGGTGGCCGGCCATGTTTTGGTTTTCGGAGTCGGCATCTATCGATGTGCCTGCTGCTCAAGCTTCCTCTGGTCCCCGATCTGCTTCATCAGAGTAATCCGTAGCTGTGGCACCCCTCCCCACAATCATTCAGCTTGGCGGCCTGGTGCCTGAGTTCAGATCTTTAGAGCGTTTCAATTTGTCCGCGGATAACATGCGCATCATTCAGGCGGCCAGGAAACCCTCTACAAGATCTCAGTATATCAGTAAATGGCTTTGTTTCTGCCACTGATGTTTGGCTAAGCAGCTAGACCCCAGGGAGGCTAATATCGACATGGTCCTGTCTTTTGTTTCGCATCTGGCAGAGTATGGCATCCATGTCTTGTCCTGCAGAACTTATTTATCAGCTGTTGGGTTTATTTGTCCACTGACCAGTGCTCGTTTTCACTGTCTAATCCAGTCATTAAAAGACACTTTGCATGCCTGATGCATCTTTATCCTCCTGTTCGCAACCTGCATCCAAGGTGGGATTTGAATGTGGTTCTTACGGCCTTGTCATAAGCCTTTTGAGCCCATGGCTACTGTCAATTTTAAGTACCTTTCGTGGAAAGTGTCCTTTTTGATTGCTGTGACTTCAGCAAGGCGTCTAAGTGAGCTTCAGGCCTTGTCGGTGGAGCATCCATTCCTTACATTTCATAAGGTAGTCCTGCGAACGAATCCCGCCTTTCTTCCGAAGCTGGTCTGATTTTCATTTGAATCGGTCAATTTCATTGCTTGTCTTCTTCCCAAATCCGGCCTCAGAGGCCGAAAGGGTTCTGCACTGCCTGGGCGTTAGAAGAGCCCTTAAGTTCTATCTGGACAGAACATCTGCGCTTAGGAACTCTTTGCAGCTTTTTTGTGACCTTCGGAAATCCGCAAGGAAAGCCGGCCTCGAAAGCAGCCATCTCCCGATGGATCGCTGCCTGTTTTTCTGAGGCGTATACCATTCAGGTTCTTCAGGCCCCAAAGGGAATTCATGCTCATCTTGTGCGGGGCAAGGCGGCTGCCGTTGCCTTCCAAAAATATGTTCCTTGGGAGACCATCAGCTTTTTATAAGCATTACTGTATGGACCTCAGTTCCAGGGCTGATGCTCACTTCGGTCAAGCTGTGCTTAAGAACCTGTTTCAGTAAGGAGTTTTCATCCACCCGTAATTCCTTTGAGGAGTGCTTGGGAATCTCCCATAAGTATGGAGGAAAGGGGATGGTACGTAGGAGTGTAATAAAGTTACTCACCATAGTGACAACCTTACTCCTAGTCCATAGTCACCATTCCTTCTTACGCCCGCACGCCATCCCCTCTAAAATTTGTCCTGTTATTGCTTAAAGGTCATAGACCTGGCGATAGAAAAGGTCTGATGGGCAATGCGCTGGGCGGGGCTAAGGAGGGCAGGGTTACGGCCGCGTGCGGTTCCCCACGTAAAAAGAGGAAGGATATGTTTTAGAAAAATTGGATGCTTTTTACAAAGTGCTCCGGTCCCGTCCCACAGGACGGAGGAATGTCCCATAATTATTGAGGAAAGGGGACTATGGACTAGGAATAAGGTAGTCACTACAGTGAAGTATAAAGTCCCAAAGTTCAGCAAAAGAGCTGGGTCTCTTAGGTGGGAGGAATTAAGCACTAAACTGACAATCCTACCGAACACTCTTCCATGGTCCATGTCGGGACCACCCCCTGCGTGTTCAGCATTGTCAATGTTCTAGTGGGTTACAACCTGCAGTCAAGACGAAGGTAGCTTTGAAGCCCTCAAAAATATTTATTAAACGTTTAACTAGAGCAGCAACTGCTTTGCAGTCAAGATCCTGAAATACACTTTGACCCCCCAAAAACTCCTTTTATACTTACAGAATCGCTACAGAAAAATAAATACTTGTTTGAAACAGTTTTGCTCTCCATCCAACACCTGCTGCCACTATAACACTCCCCTCTGGTATACCAATTCCTCAACACTGGTTAATTTACCTTCACTACTGCTTCCAAATGAGAAGAAATTATAATGCTGCATACAAAAAGCTTGCAGCAGACTTCAGTCTTGGCCGAGATGCTCCTACTGTCCCCTCCTCACCACCTCTTGGAAAACCAGTCTGTGAATGCAATGCAACCGTAATTCAAACCTCCTCATCCAATAGTCCTACAAAGTGACATGCATGATTGCTACCTGCCATGACCGCAATAAATCAGGCCTCGCACCTTTTAGTCAAGAAGCCATCATTAGACCAGGGCCTCACTTCTCCTTTTCCTCCTTGCTACATTTCGTCCTATTTTCAGTATGTCATTATTTGCAAAGCGAATAGAACAAGGTTACATTTCACATCTAAACCTCATTTGCGTATGACCTACACTATTGCTTTAGGCTAAGCTGTCGGTAGAAACGGGTGTGCGATGGGACTAGGTGCACAAATAAGGAAGTGTTAATCGCATTGTCCTTGGTGTTCTAATCTATAGGCTCCTTGATATTTACATTGCAATCTCCCAACTGCTAGTGAGAGATTTTCAAAATCCCTCTGGTGTGGGGAGAGAAAGGGCACCTAGCCTTTGCAGCAGTCCTGATCAGGATACGCAGTGCCTATATGTGAACAGACACTAATTTTTACCTCTAGTACTTTCGGTCCTAACAACCACCATTAGAACACCATTAGGCGGCTCGGAATTTGAATCTGCTACTAGCAGGGAGTCAAACCTGAGGGTTAATGAGCAAAGAAGGGTTGGCAGTGTTAGTTGTTTTATTTGACTCCTAGTTTATGTTTTCTAAAGCTATTTATGCATACTATGTGGATTCCTAATGAGCGGGTGATTTACTAATCTTAGTTCATCTGACATGTATTAAACTTGAAGGTTTGTTTGAATGCTCATTTAACAAATATTATTTTGCATCCTATTAATACTAGGTGGGTTTATTTGTATTGGACGGCTGACGTGTGGAGCATGTTCTTGTGTCATCTGGTCTTGATTTTTCTGAATGTTTGTCCTTATTTTGTCTCGTTAAGGGGCACATGAGCTTGAACAGATGCAGCTGATTCTCGAATCAATTCCTGTTGTGCACGAGGAAGATCGTCAGGAGCTTCTCAGTGTAATTCCAGTTTACATAAAAAGTGACATGTCTGAGCCACACAAGCCTTTAATGCAGCTGCTTCCAGGCATCAGCCCCGAAGGTAACTTTTAGATTTAGCTTGAACCTTTTTAAGAATTTGAGTGCCTACATATGGCTTGTTTTGCATGTAAAATACTGTTTCTCTGTAACTGCACCAACTAAAGCAAATGTCATATGTTTTCTCTTGGGCCACTTATTGTAACCGTCAAGCAAGCCTTATCAAGTATCCTTGATAGCGCCTCGATGCCCGTGGGCTGCAGTGCGGTCTACAAATCCAAAAATAAAAAAAGTGTTTCATTGTTGTTTTTCTGTAAATTGATTAGTGTTCACATAGAAGTGTAGACATACATTTAAAAACGTTTTGCACACAGTAAGATATTGATGTCCCCAGCCCCCTGGCTATTGAAGTCACCTGAGGGTGTAGGTTGCGTCTGTGGGTCATCTCAAAAGGGTCTTTACTGATTTTAAAATATTAAGAGTGTACAGTATAGAAGTATATTTGTGTTACTGCTTATTCTAACTGACTGATAAATTAATAATTGTTTATTCAAGGAACCTTGTGTAAGAGTTTATTTGAATACTGGTCACTGTGAATCTCTAACTCACCTACAGCTCACATTGACCCCTCTTCAGATGGGCCTGGCTGCTCAACACACTACCAAAACTGTATAGTACAAGCTTATACCAAAGGTTGGGTTTACTATACCTGTGGTCAGAGTTGTGTGTAGTGCACCCAAAGGGTACTGCATACAAACTTTGCCTAAAACAGTGTACCTTTTACACAACGTTTTGTGATAGTTCATCGCAGCTGCATTAGGGGACACAAGGGACACCATTTACCCAAAATGGTGTCTGAACTTTTTTAAGCCCTAACCAAGATGGCCTGTCCTTTTTTGTCTTCATCCACGAGTACCCTTTGAGTGACTGGCAGGACAGGAAGTGGGGGAGGTAAACCGAACCTCCCCTGTCCTTTGTCCTGCAGTGTACCTAAGGGAAGCCAGTTCAGACTGAGGCTGGCTGTCCCCATTTGACAGCAATTCCCAAGTTTGAATGGTGAATGGGATACAATTGGTGGATTCAGCCAGGTTTCCTGGATGCATCCAGAGGGCCTGGGGCTGAAAGAGTGACTACTTGAACAGAAGACTCCAAAGGACGATGACCCCAGAAACTGCTGGTGCCGGCTGAGTAACCGCTGCTGTGTCGACGTCAACTTCCTAGCGGCGGGGAAGATCCAAAGACTCTGAAGTCCCACCCCTTGGACTGGTGGGCCTAACCAGTCCCAAGACGAACTGCATTTTGCGCCATCCCTTGAAGAGCTGTGACCTCCAAAGCCTGCAATTTGCCAATTCCCTGGGACCTTGGCTGTATCGCTGTGCTTGGTCTCCTGAAGCGCAATTTCGCCTGAAACGTTGTGGGCATCCTTCCATGCCTACAGTGACCTGATCCCGCTTCCAAAAGCCCCCTCCCCTAAGAAGAAGACTGAGAAACCGAGAAGTCACTGCTGCGAAAACTGTCCTTCAACCAAGCCTGAAAAAGGTGCCAACGAGCCAGAGCCGAGAAGATCCTTTTTTTGGATGGCCGTCTGCATGAGAGCTGCCGCCAGATCCACTGACGCGGTTTCTTCTATTGCCAAGACCGAGAAACCAGTTCCCAGGTCTGCTGTCGCCTCACTGATGGAACTGTCCTGCAGCAACTGTTTCTTCAATCAAAGGTACTGTCCTAACCCTCATAAAACTAACCTGTGAGACAGGGTTAGAGTACGATGAGTGGACCACCCCAATGCAACTATGGGAGATCTGTAGGGGTACATCATGAAGCTACCTGCACCCCCCCAGCATCACACTATTAAGCAAACAACTTACAGGTTAGTTGTATGAGGGTTAGGACAGTACCTTTGATTGAAGAAACAGTTGCTGCAGGACAGTTCCATCGGTGAGGCGACAGCAGACCTGGGAAGGGAGCACCCTGATTCCCTTGCCTTTGTAAAACTAACTTTACTTGCCTGCAAGTCTTCGACTCCTGCTGGGCACTGCCGTACTGAACCTTTTACCCTGCTCTCCTGCCTTTCCTGCTCCGCCCCTGACCACTGGTGGCCCAGTGACCTAGCTGAACACAGAGACTTGCATACAATAGGGTTGGACTCATTAAAATCAGCTGGATTATAGTTATTAAAAGTTATAAAAGTTTGGAACGGTTTGTATGTATGTTTCAGGTGGTTTACTAAGTGATTTGTTATTACCAATGCTTTTCTAAAGTGATTACAACTGTGGTTTATTACCTAAAGAATACTTCAAAGTGATCTTGTATTATCTTACTATTTTAAAGTGCTTACTTGACTTGTGAATTATCATCTGTGCCTTAGTGTATATAATAGATTTCCTTTTATATAAATAACTCAAGTGTATTAGTGTTTTCTTGAACTAAGTGTATTCTCTGAGTTCTCTGTACCCCTCTACAGCCCTCCCCACTCATTAGAATAAGCCTGGTTGCTTGCCATTCTAACAAACCTTTGTGGTTCAGGCCTAAACTAAGAAGTCTAACCCTGTTCACCAAGGTGGGCTTTTCTAAGGTCTGTCACAGACAGCAGCTTGTGTAAAGGGAAGGGAACGGTAGTCTCCCAAAAAGGGTACTCTCTCCAGGAAAACACAGCCCAGAATAATATGCAGTGGCAACAGCCTGGATCAAAGTATCAAACATAGTTCACAAAAAGACACCTGGAGAGCAGCCCCTAAAGATGAGGGAAAACCCAAAGATATTGTAAAGGAGTTGCAAGCCCAGATACAGGTGACCAGAGACTATCTCAAAATAGTATAGTTGGAGAAACTTTAAAGTGAAAGCAGAACACTGCCTCGTTGAGACTGGAGCCATTCTCCTGACCTTAGTTTGAATAGTGGTAGGGCCATTTAGGATTAGTTTAGGACAGCGGACTTGTTTTTTTTGGGTGTTTACTGATGATCACCCTAGTTATTTATATAGGCTGGGAATATCCCATAGCTATAGTGAGAGCTAGGCCTTTTTCTTATTTAATGAACCTTTCTGGAAATGGCATCAGTGTCCACGTCCTCCTTCTGACACGCCATCCAACTTTAATGGATACTGTCTCATAATGGCATTTATATAATGCAAATCAGACTCCATGGAAGTTAAGCTAGGAAAGTTGCAACAAGAAAAACCTTCCAAACATAAAAACAAAAGTTAGTATTCATGATGACACTTCACAGCAACTGCAACGTATAAAAGGTACTAGCCAATATCGCACAAGGAGACGGGCAGCCACGGAGGGTACTGCTCAAAGTGTAGCCATAGAAAGCCAACCTTCACTTGATCATAAACGTGGTCCTACATAGCATTCCTGTTTTGAAAACGGGCTGTTTGTGGCCTAGGAAATCAAGAGGGCATTTACGCTGATCTCTGCTTACCTCATTACAAGAACCCAGCACAGCCCCATTTCTCCTGAGTGGCAAGCCATAGTGGTGTGTGGTAGGGGAGATTTCTGAAGTCTACCAACATTTGAGATTCTATAAAACTATAACTTGGCATACAGGCCCCAAGGCTGTACTACCCACCGGTTTGGTAGAATGGCAGAGCAGCCAGTCTTATCTTGGAAGCAGGATGTGAGCTGTAGTCAAGTACAATTGACTCAGTAAATACATAGGCCCAAAGAAACTCTTCCACACTTGTAGTAAAATGGACATTTATTTTATATACACAGGGCAAAGTTCTATTCAGGTAAGCAAGTACTATTTAAACTAATCAACACAATAGAAAACATCAGCAATACTTCAGGTGTGTGAACCAATAGTAAGGAAATAAACAGTTCATAAAATCAGTTCAATAGTAAGTAACATCACTTGTTATAGTCACTCAGAAAATCTTCTGTTGTAGGAATAAAAAGGGTTATTCGGCACCAGCAATAGCAGTTCATTACTTGCATAGGCTTGTAATACTTTTGAATGGCTTCAGAGCTTTAGCAGTCCCTCCCTAAGTAGTTGTGAGTTCTTCAGAGTCCATTTGAAGGGCATGCAGGTAAGGCGCAGCAGCACAAAAGGTAAAGTTCCAAAGGATGCTTTGATTTCAAGTAGAATGCTTTTGTTGGTCAGAAAGTTATCAGGGACCTTGGAAAAGGCTCCCTGTGGGCGCACAAGCATTAGGCCTCTGCGAATGGTATGAGTAAACACCGGAATCTGCACAGGAGCAACAAAATTGCTTGAGTTAAGTGTGAAGGACATGCACCATGGAGGCTGCGAAAGATGCAACAGTCCAAACCTTTATTTGTAATGTAACAGGGTACTTGGCAGCGACCACCCAGCTCACCCATCCAGCTAACTGACTTGTCTGGGACCTGGAACCTCTACTCCGCTCCAGACCACCCTGAGGTTCCATGTTCTGTGTGCTGGGAATCAGTGACCATTTACACGGTAATTTCCCACGATGGAACATCTGTAAGCAGAACATATTTACATAAAATGCACTTCAACCATCTCCCTTCTTTCCACTAAACAATAAAACTCCCTCTGTGACTGACAGCCACGCTCCCCTAACTCCACACTACACCATTGACCAGCACTGACACTCCCATATATTTGACCACCTCATGGGCTCTGAGAACCTGGAGTTACCTTTTCGCACTTTGACCGGCACTTCACTTTGTATCACCTGGCCTTATATCAACATTTTTGCAACAACTCCTCATCAAAACTTCTTTTTGCCTTATGCACACTCAGTAGCAATCTCACATTTTCCACCTCCACATTTCCACACCCTGACCTGCTCATCCAACCCAGACACAAGTGTGTATTGGGCTTTGTTAGGTAACATTTTCATATTTATGATAAATCTTCCTGACCTGTCTCACCCCCATAACTTTTTGTTTGGAATTGGTAATTATTTTACCTTGTAGGAATAACTCCCCACTTACCTAGTCTTTTACTCTTTATGGTGACCTTTTTATGTCTCCAAAGTGTTTGATTGGAGTTGTAGTTTCCTATAACTTCTGGGCTTAGGATGGGTTGCCCCTTTGGGCTCCCCTGTTAATTTTGCTTTCATGTACTTGTAGTAAAGGGGGTTTTTCATCCCCCTTTAAATGTTATATAGTGAGCCAGCACACCCCACCTTATGTGGAGTGCTGGGGGGGTACAAACTATCCCCTTGCTTACTTGCCTGTAGCATTTTTGTTACAGTGGCAGGTTTACATTTTAGTCTTATTACATGCAGGCTGTTAAATCAGCCTGCTGATTGGACAGCCAGATGGCGCCTTTCTGTAAAATGCAGGGGGAGATTTCTGAAGTTGTGCTGTAGTTCCTGATAAATACTCAGAACCTGGAAACTGGTGACCAGTTTACCACTGGATCTGATTTCCAGCGACGAGAGAGCCTGCTGTGTAATCGGAGCCTGTGGTAACCCTTCCCAATCGACCGGGAGTCCCAAACGCAATGACTCCTACCCAGAGCCTGATGAGAACTAATAATCTCAAGAAGACCTGCATTTTGAGCCATCCCACAACGTGCTGCAACCTTGCTGGGCTTCAATAACCCATTACCCTGGGACCTCAAGCCATTGTGCGGTCCATGGTCTTCCAAATCTGTCTGAAACGAGTTGCCTCCTTCTGGCTCTCCAGAGACCCGCTTTGAATCCCTGAAGTCCCCTCACCAGAGTGCAGGACTGAGAGAGTGAAGAGAATCTGACCGGCAATAGTCGTTCTTCATCTGGCTGCTGTAAAAAAGCACCACATCCACCTAGCTGTGAGAGTCTGTGACATATCCATTGCTGGAAGCCGCCTCCGACGGCTGCTGCCGCAAGTTCCTGTCCAGTTCTTTAGTCACCAGACCAAGAATCCAGAGACCGGGTCCTGTGCGGCTACATCCTGAAGGCATTCACTCTAAAGCGCTTCTTTTCTCCTAAGGTACTGTGTGGGCTTGGGTATTAATTACTCAGTCTGATGTGCATTCTGTGATGCTGAGTGGGTGATTCGTGTGGTTGGGAATGTGTCCATACCACTTGCCCAGGCCTATTGCTGGAATACATATAGGGATGATTCTCCGAGGTCCCTGAACATTTTACCTTTGAACACTTTAACTTTGAAAGTGAAGATTTACTTGTTTAAAGAAGATCTCCTATGGAACCTTTGCTGCAACTGAACCCTATCTCAACCTGCCTACAGCTGGAACCTAGATACTAGGGTCCCTCTTCTGCCTCTGAGAAAACTCATGCAATAGACTAGGGAAGGACTGGATAAGAAAAGGCTTCTGTCCTTGAAGTATAACAAGTTTAAAAGTACTTACTTGCTTAAAGAATTAGTGTGGTAACTCTGTCTCTGTGAAAGAAGTTACAAAGTAAAGTTTATGCTTACCTTTTGAGTTGCATTCTGCCCCTCTAAAAGTGTATATGTTGCTTTGAATGGTGTTTCCTCGCTTCTAAAATAGTATGTTTTGGTACTGTTTTATCATTGCTTAACTGAGTGTAAAAGCTTACCAATTGGGTTTACCTACCTTGAATAACGTTGTGTTCTTAAAGTGTACCATAGGGTATTACTTTCCCTGATCTGCTTTATACAGACCTAAAACAGTCCTTAAGTTAATAAGTCCCTCTTAAAATTATATGGTTACTTCACTTGAATAGCTGCTGCTATTCTCAAATTGTAACACTTGGTTGTGCCTCCCTTTGAAACTTCTTCAGGCATTTTCACAATCGTCATAGGGTCAATTACTTACCTTGAATAACTTTGTGTTCTTCATAAAGTGTAATAGGGTTTTGCTTTCCCTGGTTTGGTTAGTGTAATCTTCTTGTAAAGGCAATTCTCCAGCATTGGATCTTTCATGGATTCACATGTTTAGAACATTCCCCGTCGTCAGGCTGGGAATCCCCGGTACATTATATAGACCCTTTCCCGTAGGAAAATTTTTTTCGACGCTTATGCGTCCTATCCACCTCGTTTTGTATCATGCGTGCCCGTACCGTCAGGACGTCATGATATAAATACAGGCCCCGCCCCCGCGCTCCCTCAGATTTCAACCGTCTTTCAAAGTAGTGGGATCCTCGTGATTACTACTAGTGGAAACTAGGTTGTTTTTTTCTGTTTCGCTTCGGCGACGTTCAAATTCTGGAGAATTATGTCTGGAAAAGCGTTATTTCGCCCTTGTGCGACATGTGGCCTCAAAAAAGTTTATGAAGGAGATGGCCACATGGATTGTATCTACTGTCTCCACCCGCACCACACGGCGGATACATGTGAGATATGCCAGGGTTTCTCCCAAAAAACCCTTAAGGACCGTAAAAGAAGGCTGGTCGACTGGCTTAATGACGGAGCGGGTGCCTACCCGGCTTCGGAAGTTGGCTCCACGGCCTCCAGGAGCAAGTCGGAACCTCCATCGAAAAAGGTACGGCCAGCGGAAATCCGCGCTGAGGACAAGCATAAGGGGAAGCATGCTGGGTCTTCCTCATCACATAAAAAGCCCTCCTCCTCCTCCTCATCTAAGACGGAGAGGCAAGCGCTGTCAAAATCCTCCTCAGGGGACCGTCCCAGGTCTTCCATGAGTCGAGATGGTTCAGCCGGGAAGTCGGCATCGAAATCGGCGACGAAGTCTAAGGGCTCGACGACGACGACTTGCTCGTCGACATCGGTGTCCTTGACGATGCCTATTACCGTCCAGGCAGCAGCGGTTGGGATTCCTTCGTCGACGGAGACTCAGTCTATGGCTTGGCTGCCAGAGGTCTATGACCCGATCCCCCCTGAAGTCTTACTGCAGCCAGACACGGCCTGCTCGGCGGAAGGTGAAGGTGACACGGTTCTGCAGCCATCGGATTTAGGCTTACGGCCTTCCACGTCGGCGACGACGACGAGTGCGAGTGGGGGTATGGTACCTATATCATCAACGTTACTGACCCCCCAGACAGTTCTGTCTCTGGATGTGCTTAATACTCTTCAGAAGCTCCTGCAACGGCTGGATACACAGATCCCTCAACCTGGGACGTCATCGTCACTTTTTTCTGTACCTTCCGTCGACGAGCAAACTTGTACGGCTCGCTCGACGACTAAAAACCCATCGGCTCCCCAGGCGGTAAAAGATCGTCCTCGAGCGCAGGAGGAGGGTGAGTTGTCGGAGTCCGATTCTATACTGGGTGACTCTGGGTCAGACATCTCCCTGTCACTGTCGAGGGACCCAACATGGAGTTCGGATGTAGAGGTAGAGTCTACGAGGAGCCAGACACAGCCATCTCCCCCGGATGATGTGGGAGCCTTCCATGCAATGATGGGAAAAGCTTGTTCCGAGTTCGGCTTGATTCCTGAGGAGCAGAAGAAAGACTGTTTCCTTTTTGACCATATGGGTCAAAGGAGGAAATCGGTATTTGCCATCCCAATTCTGGACCACGTGTGGCAAGAAGGTCTCAAGACGATGCGCCATCCGTTCTCGGAGCCAGCTATAAAGGGACGGATTGAGAATAAGTTTAAAGCTCCGGAGTCCACTCCAAAATGTTTAACATCACAGCCTCTGTCTGACTCGGTGGTGTCGGCGGCAGCGGCTAGGAAGGCCAGGGTACAGCAAAAATGTTCAACGCCACCAGAAAGCGAGGCTAGGAGGCAAGACGCCTTTGGAAAAAAGGTGCTCTCGGTCGGTGCGACGACAGTAAGAGCAGCCAATTCCTTAGCGATCGTGTCACGATATGATGGAGAAATGTGGCACAAACTAGCCCCTATCCTAGAACATCTGCCAGACGAACACCGGAAAGCAGCTATGTTACTGGTGCGGGATGGCGAAGAGGCCTCGAACCACGCAATTAATATTGCAGTTGACCTAGCAGAGTCTGGCTTCAAACAAATCAACCATGGAGTAGTACTTCGTCGACAAGCGTGGCTCAAATGTACTACTTTCCGTCCTGAAGTCCAGTACAAAGTCCTTGACATGCCATGTGAAGGGGAACACCTGTTTGGCGAAAAGGTTGATGAAGCGTTGAAGGGGATGAAAGAAGACACGGATACTGCTAGGTCCCTCGGCGCCCTCCAAACGGGTAGAAACTTTCGCTCTTTTCGCCCCTTTAGGGGTGCTTCTGGAAACTCCCGCTTTGGAGCCTCGAGGGACCGTGGATTTAACAGGCCCTCGTACTCTTCGCAAGGGTTCAGACGAGCGTCCCAGTCGGCACGTAGAAGCAGACTATCAAGCCTCCAGGCGGCGAGGCTCGGGTCCATCGTCGACGAAGAACAAGCAAACCAGCAACCAATGACGGCCTTCGGAACGTCCTGGGGGGACGAGTCTCATCACTTCGACCAATGGAAATGCATCACCACAGATCGATGGGTTCTAGACACGATTCGCATGGGTCATGCGCTACAATTCAAAGACAAGCCTCCACGTCTTCCGCCTGTATTCTCGACACAGCCCCACCTCCGAATCTTACGATAAGAGGCGGCGCTTATGTTGCGAAAAGGGGCGGTAGAGAGAGTTCCTGTGGCACAGGAAGGACAAGGAGTTTATTCCCGGTTCTTCGTTGTCAAGAAGCCAAACGGCAAATGGAGGCCCATTCTCGACCTGAGGGTACTCAACAAATAGCTAAAGAGCCTAAAATTCAAAATGCTAAAGCTCCAAGAGGTTATCAGGTCGGTGCAACCCATGGATTATCTATCGTCACTAGACCTTCAAGACGCTTATTTTCACATCCCAATACGCCCACGACACAGGAGATATTTAAGGTTCGTCGTCGGGAGAAAGCATTTTTAGTTCAAGGTCCTCCCGTTCGGGCTCAAGTCCTCCCCCAGGACGTTCACCAAGTGCTTGGCCCCTATAGCGGCCCATTTAAGGAAGGATGGTCACCATGTCTATCCATATCTAGACGACTGGCTGGTCAGAGGTTCGTCCAGGGAACAAACACGAGACAGTCTAAGGGCCACAATGTCCCTCTTACAGGAACTGGGCTTCGCAATAAACTTCAACAAGTCCTCCGTAGAGCCTTCGAGGACCTTGGTATTTCTAGGAGCGGAGTTTCATACACACACAAGCCTGGTGAGACCATCCAGCGAAAGAATTCAGAAACTTCAAAGCAAGGCGTCGGAATGGAGAGGCGGTACCAAGGTTTCAGTGCGCAAATACATGTCCCTGCTAGGGACCATGTCGTCCTGCATTCCGTTAATAAACAACTGCCGTCTGTTTATGAGGCCTTGCCAGGAATTTCTAGCGGACCGTTGGGCGCAGAGCCGAGGTCGCTGGTCCGACAGACTGGTCGTCGACGAACAACTAGTACAAGCACTCTGCTGGTGGAGAGTGTCTACTCATCTAACGAAAGGAATGCCTCTACTGGAACCGGAGTTCCAAAAGACGGTGGTGACGGATGCATCGCTGAGCGGATGGGGAGCTCATCTGGATACGTTACAGGTACAAGGCCAGTGGTCGTTGCAGGAGTCCTCCCTGCATATCAACCTGCTAGAACTGAGAGCAGTGCGATGGGCTCTGAAATCTTTTCTTCCTCAACTGAGGGACTCGGTGGTGCGTGTCATGACGGACAACACCACTACGATGTTCTACTTGAGGAAACAAGGAGGGACACGTTCCAGGTCCCTATCGACGGAGGCACAGAAAATCTGGCATTGGGCCCTGCAACACAACATGCAAATCTTAGCGTTCCACCTGCCAGGCGTGAGAAATGTGGAAGCCGATGCCCTCAGCAGAGAAATGAACGAAGTTCACGAATGGGTGCTGAACGACCAACAACTACAACAAGTATTCAAGAAATGGGGACATCCTTCCATAGACTTGTTCGCGACGAAGAACAGAAAATGCCATCAGTACGCAAGCAGATGGCCTCAGCAGGGCTCACTGGGGGATGCGTTCTCCTTCCCATGGACGAACAAATTCCTGTACGCATTCCCTCCATTTCCCCTTGTCCGGAGGACGTTGCAATGGATCCTCAGGTACCCATGTCGGGTAATTCTGGTGGCCCCGTACTGGGCCAGACAGGTGTGGTTTTCAGACCTGCTAGACTTAGCGGCGGCGGAACCGATGAGATTCCAGAAGACCCCCGACCTTCTGTCTCGACAGGAGGGTGTCGTTTGGCATCACGACCCGGACAGCCTCAAGTTGACGGCCTGGCTCCTGACTTCGCCGAATTCGGTCGGCTAACGATTCCGGAGGACTGTCAGCGTATCCTGCAAGCGGCAAGAGCACCTTCCACAAACGCCTCATACGCGTACAAATGGAGAAGTTTCTGTCAGTGGTGTGAGGATCAACCAGGTTTGGCCCCGCAATCGATTAAGCCGGAACAGCTCCTTCCATACTTGCTGTTCTTAGCTCAAAAGGGCCTATCGGTATCGTCAATAAAAGTACACCTGGCCGCCATTTCCAGGTTTACTCGTCGACGGCATTCGGCACCATTGTTTAGCGACCGCCTGATTAAGCACTTCCTTAAAGGCCTCTTTCGGAGTTTCCCTCCAGAGAAGAAATTTCCGCCGGAGTGGAGCCTCAATCTGGTCTTAACGTCTCTTATGAAGCCTCCTTTTGAGCCAATGTCATCATCGTCTCTAAAGTTTTTGTCGTGGAAATTGGCCTTCCTGGTGGCCATCACTTCAGCCCGACGTATTTCAGAAGTTCAGGCTCTAATGGTAGACCCACCATACTTACGATTTTTCAAGAACAAGGTAGTCCTAGCCACTAACCCACAGTTCATACCAAAAGCTCCTTCGGTGTTCCATAAACACTCCTCTATTGTGTTGCCTACGTTTTTTCCGGAGCCATGCTCGGGAGCGGAGCGCACGTTACACACATTGGATGTAAAAAGGACTCTTAAGTTTTATCTTCATCGTACGCAACCGTTCAGAGAAACGAGACAGCTGTTCTTGGCCTATGGGTTGGGTGCTAGAGGAAAAGCCATTTCAAAGCAAGGACTGTCAAGATGGGTGTCATCTACCATTTCGTACTGCCATTCCAGGGCAGGGAAACCTCTTCTACGACGGCCAAGAGCTCATTCAACTAGAGCAGCGGCATCGTCGACGGCACTGTGGGCCGGAGTCCCTCTGGGGGACATCTGCATGGCGGCTACCTGGGCGGCTACACACACCTTTACCCGCCATTACTGCCTGTCGCAGCAACATGCCGAAGATACCCGGATGGGACAGGCAGTGCTCCGACACCTATTCCAATAAGGTAAGCCCCGGCTGAGGGGTTGAATCCTGTGGAATTTATGACTGTATGTGGTTCGTTTTCCTATGTTAACGATTACTAATGTATACATGATCATAGGGAACGGGCTTTGCGAAGAAAGTATATGGGTTTGCATGCACGCCTCCTCTTGGGGGTGGTACTGCTATGTAATCTATTCTAAGCATGTGAATCCATGAAAGATTCAATGCTGGAGAAGGGAATAGTTTCTTACCTGTAACTCCGTTTCTCCAGCATTGGTATCTTTCATGGATTCACATGCGCCCACCTGCCTCCCCTGAACATGCAAACCGGTTCCCCCACTACTTTGGGGGCCGAAATCTGAGGGAGCGCGGGGGCGGGGCCTGTATTTATATCATGACGTCCTGACGGTACGGGCACGCATGATACAAAACGAGGTGGATAGGACGCATAAGCGTCAAAAATGTTCCTACGGGAAAGGGTCTATATAATGTACCCTGGATTCCCAGCCTGACGACGGGGAATGTTCTAAGCATGTGAATCCATGAAAGATACCAATGCTGGAGAAATGGAGTTACAGGTAAGAAACTATTCCCATACCCCTGAAAAGACACACACCGGAGGTGTAATAAGTGTCTACCTCGAGACCACCACAAGGAGTCCTGTCGGTATTGCAAGCTTTTACAGCGTAAGAAGATAAAAGAATGGCGAGTAAAACGGTGGTTGGCCTACGCCATGATACAGGCCGAGGGTAGCTCCGCCGCTGGCGCCTCGAGTGACGAGGAACTGAGCGACAACCGTGGCTCTGATGCAGAGGACATTGACCTATCTCCGGAGCAGTCACGCTCCGAGACGTCTGTCCCCGGCAGGCAGGCCACCGGTTCTGCTATGGGGAGTGTACACTCTGGCGACAGGGACGCACACACTGCACACAAAGGAAAGCGCACAACTCCCCGGGCCTCCTCGACGGACTTGTCCGGACATCCAAATACACCAGCGGGTATGGCGATATCTTTGGAATCCACAGGGTCGGCCGCCCTCCCCGCAACAGTCCAGGTGGCATGCAGCCGGGCACTCCAGTGTCAAGGGTGTCGGCACCAAAGTTCATAAAAGCGTTGAGATGCATCCTTGGGAGCGCGCCGACTCATACGGTTTCAGAAAACCTCGACGAAGCCGCTAGGGTCGTCGAAATCGCTTCCACACACGATGGACACTAGCGAGAGTCTCGTAAACATCGTTGCAGCGGCAAATGGGTCTAAAGACCAGTCGAAGGACGCATCCAAACGTCAAGAAGGGCAGGAAGAATATTCTGAAGTTTCCCAGCCCCTCTCTAAGACTCAGACAAAACTTGACGGCTTAAGAACACAGGTCCCCAAGAAGAACCCCCCCCCCTCCCCCTTCAGACCCTGCTGGGTCATCCTTATGGACAAGGGAAATGTTTGAGGGGTACGTTGAATAAACTTGTGTTGAATTTGTGGACTTTTTGGAAAAGTTGATCACCCCTAAAAGGCCTAGTGAGGAAGACCTCTATCCTACTGTCTAAATTTCAAAGGACCTCCAGCCACACTCAACATGAGGTTTTTGATCTGACTGAACCAGAGGAGATTCCTCAGGACCCTTACAGGCAGGGAGATGATCCTTTTGAGGCCCCTATAGACCAGTCCCCAGATTGGGGTGAGGATCAGCCAGTGGGCAATGTCCATTGGCTGTCACTGGCCACTACCCCGGATCCAGACACATTGTGCATAGATACTCCCGCTTCTAGCATCTCCCGTTGATGACCAGATGGTATTCAGTGCTATCCTGAAAAAAGCAGTAGAACACTTTCAGATTGCCACGCAACAGGCGGTGCAAGACACTGACTTCGTGGAAGATATTTTGAAAGAGAAACCACCTTCAAGCCAGGCGATACCTCTGTTAAATTCCATCAGACGGCTTATCGCCCCTTCTTTGCTGACGCCATCGCAGACAAGGGCAGTGAACCCACAGGTCGAAGCTTTTTCGCCCGTCGCCTACAGAGCCACTCTACATCTGGGGACATGCTACTCCAGAGTCCCTAGTGGCAAGAACGACTAGGAAAAGAGCAGGGGTACCCCTGTCCACGGCCGAGGCACCGCCGGATAAGGACTGTAAAAAGTTGTATGCGCTGGGAAATACGTGTTAAAATTGCAGCAGCCTACTCCACCAGGATAGCCAACAATACCACGTTGTTGGCTAGTTACAGCGACGCCCAGTAGAATCTACTCTAGGAAGGCCTGCAGGAGGTCCCAGAGCCAACACGGTCACGCCTGCTGACCGTTGTATCGGAGGGGAGGCAGGTGAATCATAACATTCTTAAACACCCTGGATGCTGCAGAGACAGCAGGTAGAACACTGGACCATGGCCCTTCTGCAGCCACCTCTCCTCCCTCCTTCTCCGCCTTTCCCCTGTTCTCTGCAAACAGGATTTCTTGACAAGTCCGATCTATGAAAGTCTCATCGACAGGTTCACCCCTCAAGGACCACATTGACGCCCTGGCTCCTGCCCTGGCTGATTTCTGCAATCACTCCTTCACCACTGGAGTCTTCCCATCCCCCCTGAAACACTCCCTTGTGCACTCTCTTCTTAGGAAACCACCTGCCGACCCCCCCCCCTCTTGCCAATGACCCCTGCCTTAATGCCAGTAAGACTGAGATTCTCCTCATCGGCACACCTTCTCCCTCCTTTCCTGTAGCTCTCTGGCCGGCCTCGCTTGGTCCTCTTCCTGCTCCCACCTGCAAGGCTAAAAACCTTGGTCATCTTCGACTCCACACACTCCTTCTCTCCTCACATCTCTGACGTCTCTAAGAAGTCCCCCTACCAGCTACACCTCCTCAGAGGCATTCTTCCTTTCCTCTCCTACCCCCCAGAAGCTCACTGTCTCCAGAGCTCTGGTTCTCTAGGCTGGACTATTGCAACAACCTCTTTCTAAATCTGCCTGCTTCTACTCTCCGCCCTCTGCAACTTATCCAGAACAGGACTGTGAGACTTGTCCTTGGCCTCAAGCCTAGGGATCGTATCTCACCAGGACTGAAATCTCTGCACTGGCTTCCAGTGGCTGCCAGGATTAAGTTAAAAAACCCTCTGTATCGTCCACAAGGCCTTCTGGGGCCTGGGACCTCAATACCTTCAACTCTCTCTTCCTAAATATATTCCGTCTCAAGCTCTTCGCTCATCCGTCTCCAACTCCCACAGGGTCAGTTGCTTCTCAAGCAACGTGTTGGTGGTAGATCTTTCTTCGGCTGTTGCTTCCCTCTGGAACAGCCTCCCTGCCTCCCTTAAACTTGAGGAGAACCATCTCCGGTTCCAGAAGCACCTCAAAACCTTTCTCTTTGCTTCTACTTTTTCTCCTCCTCTCCTCTGCTGACCTCCTGGCTGTACCTGGAACTGCACTGGCTACCTGGACAACCTCTGACCTCGGGCCCAGGTCCCTCCCCCGCCAGCGTCACACACCTGCACTACCCACCTGGCACCCCTACACCTGGGGACCATTTCTGTATCCCTACAGTCCCCCCCCACCCCGACCAGCTCTTGACACCTGGTGTCTGCACTTACCCATGCACTTGCCACATGTTGGCCGTTACTTACCTAGTGTTATGTATTCCCATGTACTGCACTGTCCCTGCCCCCTTCCCACGCACTTGCGTGATCTGAATGACACCTGGCCTAGTATAATCGTCTGTCCTCCCTTTGTTACCCCCTTTGCCTCGTTGCGCGTTATAAATGCCATATCATATCATATAACTTGTTGAAAAGGCACACATGGTTGAATTCGGTATTCAAACCAGAAACACAGGCGTCCCTTATTAACACATTAACAAACCGGTAGAAGAATCTAACCTGTTTGGAAAGGCGGTGGATGAAGATCTAGAGACGGCAAAGAAGGAACATGAAACCTTGAATTCACTAAACCAAATGATCAGCAGCGAGGGGGTAGCTCTCTGCTCCTTTCGCTGACAATCTTTCCCACGTTCCCCACCACAGTCAGTACAGAACGAGAACCACATGGTCGTCAGGACAGGGGGCAGCTGCCTCAAACCAATGAGCTAAGAGGACAACGCTGTGGCAATGGAGCGGGTAGAAGCACAACCCCTAGAGGCTCCCGAGCCTCAAATCAAAAATGACTTAACGATCCGGGTCCCCTCCCCTCCCATGCCTCTCCGGTCGGGGGACGGGTAACCTCATTCTTCCACGCATGGGAAGGAATTGCCACAGAAGACTGCTACCCACGGTTACTGTATTGAGTTCAGCTGACCACCAAGTCCAGGCGTTTGTCACCAGTACATCTGAAGATCCTACTGTGTGGGCATCCCTCACCAAGGACCGGCTGGTCTGAAGAGCGGACTTCTAAGTCCTTTGAGGGCGCTCCATCCGTGGGGGCCTGTTAGGCAGAGTTTGTATGCAGTACCCTTTGGGACCACTACACAGTACGTTTCAAATGAAGAAAACGATGCAGCTGAAGACTTCTGTTCCTGGCAGTTCCTGCAGATCTCGCTGTTCCTGAGCCTCAGTTGTGGGGGGACAGGAGGGAGGACGTTGGGGGACTCCTGCACTGCACGGGCACTGGTCGAAAAGCTGGTACTTGGCAAATCTTCAATTCCGGTAGCTGTAGTAAAGCACACAAACTGGTGTCCCTCTCCCTGGTTATTCGGTTTTCTACAGCACTCTGAGGAAAATACAACCAGCTCCGAGAATAGGATCCAGGTGGCTTACGGGTCGAGTTGATTGGTCCCACCAACTCAAAGGGAGAAGTCGTCCTTGCAGGGCTTCTCTGTCGAGATGAACTTAGCGATTCAGACCTACAGCAGGGCTTCAACGGGCAAACCAACAGTCCAGGAGTTGCAGCAGCCATCCTCTTCATGCTCGTCTTTGGCTCTTTCGTTCCAGTGGTCGACTCTGCCTTCCAAGCCAAGAGACTCTCCTTTTATCCAGTTTCCTCCCATTCAATCCAGCCTAGCTGTCACTCATCCAGCTGGGTGGCTGTCCTTGTCGGACAGTCAGCCAGCCAATCACGCCAGAGTGCATTTGGGTCTCCTAGGAGACTAAGCATAGGGATTTTCGGGCACCTCCCTCCCTTCCTGCCCATCCCAGACACTCTGCGCCAGAGTCGTTCTTCAGTCTTGAAGCCCACCAAAGGTGATGAAACAAAGGAACCAAACCTGGTTTGGCGCACAGACCAAAACTTTAGAAGGACCTTTTCATAAAGAAATGGCAACAAAAGAAAAGACTGCAACCTGTTTAAACCTTTTTCCCACTCTCTCGTGTATTTTTCTTTGATTTTAACCCTGTGTTTCTTTTGGTTTTGGAGTCTGACAAACTACTCCATAGGCATCATCTTTTTACATTGTGACACACATCACCTTCAGTGCAGTGTCACAAAGAAGACCTTTGGATTTCTAAAAGGTTTAAATACCTTCTCTTGGATAAACTACTGTTTCCAAGAGCAGTAAAGTGAAATTGACTTTACTTTTAGCTTTTTGTTACTTTGTAGATCCAGCACACACCATCTTATCTGTAGTGCTGGAAGGGATACCTAGTATCCCCATTGTCTACTGTTAGGCAAGATTTGGAGCAGTACCCTATGGGTGCACTACAACAATCTTGACCTCCTGGCAATAGGAACCCAACCTTTGGTAGAAGTACCTGTACTACACAGTTTGGTAGTGTGGCTGACCAGCCAGGCTCATCTCAAGAGGGGTCAATGTGAGCAGTAGGGGAGTTGCACAGATTCACAGTGACAAGTATCCAAAAAAACACTTGCACACAGGGTTTCTTGATTAAACAATATAAATTTATTTAACTGTCAGTTTGAATAAGCCTTCTTCAGAAGGGGCAATATAATAGTAACGCACAAATACACTCCAAAATATACACTTTCAGTTTCTCTAAATCAGCAAGTACCCATTTGGGGTGGCGCACACACTTCCTACACCCTCGGGTGACTTAAATAGCTAGGACACTGAGGACATTAATAGATCACTGGTACATTTAGAGCAATACTGAAGTTGGTGTCAAAGAAAAGGGTTTAAGAATAAAACAAGAGATCACACAAATATTCTGAAGCAGGCAAGTACTTTTGAACCCCCCAATGCAAAGCAAGTTAGCCCTTTCATGGAAGGAAGGTAAAATACGCAATCTGAGAGAGGAGCCATTCAGGGAGCCAGTCCAGCCAATGTCAATTGGGCAAATGTCTAGGTGAGCTGAAGCACTTCTTGAAGGCAAGTAAGTTTTGCACAATGTTTAAGAAGTCTTTGTAGTAAAAAGTAGATTCAAAATAGGGCCACAAGCTGAGGCTTGTGAGGTGTTGAAGATCCAAGCAACTCTACAGGAACAACCAAGACAGGTCTCAACTGAGAACAAGTAAGGCTACAAGACAAGAGGTAAGTTCTCTAGACTGTACAGTACCTTTTGGTTAGTATAAATGGTTCCTGCTGGCTTTTGTTCCTGTGTGGCTCTGCAGATCCTTTTGTTCCTGGGCCTCAGTCGTGGGGACAAGAGGGAGGATGTCTGGGGACTTTGGCGTTTCAGCTCCTTGCATCTAACAGTAACACAGCGGTTCTCGGATACCAGTTCCGACTTTCCTTTCTTCTGGGGTCGAGCACTCTGTAGAGGTGACTCATGCTTGGTCAGTCCTGCTTCAGGGAAGTCCAGAGGATCTTCTGGCGCTCGGGTCCGACTTAAAAGCGATCCACTCGATGTGGTGTTCCTCTCCCTGGCACTTTGGTTCCAGCAGCAGAAGTAGTGTAAGTACAGCCAGCTTCAAGAGGATGTCCAAACGAGTTCACTTTGGAGTTGATTGGTCCCACCAACTCAAGGGGAGGGGGAGAAGTTGTCCTTGCAGGGCTTCTCTATTCGACGCAAATTCTGAGCTTCAGCACAGCAGCAGGGCTTCACCAGGCAAACCAACGGTCCAGGAGTTGCAGCAGACGTCTCGTCCAAGTTCTTCTTCGGATTCCTTCGTCCAGTGGTCGACTCTGCCTTCCAAGCTAAAAAGCCTCTAGTTGTATGCATGGTTCTTTCATTCCACCCTAGCTGTCCATCACACAGCAGGGTGGCTGTCCTTGCCAGACAGCCAGCCGGCCAATCCCCTTTGGGTGCATTCCTGTAACCAAGGGGATTAAGCACAGGGAGTTTCGGGCACCTCCCTCACTTCATGCCCCTGCCAGACATACTGGAGCCAGAGGCTGGCTTCACTCGTGAATTCTGCCAAAGACAAGACAAAATAAACAAAGGGACCAAACCTGGTTTGGCGCGCAGAGTACATCTCAAGAAGGACCTTGCCAACTAGAAATGGCGAAAAAAGACGACCAGGGCTATTTTGACAAAATGGGCACCCATAGGTGCTTTACTGCAGCTACGAACGCAGCCTGCAGTATAAACTCCCAATGGTAGTTAAAAGTAAACCGCTGCCACCAGACATTAATTTTAGAAAGGGTAATGTTACATGAGAAACTAGACAAAGGGGATACTAAGTAACCCCTCCAGAACCCTATTTTAAGATGGTGTGTGCTGGGTCTAGAAAGTTACAAAATGCAAGTAAAGTCAATTTCACTTCACTGCTCTTGGAAACAGTAGTTTATCCAAGAGAATGTACTTAAACCTTTGGGGAATCTAAAAGTCTTCCCTGTGGCACTGCACGGAAGGTGCTGTGTGTCGCAATGTAAAAAGATGATGCCTATGGAGTTTGTCAGACTCCAAAAACCAAATGAAACAGAGTTTAAATCACAGTAAAATACATGAGCGAGTGGGGAAAAAGGTCTCTCTCTCCAGATTAAAAATAAAAAGTCCTAGAGTCCAGCAAAAATGCTGGTGGCCTCCAAGGTAGTGAGGAATTAGCACATTTCTGACAATTCTCCCTAACCGTGAGCTGTAGCAATGAAATTCACAAATACAAGTAGCCAATAAGCATACCTTTAGTGGATACTCTTTTGAGATGCTTTCTACACACTTCCTACACCCGCAGGTAACTTCAGTCACAAGGACAGTAATGGCATTAATATATCATTAGTACACTTTGCAGATTCTGAGATTGCAGAAAGGAAAACGGTTAAACAGGTTTTCAGGGCGTGTGAGTATACTTAAATCATCCCTTGAAGTCTAGACAAAACCTTTCTCAGCAATAACAGTCTAAAACTAAGTCATCACCTCCTGAGGGACAGAAAATCAGTGAATGGACTAGAAAAGTCTGCAGAGAGCCAGGACAGTCTAGTCAATTGGAGCAATCTATGGAGCTGAGGCACTTCATAGTTTTTTTTTTTAAACCAATTTTATTCAAAAAACAACTCAAACCAAACTTACAGTTGATGCATAATGTCAATCACAAGTATGAATACATTGCTGTATTCAAGCCCACTGTATCTCCCCTTCCCTCCCCCTTCCCCAGCCTACTCCCCCTCATTTCCAGTCTATCTCTTGCGGTGGGGATTCCTCTCCGACAGAACTCATTCGGTCTATATCACTTGGTCCATCATGCGAAGGCGCAAATAATTCAGCTAATAGTTGCCTCCAACCTAATACGGTTCCGGCTTCTTCTATCTCTCGTTTACACGCTTCCTGCCATACCACAGTTTCTGCCTCTGCCCACTTTGCAAATCCTTCCACCACGTTTCCATTTTTGGTCTATGACCTGCCTTCCAACCCATCGCAATCCTCTTTTCTAGGACATACGCTAGATCTTTCAGTTTGCTCACATATTTGAGCTTACGTGGTCTGGGAAACCCTCCTATCAAGCAAGCCCATGCGGTATCCACCTTCATATGGATCCCTTTGTTTTCCATCTTCTGTGCTATTTCTCACCAGTATCTCTCTATCAGTGGGCACGCCCAAAACACATGCACCATTCCCGCATTTTCTTCATTACATTTAGGGCACACTTGCTATCTTTTGAGGCGTCATGTATGCTCTGTGAGTTATATACAATTGTATCTGCTGTAACCTAGCATTTCTCTATACTTTTTTATGATCTCCTTGTGCGCTCTCCCACATCCCATCACTCATCGGGGCCCCTACTTCTTCCCAGTCCATTCAGAGTTGCACCACCTCCTTGGACATTATCATCTCATATAATCTGGATGTTTTGTGTCCCCCTTCTGCTAGGTCATATATTGGATCTATAGTGGCGTCCAGCTCCTTCGCCAATGCCACTTCAGACCAGGTGTCTTTAATTCGTTGCACCACCCCATGATACATAATATATTGCCACACATGCAACCCCACTGGTTCCACTAGCTCCCCAAATTCCAGTATCTTCCCCTCCTGCCACACATCCCCCATTGTTGCTCTCCCCACCGGTTCCCAGTGCTTCCTAATCATTAACCTCAGTTGCTTTTCTCTTCCCACCACTGTGACCAATGGGATCTGTGGGGAGCACGGGAATGGCTTGTCCATTAATCGGCATGCTCTTTGCCACATCCCCCACCCAAGGCCCAACATCTCCGGGCGGCCTCCGATTTAGGCAACCATATAATTTCTTGTAGAAGGTATGGGGCGCAGTCCCTCTGAAACAGCCTGTGTTCTAAGGTAGCCTCATCAGAGAGACATTTAGCTACGTATTGCAATTGGCTCGCTACATAATAGACTTCCCAGTTTGGTAATTCAATGCCTCCTTTCTCGTATGGGTTTTGTAATTTCCACAGGGCTACCCTGTTCCCCATCCCGTGCCATAACAATTCCCTGCATATGCCACCCAGCCTAGCAAAGAATATCCTGGGTATTGAGTATGGGATGTTTGCGAAGCAGTGCAACAATCTGGGCAGCGCCACCATCTTGAGCATCACCCCTCGTCCCATCATTGCCAAGGGGAGCTTCACCCAAAACTTCATGCTACTCTCCAATTTCTTAACTGTTCTCTCTGTGTTATGCCTATGTTCAGCTTCTACCGTATGATATATATCTACCCCAAGATATCTGAATGTGTTAACCTCCCACGGTACCTGTAGAATCGGCAAATGTTCTAACGGGAGCCCTCTATACCTACCCAACAGGAACATGCAGGACTTACTTGAGTTCACAGCTATGCCCGATAGTTCTGCAAACATCACTTCTAATATATATTGGAGGTTCTCTTCTGGGTAGCGCAAATACAGTAACATCATCTGCATACAATGAGATTGGATGTGGTGTCTCCCCAACGACAATACCTATTGCATCGTATTGCTGCCTTAAATAAATCGCCAGGGGTTCTAAGGCTAAGATATACAGCATGGGGGACCATGGGCATCCCTGTCTGGTACCTCTACCGAGTTGCCATCTTTCAGAAACTACAGCTCCTGTCTTCACTCTAGCAAATCGTGCACTATATAACCGTTTGACCCATTTGAGATATCCTAGTCCCATTCCATAATTGGCTAGGGCCGCAGTTAACCATCTAATGATACTATCGCCATCTCGCCTGCATCTCCGTTAGCGTGTTCAATGACTCGGTGGAGTCGCCTAAGGTTATTTGAGCTGTTTCTATCCGGGACATAACCTGTCTGATCAGGATGTATTAACTTATTAATGACCTTCTTCAGTCTATTCGCCAAAACCGCTGTTAAAGTTTTGCTGTCTTGGTTTAATATCGACAAGGGCCTGTAAGAGCCACAGTCGCCACCAGGCTTATTGGGTTTGGGAAGTGGTATAATTGTCCCTTCACGTAAGGATTCCGGTAATTTCCCAGCTTCATATACTTCGTTAAGCATCTCCAGCAGCGGGGGGAGTATCTCTGTTTTGTACGCTTCATAGAATTCACTTGGGAGTCCATCAGTTCCCAGTGTTTTACATGTGGGCAGCTGCCTCACTACCTCTTCTAATTCCTCTAGGGTGATCGGGGCATCTAGCTCCTCCGTCTCCTCTGCACTGATCTGGGGTAGTCTGATATCTTCCAATGTATCTCCTCTTCACTATTGCTTCCTGCCTCATCCCCATACAGGTGTCTATAGTATTCTGCAAATTCCTGATTAACCCCCTCTTGTGTGTCTGCTATGCTCCCATCGTCTTTCACTATCGTTCTAATTGTGGGCCTGGGGGGGTCTCATTTTAATATAGCCATGCCAGGACTCTCCCTGGTTTGTCCCCTTCTGCGTGTTGTCTCTCTATATACTTTTTATAGTTGAGGTTGCGTAATCTTTCCCAGTATACTGCACATTTCTGTTGCAGGCCAAGTACCATTTCCGTGTCTTCCTTGGTATTACTTCCCCTTTCCGACACCCTTTCTAGCTCCTTTTCGGCTTCCTGCAGTTTGGTCAGGATCCCATTCTGCAGTCCCCTAGACTTGGCTATAGCAACCCCCCTCACCACCACCTTGAAGGCTTCCCAGAGTGTCCCCGCTGTCTTAACACTGCCAGTGTTTATCTCAAAATAACGTATTATTTGCTCTCGCATATCCTCCCTGAATATGTTGTCTTTCAGCACCTCTGCACGCAGACGCCATGTGGGTAACCTTCCCCTTGGGGGTCGGTATTGCCACACTAACATCAGTGGCGAGTGGTCTGAGAGGACCCTTGCTTTGTATTCCGCATGCGTTATGTCGGTCATTAGTTCAGGAGTGACAAACACATAATCTAGTCTAGTATATAGGCCTTGAGGGGCCGCATAGTGTGAATACTGTCTATCCTGTGGATGGCGTGACCTCCACGCATCGTCCAGCCCCAACATCTGCCAATAATGACTGCAATGTCTTTGCTGTCGGAGTGGGTCTGTCTACCTTAGTGTCTGATCTATCTATTTTTGGGTTTAACACACAATTTAAATCACCCCCCCATAGCACAGCCTCCCCCACGCTACCACTGAGTTTACCATACAGGGTTCTAAAGTACGCCGCCGTGTCCTGATTCGGGGCATAAGTATTTACAATACATCTCTCTATTTTCCACCAGCCCTTTCATAACCACCATCCTGCCGTCCGACTCCGCTGCCGAATGCAACAGCTGGAACGGGACATGTGGGGCCACCCATGTAATTACCCCTCTTGGATAGACGGAGTATGCTGCCCCTACTACCGTCCCTTTCCACTTCTTCCGTAGCACTTCCAGTTCTTCTTGCGTTAAATGAGTTTCTTGTAACAAGGCTATGTCCACTTTCTGCCTGCGCAAGTACATCATAACCTTGTTTCTTTTCAGATAGCTGTTGAGCCCCCTGACATTCCAAGTAACTATCTTAAGGTCTCCCATGGTTCATATAGTTTTTCCAAGGGTGTAGGCGCACACTCCCCAACTACAACAAACCACTGCACACAACCCTTTCCCCAATCCCCAAACTTCCCTCCCGCCTCCCTTCCCAGCCCCAACTCCCTCCCCTGTACCCCCTTCTTCCTCAACATTCTCCCCAACTGTTGCCCAGCTCCATCCCTGGATCTCAGGCACCCGCGCATCTAGCCCCTTTCTGGCAATAGCCTGTACTCGCGGCTCAGCAGGGTGCAGTCGCCCTAATGGCTGTCCTGCTACTACTACTTCTGGGGGGGTAGGTCGCTCCCATCCTGCTGCTCCTGTTTACTTATAATACAGCGCTCTTAATGCTATACGCTTCACTTGTACATCTTATATTCTAGTCCAATAAGTCCAATCCAATCAAAGGTCTCTTTTTACAATTTTCAATATTGTCTCACTATCTTCACCCCTCCTCTGTCATCCATACCATTGTCCTTTCCAGGCCTCCCCCCACCCAGCCTGGCGTTATTTGTCGTATCCCCATCACTTATCGTGCTCCTCGTGATGTCGCTTTTCCTTGTTCTGGGCAGCCCTGCGTGTCCAGCCATGTCGCTGCTTCCTCCGTGGTGTCAAGAAAAATGCCCTAGTTTTGTGCAGTACTTTGTTTCGCAGGGTACAAAAGCATGTACTTGATTCCAGCCATGCGCAGTCTCCTCTTGACCGCCACATAGCTATATCGCTGCCTCTGCACCAGCATGGTGTAATCGGGATATGCCGTGATGTTTGTAGACACCCTATTTATCGTTCCACCTTTGTGAAAATACTCCAAGATCTTCTCTCTAGCTTTGTAATTCAGGATCTTGGCTATTATTGCCTGAGGGGGGGCTCCAGGTCGTGGTTTTCTCATAAAGGCCCTATGCGCTCGTTCGATAGTAAATCCTTGCGAAGGTTTTTCAACCCCCATCTCCTGTAGGATCATGTTCCCCACATAGTCCGTGAGGTCCTGGCCTTACTCCCGCTCCGGCTGGCCGACCACTCGTATGTTACGTCTCGCCCTTCCCTCAGCCTCCTCCGCACGGTTCTCAAGGTTAGCAACTTGTTGCTTCAGTATGTGGACCTCCTTCGCATTGCTCATACTAGATTCTGTATTAGTTTTCACTGCACTTTCTAGGCCACTTGTTCTTTCTGCCAGCGCTCTCACATCTTGACGCAGCAAGGTGACCTCTACTCCCACTGCATCTATCTTGTTTTCCACAGCCGCCCTTAGGTCCGCCATTGTTGTTCCCCATGAGACTTTTAACTTGTAGATGGCTGTTAGAAGCAGATGATCTACTGTTGCTGGGGTACCCTCTGCGGACCTGGCCGCTGCGCCTTGTGCCAGACCAGTGGGAGTCTGTTGCGTCTTAGCAAAGACATCCATTGTAGGCTGCTTGCTCTTTGTTTTGGCTCCTCTCATCGACATTGCGCTGTCCTGTCTACTGAGTCCAGCTCTCTTGTGGCGTGCAAATCTTGCTTCTCCGTCTCTCTGTGGCTCCCCAGGGTTAGCCAATGCCTGGGAGTGTTCCCAGCAGCGGGCTACAGTAAGCGTTGGCATGCACTCAGTTGTGTCCCCCCTCATCGTTTGTCTGCTGCTGTTTCCCCTGGCGGAACCTCTGGCTCTTGGCAGGACCTCTTGTTGTCCACACGTTGTATGGTCGATGAGCCCGCATCAATGGCCATGCAGGTCCTACCAGCATGTCCCCATGGATCAGGTTTCATGGCATGTGTCCCGGCTGAGGTTGCAGGCCCTCATCTTTCACTCAATTGCAGTGCCTGCGTCCTGGTCCTCGAGACACCGATGTGATGTTCCAGTTGTGTTGGGTATTCCCTATCCCCAACAGAGTGACCGGGAAGAGTCACCGGCACCCGCACCCTGCGCGTGTGGGGATGTTCATGTGGGCCTCGCCAGTCTTCTTGCTCACCTAGCCCAGTCTTCTCGCCGTTGTTCTTTGGGCGTGACACTGTATCTGCACCTCTAGCTCCACATGTATTGCTGCCCATGTAGCTCCACATCTCATGCCGTGCACTTCCTAGGCTCCGCCATTGCAGTCCATGTTATTTACATCCCTACGAGTCTCTGCCTTGCTGCAGTTTCGTGGCGGATCCTGCTGTTATTCCCCGCAGTGTCCATCATCAGCGAGAAGCCTGCTATGATTACCAGCTAACATGGGTGTAGACTAAGCGCCGTACATGCGCCGTGCGCCAATCTTAGTTTTAAGTTTTCACCACTCGGGGGGGCAGGAAGGGGGGCTATTCCCTTGCACTATGATGCCTGCTCATGACACATACGCGGATTGCTTCCCGTGTTCTTGGTGCGCAACATTGTTGCAATTGTTTTCACTGTTCAAGCTTCTCCCAGCGAGCCTGGCAGTCCTCACCTTCTTGTCAATAACTCTGGGCGGGGCTCCGCAATTCGTTCGACGCCGCTCGCCTTCCTGCTACTGTCCACCTCACAGTGCTTCCAAGCAGTGTTTAATCCGCAATGGTTTTCCTGCAGTTGCCGCACGCAGTGTGCTGCTCCAGGTCGCCTGTTTCAGCCCCTCAGCCCTCCACAACTATCCCTCGTAGTGTCCCACTGCTGGGGAACACGGCGTCTGCTGCCCGTACGGCACTCTTTCACCACATTTCGTTCTGCATGCCTCCGCTTCCCGAGGGGGGGGGGGCCTATGCCACTTGATGCCGGCCCTCCCCCTCCACTACTTCTGCACTTCGCCTGTGTCCACCGGGCTTATTCACTCCGGTTGCCGCTGCCAACGCGTTGGTGAAGACTGTGTTTTTTTTTTTTTTTTTTTTTTTTTCTGCGTCGCCCTCAGTCTCCTTTGTTCAGGGGACAGCAGCCATTTTATTTTGGGTCCTTTGTTGTCGGCAGGAGCTGCAAACGTCCCAAACTTCACTTATACGTGCTCCAGCCGCATGAGGCCCCTCTCATTCAGACGCGCTTGGTATCCTACATCATCTTGCATCTTTTTGTATCGGTACACTGGGTTGAAAGGATCGCGCTTCAGTCGGATCATATGTCGGATGCTGGAGCTCAGGATTCGTGCAGCCTACTCCATGGCTGCCAAGCCACGCCCCTCAGGCACTTCATAGTTAATAAAAGTCTTGCACAAAGAATTTTTGTAGAAAATCACTGTAGGGTCACAAGCTGTTACACTTGTGGAGGGTAGAGCTGAAATCAACACTAACAAAAGTAGCTACTGCAAGTCTCAACTGAGAAGAGCATAGCTGAAGACACTGAGGTAAGTACCCCAAGTTGGAACAGTACGTGTGGTTTGAATAAGAGTGGTCCAGCTGCCTTCTCCTGTTGCAGCAATGCAGATCCTGGGTTCCTGAGCCTCGGTCGTGGTGAGACAAGAGGGAAGACGTCTTGAGGACTCCTGCGGCAGCAATTTGGAGGTCGGCTGCAGCTACGGGCTCTTTTCGGATTAGCGGCACTTCAGGGTTTCAGCGCGCGGCAAACCGCACAATCTCGGATCTTGGATACTGGTTGGGCTTCCTTCACTCCTTCAGTCCTGCACTCTAGTGAGGGGACTCTAGATCTGGTTGTCCTGCTTCTGGGGGGTCCTTATGAGACTCCTGGGGTTGCTGGCCAGATTGCAGACGTTGCACTCGACTAGGGTTTCTCGACCCTTGGCACTCTGTTCCTGCAGCAGCAAAGAAGTACAGTCAGTCAGGGAAGATCGTCCAGTGGAGTTCGTCTCAGGGTTAGTTGGTCCCACTAACCCAAGGTAAGAAGTCTTCCCTTCTGGTGATTCTCTTGTCGATCAGAAAAAGGAGTTTCAGCACAGCATCAGGGCTTCACCGGGCAATTCAAAGGTCCAGGAGGATGCAGCAAGCTTTGGTCACGGTTTCTTCGTCGGGTGTTCTTCCCAGTGGTCGACTCTGCCTCTAGTGCCAAAACCCTCTCCTTTTAAGCAGGTTTCTCCCATTCATGCACAGGCTAGGCTGTAACTCAAACAGCACGGTGGCTGTCTTGAAAGGACAGCCAGCCAGCAAATCGGGACTGCGTGCATTCAGGCATTTCTAGAGACAAAGGACAGGAGTTTCGGGAACCTCCCTCACTTCCTGCCCTTCCAGACACACTGGAGCCAGCGGCGGCTTTCAGGACTGAAGCCCGCCAAAGGCAAAATGAACAAAAGGCTCAAACCTGGCTTGGCGCGCAGAGTAAAACCTCACAAACAGAAAATGGCGAAAGAAGACGGGGCGATTTATTGTTTTTTTTTTTTTTTGTTTTTTTACAACATGGTCATCCATGGGGGCTATAATGCAGGTGAGGATTCATACTGTGGTAAAAAAGCACAATGGTAGGAAAATTAAACCACTTGCAACAGCCATTTAAAGAAGTGATAACATAAAAAATGTTACCTTAGAATGTAGGATAAGGGGCTACTAGATAACCCCCCAGCACTCCACATAAGATGGGTTGTGCTGTACTTAGAAAGAGAAAGGGTAAGGAAAGTCAATTTCACTTTACTATTCTTGGGAACAGTAGTTCACACAAGAAAAGGTATTTTAAACCTTATGAGAAATCTAAAGGATTTCTCTGATACACTGCACTGAAGGTGCTGGGTGTCACCATACAAAATGTAGATGCCCATGGCGTTGGTCAGTCTCTAAAAATAAAGGAAACCTATAATCCAAATCCGGTCAAAACGCATGGGAGTGAGAAAAGGGTCTCACTCCAGGGTAAAAAAATTAAAACTTCTAAAGTCCAGCAAAAGAGCTGGGTGTCTCTAAGGCTGAACTGAATTAGCACAGAAATTAGAATTTTCCCTAAATCCATGCAAAAGTTCTCTAACTCATCCAGTAGATTAACCGTTCTCTGAAAAGTGTCAGGTGCATTCTTTAATTCAGAGGGCATGACCTTAAACTGGCACCTTCTGGGTTTGAGAATGCTGTTTTTGGTCCTTGGCATGGTCAGTCATGGCAACCTGCCAACAATCACAAAAGTACTGAGGAATTTTGCTGGGCCCAGCTTATCCACCAGTTCATCTGACCTTGGCAAGGAATTGGCATCAGCCTTGGCCACTGAATTCAAGGCCTTTTACTTCACTCATAACCTAATTTCTTTCGTACCTGCGTTTGGCACAAACACATCACTCCAAGGTAAAGCATCTTGTTGACATCCTCTTTAATGTGGTTTCTCACATTATTTGACCTCCTGTAGCTCCTGCTTTTAACAGGTATTGTATTTGTTATTTATATATCGCTCTTTCCCCATTCGGATGGCCTCAATGCGCTTTGTGATTGGAACGCCCTTGGTGACAGCTGTCAATGTGTAGGAGGTTCTAAGAGTTTAGATTAAGAGATGCTTGTGTGCATTTTTGCTGATTTAGGACTTGGGTGGCTGGCTAGGCTCCAGTAAGCAGATCAAAGTTCAGGCACGTGGGTGGGCGCTGTTCGTTTTTTAGTATAGCGCGATTTCTGAAGTTTCGATGTGTGCCCAGCTATACCAAATTTTATTTTCGTTAGTAGTTGCTGTATGCAGAGGTGTTGAGGTACGTCAGGGATTTCAGTGTATGGCTATGTGCGCAGCTAGACCGGAATGGAATAGCCATAGCTGCATTATATGCATGGATGCATGGATGGCCGTGCCTGTGGCCTGTGTCCACAAGACGTGGTGTAAGGTATACGTGCCGTATGCTTTAATGTAGTTTGGCTGCAGCATTCTTTTTCTTTGTCCAATGTGGATGGCATGGTCTCGTTATTCGTGGTCTCTGGAGCGAAGTCTGAACAGCGAGGGAGAGTCCCGCAGGGGGGAGGGCGTGGGGGATGAGGACGACAATGGGGGAGAGGAAGGACAACTGTGAGGGTGAATGTTTGTTGTGGAGTGCCTCTGTGAAAGCTGCCGGCATTCGTGAGAGATGAAGTGGGTAGAAGTGTTTTTCTTGGGATGCGTAAGGTTTATTGCGGTGTGCCTCGGCGAACGCTTCCGGTATCCCTGTGGTGTTGATGGGTAGGAGTGTTTTGCATGGGGGGGAAGGAGGGATGATAGTTTGTCACGGTGATCCGCTCTGATTGCTGCCGGCATCCGTGCTGTAATTGTTGGGTAGGAGTTCTGTTGTGTTTGGGTTCAGCAATATAGTTTAGAGAGGAGGATGTTGGGAAAAGCCAGGTTTTGAGGACCTTTCTGAATTTCCGGTGACTTCCAGTATTGCAAATGCATAGGGAGTACCAGATAAACAGCGTTTGGATGGAGAACGAGGATCCGCCAAGCTTGGAAGAGTTGTGAAGTGGGCCCACTAGGCGATATGCTGTGCGAAATCTGAGACTCCTTGAAGGGTGGTAGAGCTGGATTTTGTCTTTAAGGAATTCCGGGCCGGTGTTGTGGATGGGCCGGTGGGTGAGGCAGATGGCTTTAAAGGTAGTGCGTCGACCAATCGGGAGCCAATGGAGGACATTTAGTGTAGGGCTGATGTGTTCTCTGGGAGGTAGGTTAACAAGCAGGTTTGCTGCATAGTTTTGAATTCTTTGCAGTTTCCTTTGTTGAAATGCAGGTGCGCCTAGGTAAAGACAGTTTGCGTAGTCTTAAGCGGTAGAGGATGATGAAGTTAATGGCCGAGAAGCGATGAGGATAGGTGAGGTAAGGGAAAATATGCCTGAGAATCTGTAGGTGAAAGAAACCTGTTTTTAGATACTGAGTTGCTGTGTTGGAAAAGGTTTTTCACGATGTTTGAAGGTGCAGGTCCTTGGGATTGCGACCACGGAATTGGATGGGAAAGAGGCGCTGTTTTCTTGCAGACTAGGATTTCAGTTTTCCCCAGAGTTGAGGATTCGGTGGTTGGTCGTCATCCAGTGGGTAATATTCGAAAGGCATGATGTCTGGTCCGGACTGTCGGAGCGAGCCTGGACACTTTGGGATTTTAAGGATGATTTGGGTATCGTCTGCGTAGTTGTAGCAAGTAAGATTGTGAGAGCGGATGATTGCGGGCAGGGGTTTTAAGTAGAGACTGAAGATTAGGGGAGATAGGAATGCTCCTCGTGGGACCCCTTTTCTTACTGGTCGTGAGGTGGAGGTGCATGATTTGTGAGCGATTAGAGATGAAAGAGGAGATCCATGGGAGGGCTGTGTTTTATAATTCCTAGTGTTTGTAGCCTGTCTAGTAGGATAGTGTGATTGATGGTATTGAAGGCTGCAGAGAGATCAAGGAGGAGTAGTACAGCGCAGCTTTCTGTTTCAGGTGTTCTTTTTAGGTTATCCCAAAAGGAGACTAGCCCGATTGCGCAGGGTCTAAGAGGTTGTTGGCTTCAGCGAATAGACCAAGCTTCTTGTATGCTGTGCGGTCCATGAGTTTGGCCATGAAGCGTGTGTTGGAGATTGGCCAGTAGTTCTGCGGGAGGAGTGGGTCGAGTGTTGGTTTTTTGAGGATGGGTTTCATGTAGGAGGTTTTTAGGGCTTCTGGGAAGGATCCTGATGCGAGTGAGTGTTTCAGGATTAAGCACGTGATACTGCCTGCGCAGGTTGAGGCTAGGATGTTTTTGAGTGTGGGCGGACGGGTCATCAGGGGAGCCTGATGGGCGGCTTTGTGCTAGGGGTGATTGGAACTCTTGGTGTGAAATGGGAGAGAAAGAGTTTTACGCTTTGTATCGGCGGGGGGGTGCGTTTGTTGAAGGTCAGCCTGTGGGCGAGTAGGGACATGGGCATGTGTTCCAATTTAGAGAGGATGGTTGAGTGTCTGTCAATAGTGACATTGTGGAAGTGTAATAAGGTGTCACATAGGGATTGGGAGACAGGTGGGGGGGTGGCTCGAGCAGGCCGGAGAGTTGAATTCGGATATGATTCTATGCAGTGCCTTGTTCGGGTTTCGAGCATTTAGGATTCTGTTCCCATGGAATGTTTTTTTTTTTAGTTTTTTCTGATTTCCAGTCTGTATGCTTTGGTTGTTCTTGCTAGGGCTGTCTTGTTCTGGGCCGTAGGGGTGGCTCTCCAGGTCCATTCCAGATGGTTCTTGAAGGTTTTTAGTGATTTGAGGTTGGCGGTGAACCACCTGGGTGTGGGTCCTGATCTCTGAGAGGTCTGTTTTGTTAGAGTGAGGGGTGTAAGAGCGTTTGAAAGCCAGAGGTCGAAGATTTTAGTCACTGGTGGTCCTTCCTGGAGGGAAAGTGTAGGGAGAGAGTGGAGGAAGGAGTTGCTACATCTGGGGCGATTATGACTTTATTCCATAGTGGAATGAGAGGAGAGGTGGTTGGCGACGGTCGTGCGTGGCCTTGTCCGCCAGCCACTTTGGTCCGTGGTATGGAGAAGTAAATTGCTGAGTGATCAGTCCAAGATATCAGGCAGGGGGGCTGGGTAGATCTGTTTGGGGTCTTGAAGATGGCATCGAGTGTGTGACCTCCAATGTGGGTGGGTGTGGAGATGTATTGTCAAGTTGAGCGATTCTAGAATTGTTTGAGAGTGATCGGGTCATAGGGTTTGAGGGTGAGTCGAACCAGATGTTGAAATCCCTAAGATAGTAAGTGTTGGATGGAGGTTGAGTTTGGTGGCCAGCGCTTCAGTGTGTCTGTGAATTTTGTCGGTGTAGGTCTGTAGGAAGCTGTGCGAGGTGGAGGGTGAGAGTTGCAGTTTTACCATGAGGGATTCGTAGTTTCTGGTGTTGGTTTAGGTGTCCTTAATTATTAGTGGGATTTGGTGTTTGTGTAGTATCGAAAGTCCTCCACCCCTTTGCAATCTGTTCCGGACAGTAAGGTTATAGCCAAGTGGGAAGGCCTTGTGCGCGATGGGCTTGTAATGGTCAGCAAATCAGGTCTCAGTGATGAAAAGGATGTCTGGATTTTTGTTAGGCAGAATAGCATGCAGTACCCTCTGGGACCACTACACACAATTAGGACTACAGGTGTTCGCCAAACCAACCTTTGGTATAAGTCTATTCCACAGTTTTTGGTAGCGAGCTGGGCAGCCAGGCTTATCTCAAGAGTGAATGTGAGCAGTACAAGTGGTTGCACAGAGGACTTTCAATCACAGTGGTTCAAGTAAACACTTTTCTGATGTTTATCTGCTTAGAATCACATGCTGTGCATATAGTCTGACATCCAGTGGTCACGGCGGAGTATTGCATCTAGTTTTTCGAAAGGGGACGTCGACATAGGCGTGTCTGTAACACTATCCCTATAGTGACGTGTAGTGTACCCAAAATCCCTCACGTGTCTAGGTCCCTCAGATAATTTTTTTCCGCCCAGAATACTGGTCGCCTTAAGCAGAGCTCGGAAGACATTTGCCATTACTCGACCCTTGGTCGTTTTTGTTAATTAACTGTCATCACCTAGAGCCCTTGTTCGACGGCCATTCCACAACCGCTGAGACCAGATCTTCTTCGGACATTGGTTTTCGACGGACGGTTATCCTATCGGCGCTGCCGACCACGTGGCCCGGCCTTGCCGGCCTACACAGTAGGGAGAGTGGGGGTCTGAGTGGACATTTCTGTTTCTTCTAGAATGCCTTTCCTTCCGCGTCGTTATCACTTGTTACGTCCTCCGCTATGGAGAGGACTCCTTTTAGATTTTGCCCAGTCTGTAAATGCAAATTCCTGTGGAAGGACAAGCACAAGCGTTATAACCACTGCTTACCCCTCGAACACGACGAGGCTGGTTGCGTGGGCTGCAAGCTCCTTCGCCCAAAAACTTTGAAGGAACGCAGGGTTAAAAGGTGGGCAGCCTATGGATGTCGAAGGCTGATTTCTCGCCTGTGGGCGACGAGGGTGATAGTGAAAACTCTACCTCCGTAACTGAGGTTATTGACCCCCACCATCGGAGCGCTCTCACTCCGTGGCGTCTGTCCCTGGCCCCGACAGGCACGGCTCTGGCCCTGCTTTTGGGGATGTACACCCCGGCGACGCTGACAGACAAAAACACACCACTAAACACGCAACCCACAGCCATTTTTCGAGTAAGTCGAAGGAGACCTCTGTGCCAACGGGGACGCTGACACAGCTGGTGTCTCCACTGACCGTAAGGGTCAGCAGCCCTCCCCGCAGCCGCAGGCACGCTAGCGACTGGGCCATCGAGTACAAAGGGCGCTACCCCTAAAACCTCATCCGTCGAGACGCACCGCAAGAAGGCGTCTGTCGACGGCAAGGTTCCGGCTCCACCGAAAACTACTCACGACCAGCTCCTGGATGAGAGGATGGTCGTTGCAAGTATAGCGAGGATCGTCTCCGAAGACTCTAGAAACAGCTGGTGAAGGAGTCACCGAAGCCCGCTCAGAGTGTCAAGGAGACAGAGACCTAGCGAAGGTGCGACGGGAATGCCGGAACTCTCCCCTAGGTCGAAGGAGAGACGCAGAGATACTTCTCCGTCGGGCCCACGGGAAGGCTTCTTGGAGTGCGACGGGGGGGGGGGGGGGATTTCCTCCACTTTGTGGGAAGATCTCGACGCCTAGAGGCGGAGGAGCAAGCATTTCCGCCATTAGACCGTTCTGGGTCTTCCCACTGGACTAGGGAGAGTTTTGAAACCGGTATGAACAGGCTGGATAGGTTTGTGTCCACTTCTGAGCACACCACACCTAAAAGGCTAAGGGAGGTATTCCCTCAAGACCCTATAGCCAAAGTACCAAGACTTCTTGACCCCCAGGAGGAAGAACTATACACACATGACCCCATTGAAGAGGACCCTCACGCTCAGGAAGAGGATTCCTTCATTGATACTGAGGATTTACAAGATCCTGTTGGGGACTTTGAAGAAGACCCCAACATGTGTGAGCCACAGCAATGGCAGTCCCCAGGGGTGTCAACTGACCCTGATGCTTTGGATCTGGCCTCACCACAGACTACGCCTGTCAGAGATACTTCGCCTGTGGACGATCAACCCACGTTTAATGCCATGCTACGCAAGGTGGCTGCACATTTTCAAATCGATACTGGGGAGACTACCCCAGAGGTCGATTTTGTTGAAAGAATCCTCAAAGAAAAGCCACCTGCTAGCCAGGCCATACCTCTCCTCGCCTCCATCAAGAGGCGCCTCATTCCCTCTTTATCTACACCAGCCTTAGTCAGGGGTGTTACCCACAGATTGAGAAGCTTTTTTGCCCCTCACACTCAGATCCCTTATATTAGGGATCATTCCATACCAGATTCTCTGGTGGTGACCACCACGAGGAAAAGGGTGGGGGTTCCTCTGTCCACCAGTGAAGCACCCCCTGATAAAGAGGGGAAAAAGCTTTATGCTCTCGGGAAGAGGATTACAACCTCTGCAGCATTCGCCACGCGTATTGCCAACAATACCACCCTGTTGGCTAGTAACGCTGATGCCCAATGGGGCCTCTTATGCGAAGGCCTACAGGAGGTCCCTGAACCACTTTGCACCCGCCTCTTGGCCACTGTTAGAGAAGGTACTCAAGTGAACCAGAGCATCATTAAAAACACTTTAGATGCTGCAGAAACGGCTGGCCGTTCCTTGGCGTACTCCTTAAAAGGCATGCATGGCTTAGGAACTCGGGGTTCAAGACAGAAACACAGGCGTCCCTCATTAACAAACCCCTGGAGGACTCCAACTTGTTTGGAAAGGCGGTTGATGACGCACTGGAGAAACGAAGGAGCATGAAACCTTAAAAACCCTGGACCAGATCACATTACCACCCAATAAGCGCGGATATGGCAATAGGCACTTTATTCGTGGCCAACGACAACCTCAGCAACAGTATACCTCAGCCAGCAACTGGTCCTCCTCTCAAGGAACCAGTGGTTACAACACACTGTATGCTCAAAGAGGCCAACGTCGTGGCAAAGGAAGAGGTTGGAGTCCCTACTCCCAGAGGTTCCCCGGCCACCATCACTAAATGACCCAAAAATTCGGGTCCCCTCCCATGCATCCCCGGCCGGGGGTCGGTTAACATCTTTTCTGCAGGCATGGGAGGGTATTACCACGGACCGTTGGGCACGGTCAACTATAGCCCACGGTTATTGTATAGAATTCAGCTGGTCCCCGACATTGAGACCTCCAAAGGGAAGATGTCTCACATCAGAACACCTTCATCCTTCTTCAGGAAGTGGAATCGCTGCTGCAAAAAGGAGCCATAGAGGTCGCGCCTCTATCACAGGAAAAGCAGGGTATTTATTCAGTGTACTTCCTTGTACCCAAAAAGTATCTACCCATGAGCCCTGTATTAGATCTGCGCCCAGCAAACAAATTTGTAAAACCTCACAAATTTTGTATGGTGACTTTGCAGGGGGTAATCCCCCTGCTCACACAGGAGATTTACATGGCAACACAGGACATGAAAGATGCATACTTTCATATTTCAATGTTCCCAGCGCACAGGAAATACCTCAGGTTCATGATGGAAGGCAAACACTATCAGTTCAAAGTGCTACCCTTCGGCATAGCCTCAGCGCCAAGTATATTCACGAAGGTACTGGTAGTGGCACATCTATGCAGGTTGTCATTTCCGGTTTATCCTTACCTCGACGACTGGCTCATAATAGGGGATTCTTACGAAACATGCCTCTCAAATACCCAAAAGCCTGTTCCACCTGGGCTTCTCCATAAACCAAAAGTCCAATCTAGACCCCAGCCAAATCAAACAATTCCTAGGGGCTCGGACGACCTAGTCTTCCCCTCCAACGAGAGGGTCCAAAACCTGCTGTTTCAGATCCCTCAATATGTAGCCGGTCGAGAGGTAATGGTACGCAAAGCCATGCGGTTGCTAGGAATGATGGCGTCATGTATTTACTTGGTTCCTTGCACGTGCCTGCGCATGTGCCCAATGCAAGAGTGGCTCAACAGCCAGTCGTGTCAGGCCAGCGGACAATGGGACAATCTAGTAGTTGTCTCGCAAGCCCTGGTTGTTTCGCTGTTGTGGTTGTCGAGGGAGAACCTCATGAAGGGGAAGTCATTCACCACCCCCGCAGTGGAAGCCACCCTAACCACATACGCATCCCTCACAGGATGGGGGCTCACCTGTCCCATCAGACTGCACACAGTTTGGCCGTCAAGTGTGGCGTCCAACCATATAAATCTAATGGAATTGTTGGGCGGTCTTCAAAGCATGAAAGGCCTTCCAGATACATCTGCAAGGAAAGACAGTGCTGATCCTCACGGACAACACCATGGCCATGTACTACCGGAACAAGCAGGGCGGCACTCATTCTCCAGGACTGTCCAAGCTGTCCCAGAATATCTGGAAGTGGGCTCTCAAACACATGTTCCCGTTAGCACAACATGTACCAGGGGACCTCAATCTTCTGGCAGACGAACTCAGCAGAGACTTCCCTCTACCCGCAGAGTACGAATGGTGCTTACACGGAGACAGTCTCCAATGTTTTCGCAGAATGGGGGTTTTCTAGAGATTTACTTATTTGCAACTCTGGAGAACGCCCAATGCCAAGATTACGCCTCTCGGTAACCCCAGAAGCGCTCCAAGGGTAACGGTCTATGGATAACATGGTCAGGGAAATGTGTATATGCTCCAACTCCGCCCCCCCCCCCCGACTCCCCTTCTGAACAGAATAGCGCACAAGATGCACCAGGAACCAGTTACAATGATACTGGTGGCACCCATGTGGGCCCGCCAACCCTGGTTCGCTCATCTGATGGAGATGTCACTATCTCCTCTGGTGAAACTACCATGCCCGTACAACATCTTGTCACAGGACAAGGGCCTGACGCTGCACCCATGCCTGCAGACCCTGAATTTGGAAGCCTGGCTCCTGAGGTCATAGAATTTGAACATTTACAACTCCCTCAGAGATGCATGGACATTCTCAGGGAGGCACGGAAACCGAACACTTGTTACTGCTACTCCAGTAAGTGGAAACGGTTTGTCATCTGGTGTAATTCAAAGAGCATCAACCCTGTTGACTGCTCTCCCACTCATATTGCCTATATCTGACTCACTTAAAGGACTCTGGTCCGGTCTTTAATTCCATTAAAATTCACCTAGCCGCACTGTCCGCCTACACTACGTCACAACATAGGGTTTCATGGTGGAAAGTTCCAGTTATTAAAGCTTTTATGGAGGGAATAAAAAAAGGATTCACCCTCCTATATCGAGCCCAGCTCCCAGATGGGACCTGAACGTTGTGTTAACCAGGCTAATGCCCTCCCCCACCCCCCCCCCCCCTTCGAGCCCATGCATAGAGCAAGCCTTAAAGATCTCGGTCTTAAGACTGCTTTCATAATTTTTTTTTTAATGTGCATATTAGTCAAGAAATTTCGACTTTTTACTGCTTTCTTAATAGCTATCACCTCCATCAGGAGAGTGAGTGAACTACAAGCGCTCTCTATCTTGGATCCCTTTGTAACAGTTCACAAAGATAAGGTGGTTCTACGCACACACCAGAGGTTTGCACCGAAATTCATTTCAAAGTTTCATGTCAACCAATCTATAGAACTAGAAGAACCAACGTTCTTTCAAAACCCCTCAAACTTGGGGGAGAAGAGCCTGCACACACTTGACGTGCGCAGGGCGGTCATGTTTTATATGGAAAGAACTCGTCCACTGAGAAAGACTAATCAGTTCTTTGTCTCAGTGGCGGCAGGAAGAGGAGATGCAGTTTCCAAATCCACTATCTCTAGATGGATTGGCCAGTGCATCACTCTGTCTCCCTCTTGCTAAGAGAGAACTGCCCTTCAAGCCTAGAGCACACTCTACTCGAGGCACTGGGGCATCCATAGCATTCATTGCAAATGTTCCCCTTGAGTCAATTTGCAAAGTGGCAACCTGGAGTTCTGTACACACCTTTACAAAACACTATTGTCTAGATGCTTATTCTAGATCTGATTCCCAGGTGGGACAAGCAGTACTAAGACATGTTTTCTCTACTGTTCCTTCTCACAACCCACCTCCAACTCTGGGTACTGCTTGCTAGTCTATGCACAGCATGTGATTCTAAGCAGATTAACAAACATCAGAAGACATGCATTACTTACCGTAAAAGCATTTCTGATGGTTGGATCTGCTTAGATTCACATGCGCACACCCTTCATCCACGCTCGGATGGAAGGAACACAGACGTCTTACTTTCTCTCTTTTCTGTACTCACTGACGTTAGTCATAAGGCTCCCTCATGGCAGGAAAAAATACAATCCGAGGGACCTCAACGCGTGAGGGATTTTGGGTACACTACACGTCACTATAGGGATAGTGTTACAGACACACCTATGTCGACGTTTTTCTAAAGGGGACAAGATGCAATACTCCGCGGTGACCACTGGCTGTCGGATTATATGCACAGCATGTGAATCTAAGCAGATACAACCATCAGAAATGGTTTTACGGTAAGTAATGCATGTCTTACTCAAGGTGTCTTGGTAAAACCCTTAATTTATTGCACAATCATTTAGAAAACATTTCACTAGCAGAAGGCAACTCATTATTATATACCAATACACTTCAATACAAGATTTTGAGACAGTTTGAGCTCCCCTGAAATAGGAGCCAAATGGCAGTTCAGTTAATTAGAAGTGAGCAAAAAGGCCAAAGGAAGTAGAATAGATCACATATACTTGTTAGACCGTGCAAATAGTTTCAGTTCACCAGAGGAGTTCAAGTCAATAGGCCAGGCCGAAGTCAATGGGCTAGTGTTTTGGATAGGAAAGAGCAGTTCTGGTATCAAACTTTAAAGTCTTTGCAAAAGTTCTCAGAAGTAGTTTAGGCGAAAAAGAATCGTATGTGGGGTCACAAGCTGTTTAGGCCTGTAAATTGGGAAAGTCTCACAAACTTTCACTGTGAGTGTGGCGTTCTCTCAATCGTGTTGGCACAGTACCTTAATATGAAGAACAAAATGCAGCTGAAGACGTTTGTTCCTGGCAGGTCCAGCAGATCTCACTGTTCCTGAGCCTCAGTCTTGGGGACAAGAGGGAGGACGTCAGGGGGGGGGCTCCTGCACTGCACAGGATCGTCAAAAAAGCAAACAAGATGGAGTCACTTCAGTTCCAGTAGCTTTAGCTTCAAGCACACAAGCTGGTATCCCTCTCCCTGGTTAATCCTAACCAGCCTTGAGAATGGTATCCATGTGGCTTACGAGTTGATTGGGCCCACCAACTCAAAGGAAGAAGTCGTCCTTGAAGGGGCTTCTCTGTGGAGAGGAACTTGGCAATTTGGACCTTCAGCAGGGCTTCACCGGGCAAACCAACGGTACAGGAGCTGCAGCAGTCCTCTTCCAGCTCTTCTTCGGTTCTTTCGTTCCAGTGGTTGACTACTTTCCAGTCCAAGAGACTCGCCTTTTACACAGTTTTTTCCCTTTCATTCCAGCCTAGCTGTCACTCACCCAGTAGGGTGGCGGTCCTTGCCGGACAATCATCCAGCCAATCACTCCAGAGTGCATTTGGGTCTCGTAGGAGACTAAGCACAGGGAGTTTAGGGCACCTCCCTCACTGCCTGCCCACCCCAAACACTCAGGTGCCAGAGGCGGTCTTCAGTCCTGAAGCCCGCTAAAGGCACACGAACAAAGGGACCAAACCTGGTTTGGCACGCAGAGACGAACGCTAGAAGGACCTTTCCAAAAAAAACAGCGAAAAAAGACCGGGACCTGTTTAAACAAAGGGGCTTAAGCCGCCATGAAAAACATGGCTCCTGTGATTTTTAGCTACCGGTGTTTGCGGTCGGGAAAAATCATGGTAGTTTGTTGTAAAACCACTGCCACCAGCCTTTTCGATAGGAAAGGGTGGCATTTGACTGCTACATGAGTATTTAGACACAGGGGATACTATGCAACCCCTCCAGCACTCCATTGTAAGATGGTGTGTGCTGGGTCTAGGAATTTGGAAAGACTAGTAAAGTCAATTTCACTTTACATTCTATCCGAGAGTAGGTATTAAAACCTTTGGGAAGTCTAAAAGACATCCCTGTGTCACTGCACTGAGGGTGCTGTGTAACCCACATTAAAAGATGCCTATGGAGTGATCTAAAACTCCATAATCAAATAACACATGTGAAAAAAACAAATCAAAATACATGAGTGGGAAAGAAGGCTCACACTCTTTCCAGGTAAAAAAAAATCAAGTCCTCAAAATCTAGCTAAGTTGCTGGGGGTCTCTAAAAAGGGAATTAGCAAACTTATGAGAATTCTCCCTAACGGTGTTCTTCTGTGATGAGGTCCGCGATGTGGACTTTATTTTTTTAGACTGACCTGGCGTTGATCAGTATGCTGGATATTTGGTGGGGTGTCCTTGTAGGTGCTGGGTATGTAGGGTTGTGAGTGCTAGGGGAAGCTGGAGTGAGGGGGGGGCGCAAAGAGGTGGGTGGTGCAGGGTGAGGGGGGAAGGTGCAGTGTGGAGAAAGTGGAACAGTGGGAATGGGGCTAGGGCAGAGTGTTCGTGTGGGTGGTGAGGTTTGGGTCCTATAGTGTGGTGGTTGTGTTTGCGATCTGGGCTGGAGAATGGGTGAGGCTCAGAGGAGCATGAGGTGGCCTTCGTCTGGGCCTTTCCTTTCGGACAGCCCCAGGGGTGTGGGTGAGAGTGGGAGGGGCTGTGGAGCTTGGGGTTTTGGCCAAAGCTGCTCTTGCTGCACTGAGTTGGAGGTGCTATGTTTGGAAAATGTGTGAGCAGCTGGTGTGGGTGAGTGGTTGGTGGCGGGAGTGGTGTGTGACTACAACCTGTATACTATTGATGTAATAAGTATGTTACTTGTAAATGCTGTAAAACATTTTGTGACTATTTAACCTTGTAAGCTTAAAATATCACAGTATATAAACACATTATAAAAAACCACAGCACTATGCTTGCAGTGGAACATACCAAAGCATATAACCTTATTTGAAACACCTAACAGTAGTTCTAAGGAAGTCAAACCCAATAGTTACTTTTGAATTACTTACAGTAATGCAGGGTAGTAGACCCCAACAATTGTACTGTGACACTCAGCAAGAAATCATATAGTAAGTAAACTGGACAATATACTTTTCAGAATAGTGGTACACTTATTCCAGGAACAGTATGAGCCTATAACTCTGATTCAGGATAAGTTATTCTAGGGGAGTTCGACCCTTAGGTGTAATGCACAATTACACTTACTTTTTAGCTCAGTGAAACCGTCTAAGATCATAAAAATTACTCTTTTTAGATGGCTCAAGGTAGGCCAAGGTTAGCTACCTACCCCTAACAACACTACAAGAATGGCACAAAGCTATTCTAGGCAGATAAAACCCAATGTTGTAATATACTATTACAGTTTGCTTTTCAGATCCGTTCAACACAGATTAAGGTAAGCAGTAACTCTTTAACTTGTTTTAGGGTGGCACAGAGCTAACGCAAGCTAAGAAATACCTGAGGGGCTTTCCGGAATTTAAGAGTGAAGTATAACCTACAGCAGACCTATTCTGGACAGGCTAACAGCAAGTCAGGGGAAGTAAGACCCAATTGGGGACACTCATACATTTATATCCGAACAGGGATAGTACACTGGAACCAACAGCATTACTTTTGGGAAGAGGGGGGGGGGGGGCACAATTTACAGGTGCGTAAATTAACCTAGTATTTACTTTCTTTTCGAATGGCGAGACAGTTTCTAAGGAAAGTTAGGCTTTGAGTTCACTTATTCAGAATGGCACACAGCTATTCCAGGTAGGTAAAACCTATATTTACTTTTCAGAATAACACAACATATCTAAGGTAAGTAATAACTTTACATATACTTTTACAAGTGACAGAACACTTTCAAGGTAAGTAACAACTTTTGGAACTGTTCACTCTGAGTTAGTTACCAACCAACAACTTTTCAACACGTGTTTTACTTTTCGGGGAAGGCCCCTTCATGTATCCAGCCCTTCCCAATGGTATTACTTGAGTTCTCTGAGGCAAAAGAGGGACCCTAGAGGTCTAGGAGCCAGCTGTAGGCAGGATGAGATGGGGCTCAGTTGCAGGCAAAGTCAGAGTTCCTGAGGAAGACTGTCCAAACACAGAAGTATTCTACTTTCAAAGTTAGTTGAGGGTCCAGGGACTTCAGAGAAAACACCCTAGGAGGATTGCAGCAGGGGCCTGGGTGAACTGGACAAGAAGATTTCCAATCACAGGAAACACCCCAAAGCTACACATTAATCACAAGAGACTTAAGGTAAGTAATAACCAAGCCAGCACAGTACCTCAGCACAGAAGAAGAATTTGCAGCAGGAGGCCTTCAGGATCTGCAGCCAAAAACCCAGGCACTGAATTCCTTATCGTGAAGACAGAAGACAGGACCCTGCATGGGCTTTTTCAGCAGGGATCAACTGGGAAGGTTCCAGTTTATTCGCGGATGGATGCGGCTCTCTGGATTTTGGCACCCTTTTCAGGCGCCAGAAGAAGACTGAATATCGCTGGTCGGATTCTAGTCATTTGCAAGGTCCAGCACTCTGGTGAGGGGACTTTTCGGACTCTATTCACGTCCCTGTAGTTTCAGCGGTATGCCAATGAAGTTTCAGCAAAATCCAGAAGACTGTGCACCGCACAATGGCGCAAAGTCCCAGGTCGATTGGAAGGAAGGGCTACAGCAGGATCCGGTTACACAGCAGGCTCTCCGGTCGCTGGAAATCATCTCGGCCACGTTTTCTGTATCATCCTCTTCGGTTTTGGTTCCAGTGGTCAACAAACCTCTTCCACTTCCAGAATCAGACTTTTATGCAGGAACCCAGCCAATCAAGCAGCCATGCAACATTCAAACTTGGGGAGTGGGGTTGGCAGTCATTTCAGGACAGCCATTCTCCCACTTTGAACTGGATTCTGGAAGTCGAAGGGCTGCAGAGTTTTGGACTCCTCCCTCGCTTCCTGCTTTCACAGACACGCTGGAGCCTGGGCGGGGGAGTGCACAGGACTTCCACCGAAGATAAAGTTAACGCAAAGGATTTTCCCACCCTGGAGGTCAGGGGAAGGAACAAGATGGGACAAGGAACACTGAAATGGTGAAAAATAAATACAGGGTGGGTTGGAGGTTTATATTTTGATAAAATGAGCACCAATAGGCAGTATGTGCCAAAAGTTGTCAGAGGATAAAATTAAAAAGCCACTATGCAGAGTCTTAAAAATGACATCCAGAAAAAGAGTAAAATACTCATGAGTGTGTGAAAAGGTTCCCACTCACTGAGATAAAAGGAAAAATAATCAAGTAAAGCAAAAAGGTTCTGAGGTTGACACAGGTCAGGAAGATTTATCAATAATATGAAAATCGTCCCGAACACTCCTCTCCTTCCAGATTGCCTGACTGCTATTCAGGCATAGTGTGCTGCTAACAAGCTCTTCCTTAATGCCAGTAAGACCGAGATCCTCCTCATTGAGACTCTTGCCCCCTCCTTACCTCCTACTCTCTGGCTGCCCTCCTTGGGCCCCCCCACCCTCACTCTTGTGAGACTCGCTCTCCTTCTCTTCTCATATTGCTGACCTTGACAAGAAGGCCCGCTTTCAGCGTCATCTGCTCGGGGCCATTTTCCCTTTCCTCGCCTTCCCCCAGAAACCCAATGTCTCCAGAGCTTTGGTCCTCCCCAGGCTGCACTACTGCATCAGCCTCTTCCTCAATCTGCTTCTTTCCTCCCGCCCCCTTCAACTAATCCAGAATAGGGCTGAGAGACTTAGCCTCAAGCCCAGGGACCGCATCTCTCCAGCCCTAAATTCTCTCCACTGACTCCCAGTGGCTGCAAGGATCAAATTCAAGACCGCATGCATCATCCACAAGGCTTTCTGGGGCCTGGGACCTCAATCCATCTAACTTTCTCTCCCTAAATACCCCCGCTGCTAGAGTCCTTCGGTCCTCTAGCTCCGACTCTCTGCAGATCAGATCTTTCTCCATGTAGAGAATGGGCGGGGGGGGGGGAGTAGATCTTTCTTCAGCAGGAGCCTCCCTCTGCAACATCATCCCTGCCCCTCTCAGACTTGAGCCGAATCTCCTTAAGTTCCAGAAGCTTCTCAAGACTTTCCCTTTCTCCTCCTCCTTCCCTCTCCCTTGCTAATGTTCCCCTTTGCTGCTGCAACTGGTTGCCTGGTCCCATATGAGTCTTACAGGGGCCGTCCTAGATTGACCCTTACCCCTGCTTCCCATGGCGCTTGCCCTCCTGAGCTCCCCTTTGGACTTCCGCCTCACCCATGCCCCTTCCCTTATTCCCATCCCTTCTTCCCTGACCTGTCCCCCAACCCCCCCCCCCCCTCACTTGCACAATCCGAATGTCACAAGGCCTAGTAGGACCATTATTCTTTCCCACTCCCTGCCCTTTTTGTCTTGTGGCACCTGGAAACACTTTTTGTTGTATAGGCGCCATACAAATGCTCAATAAATAAATACAAATAAATTTGGCCTCTCGAAGATGTTGCACTGCAAATGGGTCAGAGGTCTCCTGGTAGTCGCAGTCTGCAGCTCTGGAAAGACACCCCATCTCAGGAGATTGCAGTTTGTCTCAGGGTAGGTTGGTCCCACCAGCCAAAGGGAAGGAGTCGGCCTCTTTGGAGCTCCTCTGTCGAATGGAAAACTGGGTCAGGATAGCCGTGATTGCTTCAGTGATGCAAAGGGTCTGCCAGCGTCTCCGGTCGTCTTCAGCTTAGGTTACTTCAGTTTACATTGGTCGACTTGCCCTTCACCCCAGGAACCTCCCCTTTTATTCAATTTCAGGGCACACTCTTGCTCTCTGCAATCCCTCTCAGCAATTTACAGAAAGGGGGCGGGTGGCTGCCCAATCGGAACAGCCAGCCCCCAGTGGGTACTGGTTCCATTCAGGCACTTGGGCGACAAAGGGCAGGGGAGTGAAACACTCCTCCCCCCCCCCTCAACCTCCCCTGCTTCCTGTCTGCCCAGACACAATGGAGCCTAGGCATGGACACCCAGGGGTTCCAGCCAAAGGCAAACCGCACACACTAGACCTCCCCCCGTCACTCACACAGAATGGTAGAAGAAGGGCTAACAAAGAACAACCATGATAGAAATGGCAAAAAAAGAAAGGAGCCTCAATGTTTGAGCATAGGTGACCCTATTGTGCACAGCCGAGACTGTAAATAAAGTCTGCAGTAAAAAATAGCACAATGGTTGGTAGCACAGGTCCACTGCCATCAGTCATAACTATAGGGTTGTCTGTGACAAAAAGGTCACAGGAGCAGGCGGAAGGGGATATTAGGTATCACTTTAGCACTCCACGTAAGGTGGAGTGTGCTAATCGCTCATAGTATAAAGTTTTAGGAGCGATGCAAAGTATCCCTCTATCCTTAAGAACTGTGGTTAGAAAGGAGAAAGAAAGGATCTCAAAGGAGAACCCAAAGGGTTCCTAGAAACACTGTCCGTAACGAGCTGTGTGCAGTAAATGCTAAACATAGATGCCTTTAAAGAGATATGGAGGAAAGTGTAGACTCTGTGGTAAAGGTAAAACACAGGAGAACAAAAGTCAGAGCAATGAATGAGTGTAAAAAGGCTTCACTCATTCAGGATAGAATGGAAAAAGGTCAAAATCCAGCAAAAAGTGCCTGGGGTCTCACAAGGAGAGGGGATGAAGCATACAAATGATAAATCTCCCTAACTGGGACTGACGAGAAGAAGCGTGGGAGGCGAAGGCTAGGGTTGGCTGTGCTCTGTGGATAAATTTGTAAATAAAAAACGCATATTGCTTTATTCCCGCCCTGTCCCCGTAAGTATTGCACCTGCGTTTGATGGACTGAACTGTAACATAATTAGGGCTAAACTTATAAAACGTAGGGTTCAACTTATAAAACGTTCCTATAGTTGCAGAAGTATTTGTAGCCTACCTAAGGCTTGCAAAACTGAGGCCACTACCCCCTGCGGGACTTGTTTGGAAATTACTTTCAAAGAGGGTTGGTCTCCTGGCCCTGCAAACAAGTCTTCCAGGAGTGCAATGGATATTTCGGATTTGGCGTAAACCGAAAATACATTGGGTTCTGGTCTTTTTGCAAACCTGGAAATAGTGGTTTCTCCTGCCTTTCTTCTGAAGGCATTATTGTATTTTGAAAAGTACAGCACATATACGGGGCAGAGAAGGAAACTTTTTTTAAGCTGCCTTTTTTCCAAGAGTATAGATGGGAAGTACAAACATTTGCCAATATATGACCATACTGTTTCAAAGTAACTGCAGTGATTTCCATCAGATTGTAGAGTCTCTGAATTGAGGTAGTATGGTATGCCATTGTTTGGAAAGGTGGTTTGTGTTTTACCAGATCTGACCCTTTGATAGATAAATGTATATTCTCGTTTGCCTAGTGATTCTTTGCAGATATTGGAAGAATTTTTAACATTTAGGGAACTGCTTCCGTCTGTGTTGGCATATCAGTTTATTTTTTAATGCAAGTTAGGTAAGGGCTGTTTTTCGACCGCTATCCATAAGCATGGCCTTCACGGGGGCATTGGTTTTCTGATTGGTTAAAGAAGTGGTGGTGAGACTTCATGCCTGCCTTCTGGCGTCTTGATAGCAATTCAGATGTTCAGGAAAAGGTTCCAGGTCCTCTCTGATGGAAATACTGTTTGCTTGCAAGACTAATAAGTCAACTCTTTGATTACGATTCTGAAACCTCAAAACATTTTCTGTTGTCTTTGCATTTCTCTCAAGCATACAAAACCAGAATGCCTGCTGGATGCAAGGGCAGCTCGTAACTTTTGACAGCCCTTGGGGCATTTTTGTGTATTGTGTAAATTAGTTTCCCCATGCAAAGTATGCCATCTGACTGGTCCAGAGTACTTCCATTATTTTCCTTGAGGTTTGATTATTTTCATGGGAGAATCAATAATGGGATCCTTCTAACTTGTGTGCTTGCCACATTGATCTCTAAAGTTGATGCCATCTTTAGACCACATTGAGGAATTGCAAATTGCAACCCTGCAACAGGACACGGACCGAATTTGGCTTTTTTCAGCTGTTGGCCTTGCATGTTGTGTATTTTGCAAATTTCTCCTGTCTGTCATGACATGGAACCCTGGATGCAACTCCTTTTTACATTTTCCCTAGTTGCCTTCGGTGACTTAAACAAAGGGGTGTGGTGTCATGACCTGACCAAGTGTGAAACCATAAGAAGGTGAAGGCACCGAAGACAGGAAAGGCGTGGGTGGCATACATCATGGAGGCCAGTAGATCTACAACCTCTGTGGAAGACCCCACAGACTGAACATTGCAATGGCCCCCAATCCTGAGATGAGACCGGGTCAATACAGAATCTTAAATTGCATTTGTTACTCTTTTGGTGTATCCCACCGTTCATGCACAGCTTGTCAAGTGCACACTCTAGATCTTAAGAGTATAGCCAAAAAAGAAAAAACAAATGCGGTACACCAACACCCCAGGGAAGGTGATCAAATAAGCTGATAAAAACCAGGCCACTTCCATTTCGCCTCTGCAGCAATAGCCTATAAGAAATGTACTAAAACATGCACCAGTGCAGTTGGCCCAGAGATTCATGAACTGGCCACCTCTGAGGCAGTTGAAAACATGGGTTTGAACGCATGCCTCTAAAAATATAGCCAAGAGTTTGCCGGGTTTTGTTTTTCTGTTTCTCACACGTACACACGCACACGTACACATGTCCGATTTAGACCAAGATGTGGAAGTGTTCTCTGGAATGCAAGGAGGAGCACACAAGACAGACTTGTTGGCTTTCCAAAAAGCTCTGCTTCCAGATTAGATATTAAATAGAAATGCTGCAGAAAAGGGATGGCCCACATACACTGAGGGTTTCTACTCTCGCCTATTTGCATTCCCCAAGTTGGACTGAAGACCTTCAGGACATTTGGGATTTCATCATGTTTCTGGCCAAATGTTCAAGTTGGTCATGCCACCACAGGTTCTCTCTGTATTTCAAGTGGTGAATTGGTTGTATACTTGCAAGCTACATACATGCATGTTTCTATACATACTCTTCATAGTCTGTTCCTTCAATTTACAACGCAAACCCACATCTACTAGTTCACGGTGCTTCTCTTGGCTTATGCTCCTGTCCCAGATTATTACTAAGGCAAGCCTTGGGAATTCTTAAGTTAGAAATATCTGAGTTTTATTGTACTCGCAAGCAAGGTAGAGTACCATGCAAATGTTACTCAACCTTCATAAAAACCACTGTACTGTTTTGCATGGCCTGAAAGGTCACAATGGCCTCTTTTCATTATAAAGGCTTGCTATGGAACACAAGCACCAGAAGTTGTTCCCACAATGGAGAGGACCCAGGCAATTCATTTGACCTCTGCATATATAATAGGAGCACATCAATGCCCAACCTGGATCGTTCCTGAAGGCTCATGGCCCCTTGCTTAATTGTAGTTCTATGTTCCACACTTCATATGGAAGCAACTTAGGCTGCCAGTTGAAACCAAGCAATTGAATGGCAATAGATCATTTTCTGGATAGAAATGCACTGGTGTGTGGACTCCTCACAACTAACCTTTTATGTACTGGTCCCCATCACAAGACTCCTCCCTATACTAATGGGACGCTGTTGTGAATTATGTTTAAGTGCATGATTTATGGGAACCACTGTTTTGGGCTCCACATATCAATGCATAAGAGCTGAAGGCAATCTTATGAGCACTTCTGAGTAGTCTTCCTTCAATTAAGGGCAAGATAATCTCTACCAACAATGCAGCAGCAAGGTTTTATTTCGCAAACATGATGGGGGCATGATCTTCCCAACTTTAGAGACTGGTGAAGAAGCTTTGGCATTTAACGGCAGTATCTCACCTTTGGGTAGACCAAAATGTTGAAGCTGGCGTGCTCAAGACCAACATGAGTGGGCTCTGTCACACAGCATAGCAAAATGGATCTTCAACAAGTTGAGCAAATTTGCTGGACTTTTTGCTAAATCAAACTGTGCATGCTAGTTGGGGTTTGTGAATCTGCCCTCTGGAAGATATGTTCCTTTTACCTTGTGAGAGGTGGCCACACTAAATGCCTTTATCCTCCACCCCTCTAACACTGCACCCCCAATACTTTCCTTGCAAAAATAGTTCACAAACTTGGACTCAGCGAGAGTTGTCACTTGATTTTGAATCTCCAGTGACCCAACAGTCCTCTACTCTGACAACCTCCAAATGTCCAGCCTTCTTGTGTCCGTTGTGTATAGGGTGTTCTTTGATTGCCTCAGAGGAAAAGCAAAGTGTGTGTTTGTTCAGGGGGGGGCAGGAGGGGTTGTTCTGTTGGAAGAGGAAAACCAGAAGGACCACAGAGGTAGAGAACCACCCTTGGCCAAGACAACTAGGCTAAAATGCAGGAGAACGCGTGCTGAAGGGGAGGAGGCAGGGAGGCCAGGTGTGGAGAATCCATGTTGTGGGGTTTGCATCAAAAGACTGGCAGGGCCTATTGCCTTAAGACCCAACCCAGAGGGTTACCTGGGAGGCAGAGCCAAAGACTACGAAGGCGTCTAGTCTGGAGGACCACCGGGTACTGGATCACTGGGGTGAATCCAGCCCATGGTAGAGGGTCTTCCAAGTACTGGGTACAGCAGCTGGGAGAGACCAGTCAGAGTACTTGGGAAGTTGCTGAAGCATTTCAGGGGCGCTAATTATCAATTCCAGAAATAATGGGTGGCATTGAGACTAGAGTGACAAGGAGCAGGCCATCGCCAGCATATGCAAAATCCAAGAGCTAGTACCAAGGTACAGGGGAACAAGCCATATCCAGGCCAAACTAGGCAGGATATTTAGCGGGTAGCCTGCTTGCATTGTTCCAGAACGGAACAGCCAAGCAAAGATGACTTCCCCTCCTACTCCCTAACTCCCAACTTCACCAGGGCAGAAGGGAGAAATGGAGACCTGCCCATTCCAGACCCCTAAAGACGCAAGGAGGTGGCGCTTCCAAGAAATTGAACTGCGGCAAGGGTCTTGTAGGAGCAGAAAGAAGGGCTCCAATCCTACAGCACTCGAGAACTGTAAATGACTTAGTTGGACTATGCAAATCTTGCTGTGTAACAGAATCTGGACGTTTGGCCACCAGATCAGTGGTCCTTCTCGAACAGTTGATAGTGTTCTGTTTGAGTCTGGAATAGCTCCCTTTGTTGGGTAAATCCACAGGTCCTCTTAGGAATTCTCCCAAAGCTGTTCCTGTGATACTCGCTGTCTAGGTATCCAAGACTGCACACTGTCTGTAGACCGAATCTGGGCACAGAGACCGGTTTGGAAGGAGCTTTTGTGTTTGCAAACCCTCTGAGCAACAGCTATTTGTGTTATAGTCCTCAGTGCTTTTTAATTTCCCATAGGTATGTTATATTAAAGGTACTTGTATAGTGCACCGTTACCAACAGAGTTGTTCCCCCCCCCCACCCCCCCCCAGCGCTCTGGTGGATCTGTAAACATGGAGGAGGGCAGCTAGGGTTAGCCGTGTGGCGCGTGAGTAGGAGAGTGGTGTGCTGTTGGCGGCTTCAGCTCGATATACACCGGGTTCTGGGCATTGGTGCAGGTATCCTATCGGGCGAGACCTCATGTGCTGTAGGTGTAGTTTTGTTGATATGGTGTGATAGTCCGTGTGGATTGCTGGGAGAGAGATGGTTGAGTTTTATGTGGGTTGAGTATGCAGAGGTTTGAAGGTTGGGTTAGTGGGGTCTGTATCCTAATCCTGATACTCTGGTTCCATTTGATCTGTATCCCTGTGGGTGGGGTTGTTGCCAATTCCCTATAGGCTGTCTCACTGGTGTGTAATGGTGCAGTACAGATCCAGCTGTATCCTAGGGAGTGTTATATCGAGCGATAGGTAAGTCTGAACCTTTCCTTTGGGGGTGGAACTGAGGTTGGTGCTACCTATTCTCTTGCTATCTATTGTGACAAGGGTCTGTTAGAGTTTGGGATGGCTCGGGGTCAGTGTGCTGTTGATGCGGCGTCCTAGTGCTTCCATCTTGGTCAGCCTGTGTATTCAGTCATTAGTTTCCTCCTGTCATGACTATCTTTCAGTTAGTCCTTCGGTGTTCCGTGGGGTGACTTAAGAGCTATTGTTTGGTGGTTGTTTGTGTGAGATGGCGCATTGTGCTTCCCGCAGTATCTTAAGGAGCATTGTGTAATGTGAATGCTTATTCTGTTTCTCACCCTCTGGTTTGGAGCTAATGGATGAGTTCCCTATTCCCTTGCTATCTGCTCTGACTAGGTCTCTTGGGAGTGGCTATGGTTGGGCCCGGGTGCTATTGACGAGTCGTCCTGGTGTTTCCATCTTCATCTTGCTGTGTGTTCGGTCTTTTGGGTCCTATTGCGGCTGTCTCTCGGTTAGTCATTTCGTATGTTGTGGAGCATTTTCCTTAGGATCTTTTCCCGTCGATTGCTTGGTGTGGATCAGGGTCTGTCTCTTCGTTCATCGATGTTTTAGTTGTGTGTGTGTTGTCTCCCTGCGGGCGGTCGTGAAGAGCCAAGTTTTGAGTAGTTTCCTGAATAGTAGGTGGTTTCTTGTGTTACCTATGTACTTTGGAAGGTCGTTCCAGGTTTTCAGTGCTTGGTGAGAGAAAGAAGATGCTCCAAGTTTTCTTTTGTTGTAGGGTTTCGGTTCCAGGCTGATGTCATTTGCTTGATCTGAGCGTTCTTGTTGGTTGATGTAGATGCAGTTTGTCTCTCAGGAAATCTGCGCCTTGATTGTGTACTGCTCTGTGCATTGTGTGATGCACATTGTTTTGAATTTTATTGGTTGTTTTATTGGTAGCCAATGTAGAGTTTTTAACGCTGGTGTGGTATGTTCTCTTCGGGGTAGTTTCAGAAGCAGTCTGGCTGCTGCATTTTGTATGCGTTGTAGTTTTTTTAAGAAGTCTTTCAGGCATACCTAATTATAGGCTGTTGGCCTCTAGACATGAGATCGATGATGATGGTTTTGTTGGCGAATGAAGGAACGGTAGGATCCTCTTTGCCGTCTCGCAGGAGAAAAGCATTTCTTGATTAGGGAGTTTACTTGTGACTCTAGGGTGAGATTATTGTCCATCAGGACTCCCAGGTTTTTTACAATCGGCGAAGGTGTTAGGGTTGTCTCGAGTTCCCTTGGCCAAAGGATGAAATGGTTTTCTCCACCATTTTTTGTGACTATCATTTGTTCTGTTTTGCCTGGGCTGATTTTGAGGCAGTTGAGTTAATCCAGCTGAATACATTGCGGAGGCAATTTTCTAGCATTGTTTATTTCTAGGTTATCTTGTATTTTGAAGATTATTTGTGTATTGTCCGCGTAGTTGTAGCAGGCGAGGCCGTGAATTTTGATGATTCTGATTAGTAGATATGGGTAGATGTTGAATAGTAGCGGGGAGAAGGATGATCCTTGTGGTACTCCATAGGTGGAATCTCTCTGGCTGGATTTGAAGGGTTTCATCCATACGGTTTCCGTTCTGTTTGTTAGGAAGGATTTGATCCATAGTAGGGGGGGTGGTGTCAGTTATTCTGAGGCCTTCTAATCTTTATGAGGGTGTCGTGATTAACTGTGTCAAATGCTGCGATAGGTCTAGAAGTATCAAGGCAGTGCTGCTGTCCGAGGCTGCATTTATTTTTAGGTCGTCCCATATTGAGAAGGAGAGCTGATTCTGTTCCTCTCATTGGTCTGAAGCCAACTTGTGCCTGGTCTAGTAGGCAGTGCTCTTTTATGAATTCTTGGGTCGTTTTGTATATGTACGTTTCAAGCTGCTTGGCTGTGTACTGGATGTTGGAGATGGGTTTGCAGTTGGAAAGGTCCTCTACGTTTCCTGCTGTGTTTTTGAGTAGTGGCCTGATTTATGCTGATTTGAAGGCTTGTGGCACTTTCCCAGTTGCGATGAAAAGGTTGAGGACGTTCCTGTGATATTCCATGGGCGTTCCTTGTTTAAAAATCTATTTGTATATGTCCGGGGGGCAGGGGTCCTCGGGAGACCCTGAGTTATTGCTTTGATTCATCAGTTTGACGAAGGTCTCCACTGATATTTTTGGAAAGCTTCGTAGTTTGTTCGGGGTGTTCCTCCTCCTGAGTGTAGGTGGGGATCGTAGTAAGATTGGGTGGTCTGCTTTGTATGTTTTTTTTGGATGCTGGTGATTTTGTTTTTGAAGTGGTCTGCAAGGTCATTGCATAGTTTCGTAGACTGAGTTGGTGTGTTTTTGCATCCTGGTGGATTTTTAATTTCATTTATGATTTTGAAGTTATTTTTGGTTTTTTGGTGCTTCAAAGATTAGGTTGTCGTAGTGTTTCCTCTTTGCTTTTTGTATTTCCTTTTTTTAATGCGTGGTTGTGTTGTAGAAATTTCAGCTTATTCATAGCGTCGTTTTGTTTTCTCCAATCTAGTCCTAGTCTTCGTTTTTTTCTTTTCATGGTGCGGAGTAGTGGGGTGAACCATTTTGCCATTGCTCTTTTATGAGATGGATTGAAAGGTTTTTCGTTGCCGATGTTGTCTATGGTTGTTGTAATCCAAAAGTGCAGCAGGGCTACTTTTTTGTCCAGGTCGCCTTCTTCCAAAAATGTTGGGTGCGGTTTGCTGAGCTCCATGAGTTCAATTAGATTGGAGTTTTTGATGGTTCTCCAGTTTCTTTTCGTGGTGTTTGGTGTTTTGTCTGGTTGCCTGGTAACTGAAGTGGTCATTTTGATTACGAAGGGGATGATGAGGTGGTCACTCCAGAGTATTTGGATTGGGGGTGCTGTGGTAAGGAGCTGTTTATTCGCGAAGATTGCGCCGAGTGTATGCCCTGCCGAGTGGGTTGCTCCTTTGACTAGTTGTTTTCGGTTAATTGCTGCTAGTTGGCTGGTTAGAGATTTTTGTGTGGTTGTGGTTTCTTCTTTGAACCAAACGTTGAAGTCTCTGACGATCAGATGATTGTGTCTGATGGCTGGGATAGTGATTGCTTCCGTGAAGGCGTCTACGAAGGTTGCATCGTAGGTTGGTGGTCTGTATATCAGTATGAATTTCAGGTTTGTTTTCGGACTTACTGATAGACATATGATTAAGGATTTGTATTTATCGATGTTTAGTGGGTCTTCCAGTTTGATATCTAGGTGTTACTTGTGGATGATTGCCAGTCCCCCCCCCCTCCCCCTTTTGGTTTTCCCGTTTGCTTAGACGCATTTGAAGTTTTCAGGCAGGCAGTTGTTGAGGGTGATGATGTAGTTGTCATCTAGCCATGTTTGTTACAAATAGGATGTTGATCCCTCTGTCGCAGAGCAGATCGTATATTTCGGTGGCATGTTTGGACATTGACCTTGCATTGATTAGGTTGCAGTGGGTCTTTTTGGTGTGGTTTTGTTTGTTAGTACTTTCTTTTGATTTGCAGTGGTTTGGTTGCGGTGCATCTTTATAGAGGCTGATTGGAGGATGAGGAGGATCAGCGAAGGCTGCATCTTCATTGAAGCAGTCTGCTAGATTGAAAGCTTGGCTGTTCAATAGAAGTGCTTACCTATTCATGCCGGTTCGATGATGATCAGCGAAGGCTTCTTCTTCATTGAATTGGTCAGTTAGGTTGATGTTTGGGTTGTTGGTTATTAGTGCTTTGTCGTTTTGTCTGGTGTTGCGTGGGAGTTGGTGTTGTCATTCTGTTCTTGTGAAGTATGGGGTGATCGGGTCAGTCTTCCCACACTTCTTGGGTGCTCCCGTCTTTTTCCTGGTTGTCTCGGGCTGATCTTAGTGTGTCTTGTTGTTTGTGTCGTTGGGGTATCCAGGTTCTGGGGTTGTGGCGAGGTCTGGTGTGAGATATAAGGATTTTTCCCTTTCGAAGTTTGTTCTAGTCATTTTGGTTTTTGGCCGTTTTCTTCATTTGAGGTTGTTTTGCTGTAGGGGTAAGTTGAATTTGTCTGTCTACTTACAATGTGGCCTTGTCTTGTGTGATTTCTCTGTGCCCCTTCCTGGTCCAGGGCATTTTGGTGCTCGGTGCAAAAAAGCTGGTTGAGTGGTTCACTGTGGTGTGTTGTCCTAGGCAGTACTGGCATTTCTTCTAGTGTTGGTAAGCTTCAGTGCCTTTTGTGCTGTCTGTTCTTCAGGTGGGTTGGCTATGTCTCCTCAGAGCGCTGTCCGGTGGGGTTGGGTTGTGCTGGGTGTATGGTTGTCGGGAGGTGTAGGACTAAGTTCAGTAACTGTCTATGTATTTCTCTTGAGGGTTATTGCTGTGGGGTTGATACTATACGATCACGGTCTAGTCCCCTCTTGGTGTATGAAAAGTTGGTTTGGACTGAGTTTCAGACTAAGCACAGCTATGCTATTGCCTGTATAGTAAGAGTGGGGGGTCTGCCCCTGATAGTGCAAGATGAGTAAAAGACCAAACACAACTCGATGTGAGGGTCCTGTATAGTGGAAAAGAGGACTACGCCCAACAATGCACTTTATCAGCCTAAACGCCACTAGATTGGAGAGTCCTGTATAGTGGGAGAGAGGCCTATACCCAAGAATGCAATTTGAGTACCAACCTAGACACAGTTAAGGCCTAAGTGTAATTTCGATATAGGCCTAGACACTTGCTGTGGTGTAGTATAGTAAGTACAGTACTAACTTGGAGGCACAGTCTAATATTCACATTACTGTTTCAGGGTCTATAGAATTGTGTAGCAGGGCTTACAGAGTAGAGTGATTGCTCTACTCCCCACCCTGGCCTCTCCTACCTTGTTCGGTGCTGCTGGTTGACGACTGGCTACTGGCTTCCCCTGCGGATACCTGCTGACACGATCCGGAGCTGCCCTTTGCCACGGGGCCCTTAGCTGCAGGGGCTACCCGGGCAGAGGGCTACCCGGGTGAGATCACTTTAGATCTCGATTGATAGCCAATCGGGGCCTGTGGGAAGGCGGCAGGAAGAGGGAAACAGGAAGGGAAGTGCACCGGTAGAAATGCAAGCAAACTGAGCCTTGGGAGTTAGTTTCCTTTTCAAAAAAGAAAAAAAATATATGGGCAAATGGGGAAGAGTGGCCTAGCACTCACCTACTCTGGCCTGCCACAGGTATGAAGGAAAGGGATAGGAAATTGGAGTAAGTATAGTAACTATGGTACTTCTAGTCCATAAACCCCTGCCTCATAGCCTATAGATGTCAAAGACCTTGCAGTTTGAACCGGTAAATGCATGACAGGGGCTCTGTGCAGAGGTGTAATAATGCATGCGTTCTGCACTTGTGGTTCATTTGTTGTTGCAAATCATCCTCTAGTCCCATTCCTTTACCAGGTAAAGATAAATAGGATTATGCATTAGGAACACCATTGTTTCTACTGTGAGTAGCCTTTTTGTGTGCCTTAAGTGACTGTTACCTTCTAATGAATAACATATGTACTTCTACTAAACATTTATTTTGAAAGAAAATTGCATTAACCGTCAGTGATTTTTATTTCTTTGTAGCGTTGGACTTCCTGGAACACATTTTGACATTCAGTCCCATGGACCGATTGACAGCAGAGGAGGCCTTGTCCCATCCATACATGAGCATTTATTCCTTTCCTTTGGATGAGCCCATTGCTAACCATCCGTTCCACATCGAAGATGAAGTGGATGATATTTTGCTTATGGATGAAAGTCACAGCCACGTTTACAACTGGGAAAGGTAAACCACGTTTAATTATCCGTTTCACTGTAGATTCATTGAAATAACTTAAAAATAAGTAATCTATCGTCGCAATAGACCTACATAACCATGTTTGTTTTTTACAACCAAGAACCTTTGCTTATGATTTAATGAGAATTGATCAAAGGTCGTTTTAGCATGTATTTGATAGACGTAATTGCACTCATTACTAACCGTTTCACAATCAATACATGCTTCTGACTCAGCCAATAATACATGATTCTGGCATGTCCAAAAATATAGCAATATCATTTCTAAATGTGTTCTTATGCTGGGAAGCCCTTAAAGGTGTAGGGTCTCTGAGTATGGTGGTAATAGATTTAAATAGCTTCTCTTCTGTGTGACCCCCCGCCCCCTTTAATATCTGTAGATTCACACATGCTGAACTAGTGGCAAGCAACTCCCAGACCACCATCTGCCAGATTGCTTGGTTGTCCTGGCAGTAGGACTGCTGATGGGAACATTGCTTCACCAGCAAGATGGTTTTAAAAATGTATTTGACTGGCTTTAAGCAGTACCTTTTTAACAGCAGTCTTAATTCTGAAGCGGCCCTTAATTTCCGAAAGCGTCTGCGGCTGAGCATCCTTTTTCTAATCGCGTCATCTCCTATTGGGGCAATTGCTGTTGCCAAACTAGGACACGCTTTCCCTTCCCCAGAGTGCTCTTGCTCTCCAGCAGACTTGTAACCACTTCTTCCACTGCAGCCTTCGATATCTTCTCTCGTCTTTTCTATTGCTCTTCTCGCCTCTTCGGTCTCCCTGCTTCCCACCTCGCCCCCCTCAAATCCCTCTACCATTCTTCTATCTGTACCCTCTGTCTTCTCTCTCCTCACGACTCCATCTCCAATCGCTCTCACCTCGACTGGCTTCCCTTTCACTCCCAACTTAAATTTTCACTTCCTCTGTCTTGTCTTTAAATCTCTCCATGACCTTGCTCCCCCATATCTCTCCTCTTCTCTCATTCTACACTCCCTCCCGCTCCTTTCCGATCTGCTGATCTCTTCCTACATTCTGTTCCCTACCCCCATGTGCCTCTTCTCGTTTCCCCTCTTTAGCTCCTTGCCCCCCTACACTGGAACTACCTACCTCCTTCTATCCGCTCCATACCCACCTATTCCTCTTTCCCTTGCTTCCTTGAAATCTCTCCCTCTCCATTCCCCACCCTGACACTCCTCTCCCTTTCACCTTTCTCTCCCCTCTAGTTTCTCCACATACTTCTCTTTACCTGCCCCTTCCCCTCTTACGTTTCCTCCCCTCCTGTTGCTTCCTCACTCTATTCCCCATTCTGTCTCTCTCTTCATCCCCTTCTTCACCCCCCCCCCCCCCACACTTCTCCCCCACCCAAATTCTTGTTTATCCTCTTAGGCACATTGTTCTACATACTGTTTTTCTGGTTTGATTCATGGTTTGTAATTTCTACTGTTACATTTTCTATGTATTCTTGTTAAATTGTAAAGCGCTTTGGAGTAAAGCGCTATATAAACACAATAAATACAAATACAAAAATACCTAATGTGTTAACCGAGCTTCTCCTCACGAGCTAATGCCAGTTTCCTTAATTTAATCTTTCCCATTAAATCACACTTCTTTACAGTGGACTAGCATGGTAGAGGGGCTTTGTACCATCTTGCATTGCTACCATTTCAATCTGTTCATTCCAAACAAGTCTTTCAATATGGGGGATCACACCTTCTGAACCACTGCATGATGGGTAACTGGCTTTGTACCTGCAATCTGAAGAGTTTTGCATGTATCCATCTGTGAGCCCCAGGTTGAATTGGGTTAGTCTTCTAATGAAGATGACTCATTCCCAAAACAAGAATCTTATTTTTGGCTTGAATGTGTCCCCTTTGCTCCCATTGCATGTTTATCAAGTGGATGTCCTTGTTGTTCTGGTGTTTCGCATTTGCGCTAGCTGGAGAGCTAGATGAGGAAAGCTCTTTACAAGGATCAGCATAGTCTCCAGCACGGCTCTCAAAATGTGTTCTCCTCTAGCCCTCAGCAAGTGATAATTATCTAGTGTGTAGAAAGTGCTGTGTGCATGTGGGAAACTAGCAGTCACGCCAGGGTAGGAGTGACTTTATGCCTGGATATAAACTGCTAACATTATGTATGAATTCATAAAAAGTTTACATGTGTTTTTTAAATGTTCTACTTCTGTCCTGAAATCTTAAATATGTAGCTTAGATGTTAACATTTTAACATAATCTGTGCAATGTTTTGTGGAGGTACCTTTCTGTGTCTGAAGAGAATGTATACGTTTGATAACCATATAGTCAGGTGTGCCAGTGAAGATTTATCACGTCCCGGGTGGATAGCTCAGTGGCAGCGTGCGCGTCTTGGAAGCAAGACGACACGAAGCAACAACAGGTTCGATCCCCGGGTCCGCGCTTAAAAACCTCTGGGTGTTTAAGCGCGTTATAAATACGTAACTAAAACAAAAAAAAACACAATTACACAACTTAAAAAAAAAAAAAAACAATTCCTGTAACAGCGCCTCGATGCCTGCGGGCTGTGTGAGCGCTTTATAAATGTAAAAAAATAACAATTATGGGGACAGTTTTCAATGTAGTCTTGGTCATTATTTGAGCCTGCCTTAACATCAGCAATCTAGTACTTGGTTACAAGAAGCAGTACATAGAAATGATCAGAGCATGGTAATCAAAGCTGTTTTTTGGGTAAGAGGATAGATGCCTAGATAATACAAGGTGATTGCAGTGGATGCATAGATCATTGTTGGTGCAATGCATATGGTTTTCCATTTTTACAGATAAATGCAGTTTAAATTTACAAGGAAATGGGTTACTTTTCTGCCTGTATTCGTTCATGTGAAGAATATGGATAAACACAGGCAAAACTGTACTCTGCTTTTTCCATCTACACTTCCGGCTTCTGGTTTCATTCTATGCCCAATGTCTGTACGACTACAATCGTACAATATACCCCACCCACCCTTACTGACTCCGAAGCAGCTACTTGCAGAATGAGCACTAAATAAGAGTACATTGCTGGAATGTTATTACTATAATTATAATACAGTTGAAGTTGGTACTAGTTTCATCAATCTCAAGGTTTAATCGACCATGCCAGAATCAAACCAGACACCTTTAGATCACACAGGAGTGACCATATTCTAAAATGTATTCTCATATTATTATTACTTGTTTGCAAATCCTGGGCCTTTGTGCATTGTAGTTAATGCACAAAGAGGCCATGCAAGGGTTGCATTGTGTCCAGCAGACTTCCCAGACGAGAGTGCAACACATTAAAACCAGTAGACCAGCTAATGTATGTACTAAACACCTCCAACTAAGCCTTACAAATTTGCAGGTGGAGGTGTGCAATTATTGGACCTGCATTTGTCGGGAGTAAATCTCTGGTTACTGGACAGTAACCACTGGGGCGGGAGAACACCTGATAAATCCATTTACAATGTGATCTGAAAGCTCTGGACTTTAATTCAATTTTTTGGTTGGGGCCAGATTGGAGAAGCTAGTTCAAGTTGATAGCTCCTCCTCATATGATCTTTGAATGATGTATTGTTCGAAACCGCTTTCCACCAGGTAATAGACATTTCTCCAGCATGGGGTCTGGCATGGATTCACATGCTCATGAATATTCCCCATCGTCAGGCTGGGAATCCTCGGTAAAGAAAAAACCAGTATCAGTTTCGTTTCTGATCTGTCTTTCGTAGTAACAACCAATCACTGGTCTCTGCGTCATACTGACCACAGCCAATGACTGCCCTCTACCTAAGCACCGCCTCTGGCAGCCATCTTCAGATTTTTACCGCACGTTCATGTGTTGGGATCCTCGTGCTATTGCTCTCGAGCGTTAGTGCTATTTTTTCACGTTTTTTTTTTTCTCAAAAACTTCGTTTTTTCGGTCAAAAGAGCCTCAAGCTCCACCGACTCACTATCCGATCAACGGGGACCCGTGTCGGATTCGTCTGTGCCCCTCAAGGGTGAAGATTCGTCGAGCTACGCTTTTGGAGGACTCCAGAAGTTTCTCAGGCCCGGTCATGGCCCAGGAGAAGGGAAGCTCGACGCCCGGAAAGCTGTTCAGGGTTTGCCCTGGATGCCAGCTGCAGAACGTCTTCAAGGAGGACGAACACTCCTTTTGTCTCTACTGCCTACATGAGGACAAGACGCACGTGGAGAAGGACTGTGCGTTTTGCGGCAACATGTCGGAGCGGACCATGAAGGACCGCCATCAACGTCTCGCCAACTGGCTAGAAGGGAAGAGCCCGTCCGGCGAGAAGAAGAAGAAGAAATCTGAGCGGTCTTCTAAGTCCTTTGAGGACGCCCCGGCGACGGGGGTCCAACATAAGGCCAAGCACCGCGAGTCCGCTGGCACCGGGAGCGCCGAACGGTCGGGCTCTACGGTCGCCAGGCAGGGCGCACCCTCCCCGGCACCATCAACCACGAGCCAACGCTCTGGGTCGGGTAAGAGGAAGGCCGAGCACCCGGCGAAGCTCCTGGAGAGGCCCCGGTCGAGCTCGAAGGCCCCATCGGAGGGGGAGCGAGGCGGTGTCCCCCCCCCTCAAGGATAAGGCGGTGAGCGCACCTAAGGTGGTGAAGGCCTTAATCCATCCGGCCAAGCCCTCTATCGAAACTGTCGCGGCGGCCCTGGCTCAGCCTGTGCAGGCTACACCAGTGGTGGCGACCTCGGGGCTCAGAGTCTCCCTGCCACCTCGGAGGGAGTCATCTTTTGTGCCCATCGATAGGACCCCCGTGAAATCCCCCGTGGGGAAGAAAAAGGGGGGGCAGGGCGTCGTCATAGATTCGGCCTCAACCTCGGAGGAGGAGCTGGTCGAAGTCTTAAGCCACGGCCTCGGCGTGGAAGAAGACCGACCCGTCGGGATGGATCCCGACGCAGGTGACGACGACATCGTCGAGGGTACCGACGGGGTCCCTGATCGCCCGTCGGATTCCCCTCTGCCAGCGCCGCGAGACAACTCGGCGGCCATTTTGTTGGCTATACAGTCCTTATGCTCAGAGATAAGGACGAGACTACCGTTGCCGACGGAACCTCTCCCGTCGGGGGACCCAGAACCGGGACCTTCTGGTGTTCCCCCTACCAAGAAAAGAAGGATCCACCCTCCGCCTCCTTTTCAGCCGTCGCGCCCCTTCCAGCCCTCCTCCCCGTCCACCCGAGGGGATGATACGGGGACTGACACGGCAGCGACGGGTACGGACGACGAGGTATACGACGAGGATGTACCGTCGTCGCCTCCCACCAGGTCTTCTCCGCCCGACGAGATTGGATCGTTCCACTCCATGATCTCCAGGGCATCCGAGCTTTTTCAACTCTGCCCTGAGGAGAAGAAGGAAGGAAGGTTTCCTTTATCAGCGGCGCGAGGCTAAGAGGAAGACGGTCCTCTCAGTGCCTCTATTGGACGACATTTGGGATGAGGGCCTCACCCTCCTCAAGAACCCTTCCACGACACCAGCTAGAAGAGACCGGTACGAGAAGAAGTACCGGGTCCCGGACACGGCCCCCCTGTGCCTCCGGGCGCAGCCTACCCCGGACTCCGTCGTCTCCGCGGCGGCCAGGAAGAAAGCGGGGGGGGTGCGGCCTCCACATCGACTTCCCCACCGGACGGTGAGGGAAAGAAATTGGACGCTATGGGACGCAGAGTCATCTCGTCGGCAGCGACGACGATTAAAGCGGCCAACGCCCTGGCTATCGTGGCCCGCTACGACAGGGAGCTCTGGTACAAACTGGCTCCCCTGCTGGACTTCCTGCCGGACGACAAGAGGACAGAGGCCCTGGAGATCCTACAGGAAGGTGAGGTGGCTTCGGACCACGCCATTACCGTTGCGACGGACATCGCCGACACTGGGTTCCGCCAGTTGGGCAACAGCGTTTGCCTTAGGCGGCGTGGATGGCTCAAGGCTACGGACTTCCGTCAGGACGTTCAGACCAGAGTCCTGGACATGCCCTTCGATGGGAACAACCTGTTTGGCAAAACAGTGGACGATTCCCTTCAGGCCATTAAAGCGGACACTGAGACGGCCCGGGCCCTGGGAGTTCTGCAGCAACGACGGACGCCCTTTCGGAGCAGCGGAGGCAAGGGCGCCTCCAAAGGTTCCGGCGGCGGTTTCTCCACCTACCGTCAAGCGGCCCGCTCGTCGTCTCAGGAGGCCTACAGAGGACGAGGCAAGTCTGGCGGACTCCGCCGTCGTCGCCAAGGAGGTCGAGGCGGCAAAGCCTCGTCCAAGCAGGATTGAACCGACCGTGGGGTCGGGCCCCCACCGAAGCACCCCGGTGGGAGGCCGGCTGGCGAGCTTCGTCAGCGTGTGGGAGTCCATCTCCACAGACCGTTGGGTGCTGGACGCCTTGGCCCGGGGCCATGCGCTCGAGTTTCAAAGAAGGTGTCCACGCGTCCCCCCCCGTGGCCAGGAAAGAACTTCACGTCCCTCAACTTCTCCTGGAGGTAAAGGCGATGCTCAGGAAGGGCGCCATCGAACTCGTCCCAAAGAGGCTTCGGGGCTCCGGAGTGTACTCGAGATACTTCCTCGTGAAGAAGACGGGGGGATGGCGCCCCATCCTGGACCTGCGACGTCTGAACAAGTTCATCAAGGCGCAAAAGTTTCGGATGGTCACCCTCCAGCACGTCCTGGGTCAGCTGGAGGAAGGAGACTTCCTGTCGTCGTTGGATTTGGAGGATGCCTACTTCCATATTCCCATCCTAAAGGGGCACCGAAAATTCCTCAGGTTTGTGGTCCAAGGGCGTCATTACCAGTTCAAAGCCCTCCCCTTCGGTCTACGGTCGGCACCCAGGGTGTTCACCAAGTGCCTCGCACCGGTGGCGGCGCAGCTGCGCCGCGAGGGGATCCACGTCTACCCCTACCTGGACGACTGGCTCATCCGAGCCAAGATGAGGGAGCTCGCCGTGGTTCACACGGCAAGGACCGTCCAACTTCTCACGGACCTGGGATTCTCCGTGAACTACGCCAAATCCCACCTGGTACCCGCGCAAGACGCTCTGTTTCTGGGAGCGAGGCTCAACACAGTGTCCCTTCTGGCCTCCCCGTCGGAGGAGAGGACCAGGACCATCCTGGGCAAGGTGCAACGGATGTTGGTGGCCGACGCGACCAAGGTGAGGTCCATCAAGTCCCTCCTCGGAATGATGTCTTCCTGCATCTACCTCATTCCCATGTGCAGGCTCCGGATGCGCCCGTTGCAGGAGTTCCTGGACGCGCGCTGGATCCAAACGACGGGCAGCTTCGAGGAAAGGATCACACTCGAGAGTTTCCGACGAGCGATCCGGTGGTGGGACACCCGCGCGCATCTGACGGCGGGCATGGACTTCCAGACCCCAGCCCACCAGGAGACAGTGACCACGGATGCCTCCCTGGAAGGGTGGGGAGCGCACACCGAAAATCTACACGCAAGGGGCCTTTGGCTCCCGACGGAGAAATCTTTACATATCAACGTCCTGGAGCTCCGTGCAGTGTTTTGGGCCCTCGGGTCCTTCCTTCCGTCCCTCAAGGGCAAGGTGGTGAGGATCTTCACCGACAACACCACCACCATGTTTTACATCAGAAAACAGGGCGGAACCAGGTCCCCAGCACTGTCCAAGGAGGCGCAGGACCTGTGGCATTGGGCAGTCGCCCAAGGGATGTTTCTGGTGCCGTTTCATCTGGCAGGGATAAAAAACACCATCGCCGACTCACTCAGCAGGGAGCTGCGCTCGTGCCATGAGTGGGAACTACGGCAGGATCTAGTGGATCGCCTCTTCCGACGGTGGGGCACTCCCCAGATCGACCTGTTCGCGACAGCGACGAACTCCAAGTGCCGGAGGTTCGCCAGCAGGTTTCCCCAGGCGAGGAGCATGGGCGATGCTTTCTCGTTCCCCTGGGAGGGCCTGTTCCTCTACGCGTTCCCTCCTTTGCCACTGCTAATCCGGCTCGTCAACCAGCTCAAGAGGTCACGGTGCAGGATGATCCTCGTCGCACCTGCGTGGCCGAGGCAGATATGGTTCCCGGACCTTCTGGATTTGTCAGCGTCCCCGCCAATCAAGCTGCCGGTGGACGCGGATCTGCTCTCCAGGGAAGGAGGCGCCATCCTCCACCAGGACCCGAAATCGCTGAACTTGCAGGCCTGGCTCCTGCAGCGCTAGAGTTTGGAGGATACGACATACCGGCCGACTGCAGAGAGGTTCTTGCAAAGGCCAGGGCGTCCTCGACTCTTAAATGCTACGGACACAAATGGAAGAGGTTCTCTGTCTGGTGCCACGCACAGAAGATTAACCCTCTACGGATTACGGCTCCCCAAGTTCTGCCGTACCTGCTGACGCTGGCCAAAGCTGGACTGGCACACGCGTCCATCAAGATTCATCTGGCTGCGATCTCCCGATACACCAGGACCACGGGACGGACGTCCTTGTGGTCTCATCGTCTGGTGAAAGAGTTCATGAAGGGACTGTTCAGATCGTTCCCGCCGGTGAAGGCTCCGGCCCCGGCGTGGGAGCTCAACGTGGTGCTGACCAAGCTCATGGGACCTCCGTTCGAGCCTCTGCACTCGGCCCCGTTGAAGTTTGTCGTGGAAGACGGCGTTTCTTGTGGCCATCACCTCCGCACGACGGGTGGGAGAGATCCAGGCCCTTTCCTGCAAGGCCCCGTACTTGACTTTTCACGACACGAGGGTGGTGCTCAGGACGCACCCCTCCTTCATGCCCAAGGTACCGTCGGACTTCCATCTCAACGAACCCTTGGTGTTGCCTGTATTCTTCCCGTCGCCTTCGTCGCCGGCTGAGAGGACTTTGCACTCGCTGGATGTGGCTAGAGCGCTGAAGTTCTACGTGGACCGCACGAAGTGTTTTCGGAAGACGTCACAACTCTTTGTGAACTTTGGACCTGTCAATCAGGGGAAGGCTCTCTCGAAGGCTTCCATTTCCAGATGGCTCTCCGGCTGTATCATGTACTGTCATCGGTTGGCAAACCGACCGCTGCCCGGCCGTCCGAGAGCCCATTCCACCAGAGCGATCGCAGCTACCACGGCGTTCCTTTCTGGTGTGCCCCTGCTGGACATATGCAGGGCTGCTACGTGGAGGTCGACGCACACCTTCACGAAGTTCTACTGCGTCGTTCGGGATTCCAGGGAGGAGTCCAGGGTCGGCCAAGCAGTGCTGCGCAACCTGTTCGCCTGAGGTGAGCCTGGTGAGGAGGTAAGATGCTTAATGTTGAGTTTGATGCAATGCTTAATGTTGAGCCTTTGCCACCTCCCGTGGTTGTGCATGTGTGTACTGCTATGTATTCTTTATTCATGAGCATGTGAATCCATGCCAGACCCCATGCTGGAGAAGGAACAAGTTACTTACCTGTAACTGTTGTTCTCCAGCATGGGTCTGGCATGGATTCACATGCGAACCCTCCCGCCTACCCCTCTGCGGCTCTTCACTTGGTCATACTGCCACTTCACGTGCTTCCAAATCTGAAGATGGCTGCCAGAGGCGGTGCTTAGGTAGAGGGCAGTCATTGGCTGTGGTCAGTATGACGCAGAGACCAGTGATTGGTTGTTACTACGAAAGACAGATCAGAAACGAAACTGATACTGGTTTTTTCTTTACCGAGGATTCCCAGCCTGACGACGGGGAATATTCATGAGCATGTGAATCCATGCCAGACCCATGCTGGAGAACAACAGTTACAGGTAAGTAACTTGTTCCTTCTCATGTTCATTTTGACTAAAAGCCAATGGCAGTTGAGAATGATTGCTTTTGGTTTTGGTTCATCTCCAAGGCTATTTACAAAGTACATGACAATGATGGCTGCTTACTTTAGAAAACGAAGGGTTATTGTGTGTGGCCTATTTACAACTATGAATGGATTTTATTAGTGTTTTGAACAGTTGACAAATGTTTACTGGTTGTAACAGCTCATGGAATTTCAAGAATCTAAGAAACAAAACCTTAGATGAATTGGTTAATATGCTGATACTTTGTTTTCCATTGTTGCAGATATCAAGAAAGTGAGTTTTCAGACCATGACTGGCCTATCCATAATAATTATGAAAATGATGAAGTGCAGCGTGACCCAAGGGCTCTTTCTGATGCCACTGATGCTGAAGAAGTACAAGTAGACCCACGAAAATATCTTGATGGAGACAGAGAAAAGTACCTTGAGGATCCTGCTTTTGACACCCACTTTTCTACTGAGCCATGCTGGCAATATCCAGATCACCATGAAAATAAGTATTGTGATCTAGAATGCAGCCACACTTGTAATTACAAAATGCGATCTTCCTATCTCGATAATTTAGTCTGGACAGATAGTGAAGTTAATCATTACTATGAGCCCAAACTTATTATTGATCTTTCTAACTGGAAGGAGCATAGCAAAGAGAAGGCTGATAAGAAGGGCAAGTCAAAATGTGAAAGGAATGGATTAGTGAAAGCACAGATAGCCCTTGAGGAAGCTTCACAGCAAATGGCTGAAAAAGAAAGGGAGAAAAACCCAGGATTTGATTTTGATTCCTTCATAGCAGGTACAATTCAACTTAGCTTGCAACACGAATCCTCTGATGTTGACAAACTAAATGACTTGAATAGCTCTGTGTCCCAACTAGAAATAAAAAGTATAATCTCCAAGTCACTAAGTCAGGGGAAGCAAAAAAAAGGAATGGCCAATTTGGCACAAATGGGTGCCCTCAACCAAAATTCTTGGGAAAGTACATTTGTAAGCAGTGGTGATGAGAGCTTCCTTATAGATCAGTTTTGTTGTGAAGTAAGGAAAGATGAGCAAATTGAAAAGGAAACCACTTACACCAGTTACTTGGACACGTTTTTTAGTAAGAAGGAGGATCTAGAGTCTTGTGAGCTAGAACCAGTGGAAGAAGGGAAACTCGGGGTGAAAGAGAGAGATGAAGGCTTTATCAGTTTTAGTGGGGACATCATCTTAAATAAGCAATTGGAGTGCATTGGGATCCCTCCGTTTCACAGTCCTGTTGGTTCACCCCTTAAATCAATACAAGCAACGTTAACCCCTTCAGTCATGAAATTATCTCCCCAAGTTCCTCATAAAACGTACAGCAGCATTTTGAAACATCTAAATTAAACACTCGGCAGACAATTATTTTCTAATCTTCATGAAACTTTTTTTATTAAGTATTTTTTTACTTGAATCAGATGGTGTAATTTTAGCATCCTTCATTTTATTGTTATGTTTACCATTGTTTTTACAATTCAGAATTACTTTTTCATGAGAAGTTTAGTTTTTGTTTTAAAATGGCATGTTTGCACACTATGAAAATTGAACAACGGAGCAAACTAGTGCAATGCAGGAAGTGACTGGACAAAAATAAATGCACTAAACCAAGTTAAAACATTCTATGATTAAAACAGTTGTCCATGTTTTGCCGGGGGGTGGGGTCCCGGGGGGTTTGGATAATGACCTTGCTTTGAAATGTACACAGTGAGACTACATAATTGCATGAAAACGCCCATTTTCTAGTCGTTCATCTTTCAAGTGAGCATTGTAGAGTTTTTCATATTAAACACATTTCTTAAAGCACATGATACCAGCAGCAACTGAAAGACGATATTGGTATGCATGTGTTATCTACCTCAAGATAACAGCATTATGTGGCAAACCATTTAGCCACTTGTAGTGCTTTTCATCATGCACTTCTGTTAAACCAGCATTACTGTAGTAGCTACTCTGCATTGAAAAAAAATCACTCAATATTTGTAAATGTTCTGGCATGCATTATTTGTAGTGAAGTGTTAATATGCAGGATTTTTTATTTATTATAGCAAGTTAGGATGTGTATTTAAAGTCCACTTCTTTTTGAAGTACATTTACAAAAATGATTTGTTTAGCACTATGGTTTTACTGCCTTATCACACATTATTTAACATCCACCTGTTTGGAGGCTTTCCGCTTATTCATCTTTGATTTTGTTTTCAGTTTTTCATGTCATGGAAAGCTCTCACTGTGTATAGGAATTTGTATCTTGGAGGTGCTTGACCTATCTCTACAAATAAAAATTAGGAACTGTGTTAATATAAAATGCTCATAGAAGTCTTAATTGTGTCTTTTTTTTATTAAAAAGAAATTTGTGTGCATGGAGGTAAAAAGATGCATTACTGTAGGTTCAATGTTGTATATGTTATGGCCTTTTCTTTTAAATGTATGTTTTTATGAATGAGATTTTCTATACCAGCATGAATACGATTAGGTTAAATGTAGCATGTAGCATCTCAATATTTTACAAATTTGATTTGCTGTTTGAATTTTGAAAATTCTGTATCATTGGTTCCCCTATTTAAAAGATAAATAAAACATGGCCAGCAAAACAGAGTTGTTTTATTTCTGGTTGCCAAAAGATTGATAATCTGAAAAGGGGAACTTTTAAATATCTCCTCAACTACTTAATTCTGTAGTGGGATTTGACACTTCTAATAAGATTGACACAAAAATGTGTTACCTCAAAGTGCATACCTATAAACCTCTTCTGCATCTTCAGGTAACTTTCCAGGGTGTACACATTATCTTGCTTTTTGCCAATAGGTGATAACTGGATGCTTCAGTTCCTTGCTACTTTCCTCCAGCATTGTGTATCCTTTATTGTTTTCAAGGAGTTAATCTTGGAATATCCTAAGACTTCACAAGGTGGTGATCCCTGACATTATATTGATATTTTTGCTATGGTAATGTATGTATCCTGTTGAAGTCTGAGAATGCAGCAGTTTCAATGAGCTACAAAATAGCTGATCATTCCAGTCAATTTAGAATCTTATTCTCTCCTAGTCAGGGCACCACAATACAGTTTGATTTTTACATTTAATGTGGCAACACAAGCTAAGTCTCCTCTTGGCGAATGCTGATGAGCAGCTGTAAGGAAAAAATCCTCTGCCAAGGTTGTGAAATTAGCAGCTCTGCTTTGAACTTTTTCCTTTGAGTAAAAAGAGTACAGCTAAAAGAAAGGTGGATGTAATGAGTTCCAGATCCTAGGAGGCAAGTCTGCCACATTCTTTGTACAAACCTAGATGGTGGGACACTTAGTAGGCACTGCTATGCAAAATGTGCTACATAAACCAGGCGGTATTATGTGACCACCTCCAGCATTGGATGTTTCATGGATTCCCATGCTGCGAATATTCCCCATCACCGGGCTGGGAAACCTCAGTAACTTTAACATGGTAGTTTTCCTATCGAAAACATAACCCATCGATGTCGTTATGGGTGCTTTAGGCCGTACCAATGGGACGTCTAGGATATAACCCTGCGGCTTCCCTTCAGCTTTCTACCATCTTCCAAATTGTTGGAATCGCCTCGAGTTCTCGCCGGAGAGTTTGCTTTTTGTGTTTCATCTACAAAGGTTGTTCCAGGCCCCGTTATGTCATCTTCGGGGGCGAAGAAATCCTTATTCAGGCCGTGTGAGACCTGCAGCCTCAAGAAGTGTTAGAGGGTGATGGCCATGCAGAGTGCCTGTACTGCTTGTACCTCAATCACTCGACCGAGAACTGCGACATCTGTCAGGGGTTTTCCAAAAAAACCCTCAAGTGTAGGAACAGGCACTTGATTCGCTGGCTGAACGAGGAGTCCTATCCGGCTTCGGAGGTTGGATCGTCCCACTGGCGCAGGTTCTCCACTCCAGCGCCGTCGCAGCAGAGGGCTAGGTCGGAGGAGCCGCTGCCTAAGAAACATTGTGCTGGGGAGTCCGGGCCTTCGTCTGCTTTGGAAAAAGCCAAGAAGTCTTCTGCAAGACCTTTCTCGAAGGTTCGGGGGGCGCATATACCTCCTTCTCAAGGGGCGTCCTCGGCATGCTCTGGAGTGTCCAAGGAGATGTGCTCACGCCCAGTGATCTGCGGATCCGGTCTGCATGGTTTCGTCAGAGAAGAAGTCAAGGCCTCACTCTTCCTCCTCATTGACAGAGGTCTTCGTCCAAGGGCAAACATCGTTCCTCATAGACTTCTCAAAGCCTTCCTCGGGGCGTCCATCATCGAAGTACAGGTCTAAGTCGTCCTCCAGGTGATCCTCTCCATCTATGGGGATTTCGACCTAGTCGACCATTCCACTGGCATCGACCGGTACATCCACAACTCTAACATCGACAACAGCCAAGCCATCCGCTGTCCCGTCAACGACCATACTGGCGACGACTGCGGAGTCGGTGTTAGACAGAAACCTGTGCAGTTCCCTCTGGGACCACTGCAAAAGATTTAAGACTACAGGTGTCTGGCAGTAAACCCACTTGGTAGCAGTCTGTACCACACAGATTCACTTGGTAGCTGTGGCTGAGCAGTCAGACTTCCCTCAAGAAGAGTTAGGCAGTATACAGAGTATTCACAATAGGTCAAGAGAACACAATAGAACAAGTAAACACTGACCAGGGCTTGGTGTAAAAGAGATCATTATTTATTTTAAACCACATCTAGAAAAACACACAGGCACTAATAGTAAGCAATTTCAAAAACACGGTCACTAAAAGATATACTCCTTTAAAAGAATATTAGACAAGTCTTAAGTAAAGCCCCACTTATTTTCAGACAGCGGTGAGCGCTTAACGTAGATGGCACTCTAATAGTTCGTTTTTAAAAGGGAGAGAAAAGCAGAGAATAAATTGAAACAGATCCCAACACTTTTTCACGAACACAACAAGAGAGGAAGGCAAAGTAACACCGTGAATTCAGAGTCAGTAGGCCGGATCCGCTTTAAGAGGATCATAACGAAATGTGTCCAAGGTCACACGGTTGCAGTGCACAAAAAGTCTTGTAACGGTTCAAAAAGAAGTTGGACCAAAGAAAGGGACCAGTTAGAAGGTCAAGGCGGCCAGCCCAGACCAGAAGGTTAAGGGGTTATTATTACCTTGTAGCAATCTTTAGAAAGGGAGGCCTGGCGGACACGGTACCTTAAAGTGGTGAGAATACTCCAGCGGGAGCAGTTGTTCCTGGCAGCGGATGCAAGGCGGTGCTTCGTCCGGGGGAAGAGAGGATCTCGTCGGGGAGGAAGACAGGAGTCAGTTGCACTGCCAGGGAAGAAACCAGCCGCTGAGTTTCTCAGGTACAAGGAGCGGTCCGTTGATTCGCGGTTCAGTGGTGAGTGGCTATCCGGCTGCCGGGGTGCTTGGCACGGGCAGTTCGACCACAAACCGGTCTGGGGTGCGAAGAAAGAAGGTAAACTGTTTGTGCCCACCAGTCAGGGAAAGAAGCCTCTCCAGCCGGGAGATCTTCTCTGTCGTCGGGAAGTGGTGAGTCTGTTCCGCAGGGCTCCACCGGTGGTGTCGTCGTGGTAGGTAGGCTCGGCTTCTCCCTCATCGGATTCTCAGGTCCTGTGGCGACTTCTGAAGTTCCAGTCCCCAAAGCCCTGCTTTTATGCAGCATACCCCCATTCACTCAGCCTAGCTGTCAATCAAACATGCTAAGTGGTGAGCCGGCCGGCTCACCACCTGGGCCAATCACACAAGAGTGCGACTTGAGTTACCAAGGTAACTCAGTCCAGGGTGCCTAAACCCCCTCCCACACCCCCTGTGGTACCCAGACAGAGTGGCACCACTTTTGGAGGCTTCTGTGGAGAAGCCCGCCAAAAAGTGGAACAAAGGGCTCGACTTGGGTTGGAGTCACAGAAGAGAACACAAACGCCATTTTAGAATCGAGTCCTGGCAAAAAATACCAACCGGCGAATTAATATTAATGAAATAAACCGGCGGTATGTTCGAGGCTATGAGAATGAAATGATTAAAGTTGGTAGCCTCAAACAATGGGAAAATCCCATAGGGAAATATTCGCGGTCGAATATAAAAAGTAGTTTCCACTGCCACCAGCCAAAATTCGATCAGGGGGGGACGGAGACGTGCCCCCCCTCGACTAACCGACCCCGGGGCAATAGAATTGCCCCGACCAGTACGTCCACAATATGATGGTTTGTACTGGTTTCTGTTAATAATTTGGGACTAGTAAAGCCCATGGTGACTTTACATGCCCTGGGAGACAGTAGTCAGTCCCAGGGTATGGAGTCTATGGTGGGCTGTCACTATGACACCCCTGTGTTACTGCACGGAGGGTGCTGTGTAACACACATAGTAAAAACACATGAGACCCTATGGAGTAAAGGACCCCATAGCCCATAAAACACATTAACAGTCAAAGGAATACCATAAACATGTCCAAGAGTGAGAGAAAGAGTCTCACTCTTGGCAGGAGAAAAAAAACAAACTCCAGAAATCCAGCAAAACTGCTGGGGGACTTGCTAGGTTAGGAAATTCAGCCTAAAGAGAGAATTCTCCCTAATAGTCGGTCATCGGGGTCCCCGTTGACGATAGCTCAGTCGACGAGCCAGGGGAATGAGTCGCCGGCAACGCAACCTGACTCGGCTGGTTCAGCTCAGCTGAGTTGGTGACTGGAGACTCGTCTCCCAGGGTAGGGCTCCATCTGGGCGGATTTCCGTACCCTGTTGCCTTAAGACATCCTCCAGCAGGACTACAGGGAACATGCTGCTTTTGAGTCTGATCCCGACAAAGGGGGTTCGGATCAGCCTTTTCTGGATCTGTTTTGGGTCTTCAGCCTGCCTTTCTGTCCACATCTATGGGTCTGGGAGCAGTACCACCTCAGTGTCAACCTGCACTCATTACTCAATGCAGGTTCTTTCTTTGTTGCAGGCGCTCCTGGGGCAATTGGACACCAGACTCCCTGTGCCTCATGCTCAGTCACATTGCGGCTCAGCCCTTCTCCCATGCCTCGTGAGAAGGAGACATCCGCTGCCATCATCAGCCAAGGGCTTCACCCCAGGGAGCAATCCCTGCCAAGACCGCCGTCGCCTTCCCCTAGGGGTCCTCCTCGAAGGGATCTGGAGGAGGGGGAACTGGATGATGCGGAACATGACATGGGTCCGCAGGATACTCTCTCTACGGCTTCTTCACCCAGGAGGGATACCGACCCGGACCAGGATGCTCTGAGTAGTCCGGGCCAGCCGTCTCCACCGGATGACATTGGGGCCTTCCATGCCATGATGGCTAAGGTCTGTCACGAGTTTCCTCTCATTCTGGAAGAGGGAAAGGACTGTTACCTTATGGGGAAGAGGAGGAAAGCTGTTTTCTCACTCCCAAAATAGGATCACATTTGGCAGGAGGAGCTCCGTACGATGAGGCACTCGTTTACAGAGCCTGTGGTCAACTGCCGCTTGGAGGAAATGTTCAAGGCTCCGGAGTCTACCTCAAGGTGCCTGACGACGCAACCTATGCCGGAGTCGGTGGTTTCAAAAAGCTCGTACCCAGCACAAGTGCGCCTCCCCCCACCCCCCGAGAATGAGAACTGTAAGTTGGACGCTTTCGGTAAGAAGGTCCTGACTGTCGGTGCTACTGCAGTTAAGGCTGCCAACTCACTGGCCATCATGGCGAGGTAGGAAGGAAGCTGTGCTTCTGGTGTGAGGGGAGGAAGCGTCTAACCAGAGTATAAATATTGCGGTCGACCTGGCTGAGGCTGGCTTCAAGCAGATTAATAATGGGGTGGTTCTCCGGCATCAAGCCTGGCTTTGCTGCACTGATTTCCGCCAGGAGGTTCAGCACAAGGTGGTGGACATGCCTTGTGAGGGGGAGCATCTGTTTGGAGAGAAGATCGACAATGCTTTGAAGTCCATGAAAGCGAACTCAATTACAGCACGGTCCCTTACAGCCCTGCAGGGCAAGTCTTTTTGCCCCTTTTGCAGCATCTCAAGGAACGCAAGGTTTTCAGGTTCCCGGTATAAGAGGGACGGTGGATCCACCTACTTCTCACAAAGGTACAGGCGTTCCTTCCAGGCCACCCAGCGAAGGAACGACTACCAAGGCCAGATGAAGAGAGGATCCTCTGCTTCGCAAAGAGGCCGCCAAAGCAAGCTTCAACAATGACTGCCACAAGGGCAGTCGGCTAGGAGGGAGGCTGGTGTTTCATCTCGACAAGTGGCGTGCCGTAACGACAGACGGATGGGTGCTGGAAGCAGTCCAATAAAGCCACTCGTTGAGTTCAGGCGTCCGCAGCTCCACATTCCTCCGTTAAAAATGTCTCGGGCTCATCTTCACATCTTGCGCCAAGAGGTTTGTCTCATGCTGCAAAAAGGGGCTATCAAAAGGGTTCCCCCATCGGCGAAAGCAAAAGGTTTCTATTCCAGGTTTTTTGTGGTCCAAACGCTATTCTAGACCTGCGGGGGCTCCACAAGAACATAAAGAGGCAAAAGTTCAGGATGCCAACGTTGCAGGACGTTTATAAGGGAGGTTCAACCCGAGGAGTTTTTGGCATCTCTAGATCTCGCAGACACTTATTTTCACATACCTATGCATTCACAGTATCTAAGGTTTCCCAGGTTTGTGGTGGGCGACAGTCATTACCAGTTTCTGTTTCTCCCCTTTGGCCTAAAGTCAGCTCCCAGGACCTTCACTAAGTGTCTCACTCGAGTAGCGGCTTACCTCCGCAGAAACAGACATCACGTGTATCCATACCTGGACAACTGGTTGGTCAGGGGAACAACTTACCAGCGGGCGTTGGAGTCTCTCTGGGCCACAATGCTCCTTCTGCAGCGACTGGGGTTCGCCACCAACTTCAGCAAATCCTCTCCGATGCCCTCAAAGGATTTGGTCTTTCTGGGAGCACAATTCAAGATTGCTTTCAATCAAGTCAAGCCGCCGACGGAGAGGATAGGAAAGCTCTTGTCTCTGGCGGTCTTGTTTTCTCCAGGAGCGGCTGTCACGTTCCGTTCGTTCATCTCTCTCCTCGGAACCATGATGTCCTGGATGGTTCCCAGTCAATTGGTCGACACCATTTGGTCGAATGCCAAATGGTCGAATTTTTTTTTTTACCCCTTTTTTCGTTTTTTTGGGGGGGGTCCCCCCCCAACCCCCTTTTTTTTTTCTTTTTTATTTTTTTTCCCCACACGAAAACCCACAAAACACATATATATATATATATATATATATATATATATAAAAAAAAATTCGACCATTTGGCATTCGACCAAATGGTGTCGACCAAATTGTAGTCGACCAGTTTGCTGTCGACCAATTGACTGGACACCGTCCTGCATCCCACTCATTCCAAAATGCCATCTATTCATGCGGCCACTGGAATTTCCCACTTCCCGGTGGTCCGAGATTCAGGGCTCCTGGTCCAACAGGGTGCTCATTTCACAATCTCTGGTAAACTACATGCAGTGGTGGACTCGTCCAGTAAACTTCGAGCAGGGCATGCCCCTAGTGGAACCAGTTTTCTAATGCACCATCGTGCCCGATGCCTCGCTGGTCCGATGGGGTGCGCATCTGGACCAGTTCCAGGTCAAGCGTTTGTGGTCTCCTGCAGACGCCTCTCTGCATATTAACTTCCTAGAGTTGAGGGCTGTACACTGGGCGCTCAAGTCGTTTCTTCCCCTCATCCAGGGCTTGGTGGTAAGGATTCTCACCGCCAACACCACAACCATGTTCTACCTGTGCAAGCAGGGGGGTACACACTTGATACTCCTTTCCCAGGAAGCTCAAATCATCTGGCGCTGGGCCATTCATCACAAGATTCAGGTACTGGCTTTCCATCTGCCAGGGGATGAAAATGTTCAAGCGGATTACCTCAGCAGGGACTCTTCTCAGATGCACAAGTGGCAGCTGTGCGACTTTTGGGTGACGAAGATTTACGAGAGATGGGGCTCTCCCCAATTAGACCTGTGTGCCAGCCCCGTGAACAAGCAGTGCTATCACTTTGCCAGCAGGGTTCCTCATCCAGACTCCAGGGGTGAACACATTCTCTTTTCCGTGGACGGGGATGTTCGCCTACGCTTTCCCCCGTTTCCCCTAATAATGAAAACGGTTCAGGTGATTTGCAAGGTTCCCTGCAAAATCATTCTAGTGGCACCGGTTTGGCCCAGACAGACCTGGTTCTCCGACCTTCATCTAGCGAAGGACGACCCTCTTCATCTGGGCTCCCAGCTGGATCTTCTCTCTCAGGACAAGGGAATGGTGTGGCATCACAATCCGGGTTCCCTCAACCTAGCCGCATGGCTCCTTACCAATCCAAATACCGAAGCATTCCTCAGTATTGTCGCTGCATTTTGGCTGCAGCAAGGACTCCGTCTACCAACGCATCTTACGCCAGCAAGTGGAAAAGGTTCCGTGTCTGGTGTGCTCAACAACCTGACCTACAGCCATTGCGTATTTCACCTCAACAGCTCCTTCATTACCTTTTGCTGTTGACAAAGGATGGTTTTGCAGTTTAGTCCATCAAGGTTCACCTGGCGGCGATTTCGTGATTCACGTTAAAAAGGTATTCTGTCTCTTTTCAGCGATATATTAAGCATTTCCTCAAGCGTCTTTTTCCCCCCAAAGAAAGTTTTCTCCTGTTTGGAGCCTCAACCTGGTGCTCTCCTCCTCAACCGTTTGAGCCTAAGTCAACGGCAGACATAACTGCAGGCTCTGGTCATTGAGCCTCCGTATTTGCGCTTTATGAAGGACAAGGTGGTTCTCTCTACCAATCCTCACTTCATTACGAAGGCTCCATTAGTTTTTCACAAAAACAGTACAATTGCTTTGCCCACTTTTTTCCCTAATGATTCTACTCCAGTGGAAAAAGCCTTGCATTCCCTGGACGTCAAGAGAGCATTGAAGTAATATCTGGATCGCTCCAAGTCGTTCAGGGATTCCAAGCAACTCTTTGTGGCTTTCGCCCCCTCCAACAAGGGGAGGCAGATTTTCTAAACAAGGCATCTCCTGCTGATTGGCAGCAACTATATCCTTCTGCCATTCTAAAGGCAAACCTTTGCAATCGGTTCCCAAGGCTCACTCAACGAGGTCCACGGTGACTTCAGCAGCTCTGTGGGTGGGCACACAGATAAGAGACATTTGCCAGGCAGCGACATGGGCAGTTCCCCACACGTTCACCAGGCACTGTCTGCATCAACCACATGCTGAGGACGTACAGGTGGGACGAGCAGTGGTGTCCTGAAGTGGTGTTCTTGGATTGATCTTTTTGCCTTGCATCTATGTCCTGTTTGCCTCTTTTGCACCTCCAGGCTCACTTACTGCTACAAAGTCTATTCCATGAAAGATCCAATGCTGGAGAAAGGAGTAGTTTCTTAACTGTAACTCAATTTCTCCAGCGTTGGTATCTTTCATGGATTCAAGTGCGCCCTCCGGCATTCCCCATCAGTCAAACCGTCTCTGTGCACATCCTCCTTTTTGGAGAGGCTAAAATCTGAAGGGAAGCCACAGGATTATATCCTTGACGTCCCATTGGTGCGACCTAAAGCACCCAGAATGACGTCGATGGTCAAGTTTTTTCCATAGGAAAACTATTAAAGTTACCAAGGTTTCCCAGCCTGATGGAATATTCACAGCATGTGAATCCATGAAAGAGACCAACGCTGGAGAAATAGTTTCAGGTAAGAAACTACTCCTTTCTTGAACATTTAACGAAGTCTTGTTGTGAACATTTATTATAGGCATAAAATGAAAATGTGATCTTACCTTTTTGATTATATTATCCAAAAACCAAAGAGCACAAATCTATATTCCATGGCCAATGGAAATGGGAATCGCACCAACACCATCTAAGGTAGTAAAAAAAAACTGGCGTCCTGATGGACAACACCCTAATCTTAGAACCACAAATAAATTCAATAATCAAGAAATGCTGCTTCCTCCTTCACACAGCAAGAAGAATCTTGCCTTCCATCTCCTTCACCCACAAAATACTCACAATCGTCGCCCTCATGTCAAGAATCGACTACGCAAACAGCCTCCATCTCGGGATACCAGAATACCTCCTGAAGAAAGTACAACAGATCCAAAATACAGCAACAAGACTGCTCCTCAAACTATCCAGAAGAGGTCACATCACTCAGCCCTAAAAACATTGCATTGGCTCCATCACCTTCAAAACAATGTGCATAACACACAGGGCAATCAGCGGACAAGGAGCTGAATTCCTAAAAAAGAAAATAACAATCTACAAACCAAGGAGAGTCCTCAGATCTAGCAACGAAATCTGCATGGAACAAAACCATACCTTAAGAAAAAACTTGGGGCCTCCTCCTTCTCCCACTTAGCCGCAAAAACCTGGAACAACATTCCGAAAGAAAAATAAAACACCAAAGACCACCTACAATTCAGGAAACTACTAAAAACCTGGCTCTTCAACATCACAGATACAAACTGAAAAAGCGAAAAAACCGAACCGGAAACACAAAGTAGAAGGATGACAAATTTAGGACACTGACAACGTTTAGAACCGAATAAATAAAGTCTTACCACAAAAGGGAGACAACACTAAGTCAAATAGGATACTAGCGACACCCATGAGGACATAAATCGGCACCCTAGCCAACATCCAGCCAACAACCCCACCCGGTTGCTACTAGACATCATACTTGTATAGAGTTGTGTGTACGATAGCACTTGCCACACTCAAACCAAGTTCTGTATATTGGCATGGGCATTGACCGAAGAGATTTTTGAATGAAGGCAGACACCGCCCCTGGACATAATTGCAAGCGCTGGCATTTGCCACGTTCTGAAGAAGCTGGGAGCGGTAGCATGCATTAGCAACTGAATAAGGTGATGAATGCCGACCAGCCGCCACATATGGAGGGAGTAACCCTGGCTGACCGATGCAGCGCACTTACTAGATTGGGAATGCTCTGTGCCAGATTTGAAGGGATGCTCTGCCGGCACGGCCTACTAACAGGTGTCACGTAGGCGGCCGGTGCCCAACCTGGGCAAGGTTATGAATGTGAGTATATGCCATGTGGGAAAGGGATTGTAAGTGTCATACAGCCCAGATCTGGACGAAGACACGCAGATGCTCACGCACCCGATCTGCAGAGAATACGGCAGTTTAGCGCCTCGCTTCCAGACAGCAATGCCAATTAACCAACCCACTAACAAATTTCACCCTCTGCATACATCTCTCAAACGCTAACCAAACACAACAATCCGCACAAACTTCACTACATTGCAACAACAAAACAAACCACACATACTCTCACAACTGCACATGACAGCTACTGACCATAAAACACCCAAAGCCCAGCCAACGGACACAGCACATCACCGTTCTCTTGCACTATTCCAGCTTATTCCCACTAACTCGCCCCCACACCCCTCCTTTTTCAGAGGCGCCAGGGGACCACTCCGGTGGTGATAGTGCGCGGTACAAATATCCTTTAACATTAACTTTTTACTGACTGCTTCAGTCTGTGTTACGCTCACCTGGCTCCCACAGGGGCGTCGATCGGACCCGGACAGCTGCGGTCTCCTCCAACGTGAAGCGTAGTGCAGAGATGACAGACTGGACTGGCCTGCTTAATCTCTTCTGCTTGACCCGTAGAAGTATTCTCCTGCAAGTGGAGAAAGGGATTTAGCCACCCGTGCATTCTAGTAATGGCACCCCACTGTTCTCCCCACTAATCGCCTCCGATATTCCCTTTCAGTAATCTCACCTTATGTTTTTGAATGATGAGCTCTCCATCCTGCGTGGAATGCAGGGGCGCGTAGATACCAGTTACTTCACTGGTTCAAAGGCGTTGGAAGAGTTCCGGATGAATATTGACTCCGAGGTCCCTGGCGAGAACCCGTAAGTATAAAGTCCAAAGAGTTCAATATGTCCGATGTTCACTCTTGTCCCATTCCCTTCTTGTGTTGCAGCTGGGTCCAAGAGAAGATTGTCTTGTGGCAGCTGATGGCGTTCAGGAACACTGTCTGGTAAAAGATGCGTGTATTTAACTTGTTGTTTTCTCTCTCCTTACAGGTGCGTCGCAAGAAGTTGCGGGATGTTAAAGAATAATGCCTCCGGTGGTAAATCGGGTAAGTCTATGGTGGTAAAAAGAGATTGTATTTGTTGGCTATCTCGGCTCACCTTGTATTTCTTTTGTCCCCTAGATGCTGGAGTTCGGCGAAGAAAATGGAGGCAGCGCCAAATCGAAAAATGCTGTGAGGACTGGTGAGTATGGTGCGGCGCTGCAGCTGGCGATGCGACGCGTGCAGAAATAATGTCCTTTCCAAGTTCGAAGACGTGATGGATGCGGAATCAGGTAAGGAATTTAAAATAATGTCCGTGTTCTAACCTTTCCTTCTTCTTGCCTCTTTTTCTAGGAGCTCTGGATTCGAGGTGGGCATGGCAGAAGACTGGATGCTGACTGCAGGCACGGTGAGCGTTACGCTGCTGGATGCAGAATAACGCGAAGCATGTGCTGCCGTTCGGGCGTGGTTTAAATAGCCTTCAAAGTAGTCCCAGGTAAGAAGTTCCCCCAGAACCACACCAGAGTAAAAAAATAGTCCCTGAAGTAAAGTAGTCCCATTCAGGCCTCACGTTGGCTTGACTCCATTGCAGCATGGTCTGCATGAGGTAAGTAATGTACATGAGCCTGGCACCAGGACTGATTTCCTCTGAGCCTGGGGCTGCTGGGCTTTTAGTAAGCACCTGGATGCCTGCTCCCGGGGCTGATGGGCTTGGTCCGGATGCCCGGGGGTAGGCATCATGACAGTCTGAGCCCTCTTAAGACATTCTAACTGTCCTGTAGTAAAGGTCTTGGTGAAATCCAGCATATAATTGATAAGTGCTCCCACAGCATCTGTTTTTGTGTGTGTCCCTCTGTAGTTAGTGACCAGGAATAACAAATTTGTGACTGTTTTATCCAGTTAGTTGTTTTTTTTTTTTTTCTTTGAATCGCATAATCCAGATTTTTTATTGGTATGTAGTCCAAACCATAACCAAGAGCATGAAATATGTGAGGCTATTGTGCTACTTCTGCCAGCCGTGTCTTGGCCCGTATATATCCCTGTTCAGTAGAGACAAAGTACAGCGAAAGGACACAAAGCTGCATCTAGCCCACGCCACCTGTGTATTTGTATCGGTTTCCCTTGAGTGAGCTTAAAATTGACTTGGAGAATAAGGACTCCTACTAACTCAAAACATGATAGATTTAGCTGAAACAACTTATTCTGCCGATTTCGACTGTACCATTACCTAGGGTTGGTCTAGGTGCTCAAATCACTCATGTAGTGCAGCGATTTATATCTGTGGAAAAAAAATGGACCTATTCCGTTCTTTTATTCTGTCCACAGAAAGTATATCCGTTACACATAAATGCACTGGAAAAGCTAGGTGAGGTCCACATAAATAGGTGATTTATCTGTGGGATGTTTTTTTTTTTTAAATGGAGCTATTCTACCCCGTAGTGACTGTAAGACTTTTCCATCTTTCAGTCATGCCACAGTGTTTTTAAAATTGGTGGTAAGATTGCTGTTCAGTGTTCTCTTTTTTTATTTTTTTGTGTATATAGTGCAAAAGAAAAACTTTTACACATCATATATACAAAAAGAAAAAGCATATTAATATCTATTGCGTCATATAAAAAAGACAACTTCATATCTTACATTCACTTCCTTATCTCAAATATTCCAAATATATTCATACAACTAAAACCTGTAGCTGGAAGTCAAACAAAAAAATGAGCTAAAACAGACCGTAAGATGCACCGTCCTAGAACATAGAGTAATTCTAAGTCCACACACTTCCCCTATCAAATCAAAAATAAATGCATAAATGAACACATATGGAGAACCAATAAATATCAATACTACCATGTTACCTAATCATAACATTGCTATCTTGATAGTGTTAGAGATTTGCAACTAGTTTTACATCAGCTTCAAAATATAGTAAATATTTTTCTACACATTTCCAAACCGGTGTAATGGCTATCGTGAGGCCTCGGTTATGACCAGATAAGATTCTCAACCAGAACACTTCACTAGTAATGTCAGCAAAACCGTTGGAATATTTATTCAGGTAGCATTCATACAAAGGTCTCAGTTTCAGACATGAAGTGAGTACATGCCTAGCTGACTAAATACATTTCTCATCTTTACAGATTCTTCATGTCCTATTTTCCAAAGGAAGCCCTAACCATGCTCCAGTAACTTCCAAAACCTTCAATCCATTGAGCTGTATGTTCATAAATATTTTTTTAACCACTGGTGAAGGAAATTGTTTAAGATAGGATTGGGGCTCTATGTACATGAAATACATCTTAGAGAAGTTGCTGAGTGATTTCATACCCCTGACTTTTCGTGGCTTGCCACGCAATCCCATTTCTCTGCACAGGTCTTAAAAGATTTAAGGAGAGCGCCCTCACCATATTCCCAGTGAGGACTCTATCCTATCTTGTGAAATTTCTCATTAGTTGTTTTAAATTTCTGCATAGCGTCCCTTTTATTTTCCAACCTCACCGTTTTCATTACCGACATTAAGGATTGGGAGTTAGAGAACATAATAGATATGTACACTTTCTCTCTATTTCAATCTGGGTGGCCAAAGATATCACCCAAAATTCAAGACGTATTGCTTCCAGAGGGGTATAGTTGTTCAGAACCAGAATTCTTCTCCAGATCACCCCTGCCAAGCAGTTGGCCAATTCTCCCTGTTTCTCAAAGGATGCTTCAAGTCCATACAAGAAAGCAGCAGATAGCTTTTGCTTGTAGATACTCAAGATGCCCGATAAGGAATAGCCAGCAGTTCTTTTAGAGAAAATCTTAATAGCTGTCATAGTGGACAATGCCTTTGCTCTCTTATTTTGCTGCATTAGAACATTTCTCTTTTTTTGGAGGATAGATCATACCCTAGGTATCTGTAACATTCAGTTCTATTAGTAGAACCAAGCGCGTTATCAATGCACTTTCTATTGGCCACCTCCATAAATTAAGTCTTAACTAAATTAACTTTAAGACCGTTACTTTCTGCATATTGACATACCACCTGAGCGCTTAGTGATATGCCAACAAACGTATTATCCATAATTATTAAATCACTGGCATATCTGATCCAACCCACTTTGTTGTTTCCTATTTAGGAAATGCATTACATTTCTCCACAAAAATCTTTCCAAAGTCAACTAGAAACAAGTTAAACAGGGTAGGTGCAAGTGTGCAGCCCTTTCTTAACTCCTTTTCTAATGCGGATCTGTTTGGAGAGATTACCAAGATTGCTCAATCTAATTCTTATAAATCATTTTACAGGCATAAAGGCGATGGTTAGGCATGCCTATTTTCTGAAATTTAGCCCACAGCGAAGATCTATCAATCGTATCAAATGCAGATGAAAAGTCAATAAACAGAATATATAGTGGTAGATAAATGTTTGATTTTGCTTCTTCCAATAGAGAATTTATAACAAGAATGTTAGTATTTGTCGAGCAACCCTTTCTAAAGCCTGTTTGAAATATTCTGTATATGTTCTGTCTTGCTATCCACAGGTTAATTTCCTTCAGGATTAGCGTAGAAAACACCTTACTAGCGACATCCGTCATGGCCAGTAAACGGTAGTTCTCAGGTAGAAGTCTAGAACCCTTTTTAAAACTGGTATAATATCAGACGTCCTCCCAAGAATCGGGGACGATACCAGTTTTTATTATCTTTTGGAAGAGTGTCCGGGAAATATCTACCCAGAAATCCGGATTGTCTTTAATGATTACAGAGACCGTCTGGGCCCTCGAGGTTGTCATCCTCTTAATGATGGTCATAATGTCCTTCCGATATATGGATAATTCCAATAGGGAGATCTCTTCCAAAGGGAAATCATTGCCAGCAAATTTGTTAGAGAGGTTTCCTAGGTAGTCTCTTCAATGTTACAGAAGAGTTCCTCTCTGCTTGCTCCCAGTGACCATTTTATAATTGGACCACATTTTCTTTGTCACCATAAAACAATATTTGGGCAATATTTTGCCATGTTAAGTTATTCTCAGATACATAATATCTCTTCCTCCAATTTCTGTACGCTTTCTTTATTTTACACTTTCTAATAGCAGCATCTTCTTGAACAAGATTCATACGATCAATGGCTTATTGCCTGACACATGTTACTTTTCTATTGCTTTGTTCTTATCGTAGGGTCTCTCCAATTTGGACCCTGATTTCACAGAAGAAATTTTGCCCATTGGCAAAAAGCCGTGCATAGACATAAAATCCAGAGTACTATTTCGTCTGCCGTCTCCATATGTTGTATTAATTTTGTAGCCCTCTGCTCCATTTTGCTACCTTTTCTAGATTTTTATCCGACTATCCCAGTCTATTCCCACTTGCATTCACATTTAAGGCACCAATCCTATCCTTATATCGCATATTACTAGAGCAAAAAGCTAGGCTTAGTCCTATCAATGCATCGTCGCTAAATTCATTGAAACATACTTGGAATTCTTGCATCTTTTCAAGAATTTTAGGCTTAACAAATATATAGTCGAACGGAGATGAGTAGGAGCCATCGCTCCATTTAGAATCTAGAGGTCTGTCTTTTTTTGCCAATCCGTTAGCCATCCTTAGATCCAGCTCTTCAAAGAAAACTTTCCACATCCTTGAAGTCACTTGACTATTGGATTGACAGTTGGCAAAATGTTTATCAGACAAAATTTTTGCATTCAGGTTGCCGGCTATTATAATATCCAACTTGCTATTCTCGGCATATCTACTAGCCTCAAGTTCAAAAATGCTTATCTGGATCCCCAACGTACAATCATCACTGGGACGGTCATATTCATTGGTCAATATGATTTATTTATTTTTTTGGCCACACTGCACTTTTATTTCTTGTAATACAGTTTGATCGATCTCCTCGAGGGGGGAATTCCTCAGAGGGGATATCATTGGCTACTAAGATGGTCAGCAAGAAAAGGGTCTTCCCAAAATTTGGCACCTCGATTAGCCAACCTGCAATGAGCGGTATACCCATCAAAATAAGCAGGTGCCAAAAGCCAAGTTTCTTGATGGAAGATAATTGCAGCCTTACCTATTTAGCAATTTGACCCCTCCTGTAGAAAGAGGTGTTTATGACCTATGGTGTTCCAGGAAATAATTTTAAGATGAACTCATTTTATTATTGACCATCGGGGGCAAGAAGGAGCATAACCACTCCCAGCGTGATTTCACATTAGAATCTTGAGTAATACCAGCTTTAGATCTTTAACTCCTGCTCACATTTACAGCCTTCTTATGGTCACGCATATCAGTAATTATTTTGCCCTTATTAGAACTCTTCACCATGCACTCAGTCCAATCATAACACCGTTTGTTAAGCTTGTGTGTATATGATCTTATTAATCAAACCACCTCATCTGAATAACCATGAACTTTAGTGACAAAAGGGGGGTATTTTTCCACAAACATAGTCATTACTTTTGATTAACCTCATGGGAAGAAGCTAGTTCAAGATCTTCATCAAGCAGCTTCTATTTATCAATCTTTTTCTTCCTTTTAGTACTGCCACTTATAGTAAAAGATTTCATGGGGAGATCATTTTTCTTTTCCCCTTGAGATTCTTCCTTTTATATTCTTATTGTTAGATTTGTTGGTGGGTACAGACTCCACCACTGGTGGTTGGGATTCACAAGTTGTAACCTGGCCATTCGATTCCGTAGAAGTAATACTGCTATTGAAAGAAGATTTGGTGCAGTCCATTGAGCTTTCAGATAAGCTTCTTCGGTTAATGAAGGAGGCTCAATTACTTTAGGTTTGACAGCCGTGGACCCCACTAGACAATTTGTGAGGTTTCCGGACTTCATAGCAGCTCTTTTTCTCTCTACGCGCTGCTTTCTTCTTGCATGTTTGGAAGAAATTTGCCCTAGGTATTTGCCCAAAGGCGTCAATATCAATCGCTTTCTCGTTTGCATGCAGGACTTTGCTTGCATTTGACTCCAGTTTACGCTTCCTTCTCCTTTCTCTTTTTGTTAAATGTCCGTCATCGCCTTCACCATCTTCACTACCCATCAGTCTCTCCACTTTAATTCCAAATTAACTGGCTCATTCATCCTTGTATCTTTTTGTTAGGGCTTCCAAAAGGTCTTTCTGTGCTTTGTACCGCCCACAAATCAGTTTTTCTGGTTTACACTCCCCAGTCCTGCCAAAAGCGATCCATTAATTTGCACTTGACAGTCAATGTAGTGTTAATTTTAGCAAGATTTTTCAAAGTAAAACCTGTGGCTTCATTGTGGGACTCCAGATCTTTTAATTTCTCACCATATGAGCGTTCCTCACACCCATGATCATTGTGTGGAACATCTTGTGCCTGCTGACCACTTGCATTGTTTGGAGTTTCCTCAACCAAGCCTGTGACACAGGGGGAGCAGAATAGCCTTGTTGGTGGCATAAGGCAATTCAGACTGTTCTCCTCAGGGGGACTCTTGCTTGTCCCTTATTGATTGAATCACATATGTTCGCAACCACAGTTTTTTCTAAATTTGTAATTTGGCCTTCCAAGCTGTATCACAAATTTAGTAAGGAGTTATTGTTATCCAGGTCCGCAGATGTGCATGCCAATTCTACAGGTAGTATCATATCCTCTGGCTCATTGTGTATTTCAATAGGGACACTCTGTCCCAGGACAAAGTCTGTAATTTTGGCTGTAGGGAGTTTGCTTCCCACTTCTTCTATCTCAGTAGTTTGTTTGGGAGCTCCCCTTTTTTTTAATTGTAGGTCTTTTGTTTATTTTGCAATTTCATCTTGCAGGAGCGTCCCCTGAACGTATCTATGGTGATTAGATCCAAGCAGCACCAAAGGCTGCAGAATAGGTTACAGGAGGCTCAAAAGAACAAATCAACAGTCATCACCTGAAACTCTTGCGAGTCATAGAATTCTGTTTCACCACAAGTCCAACTGGAAATATGGTTCATAGACCAAGATGTCAACAGTCACCGTAATCCAGTAAATACTAATTTCTGTGAACAGCCCTCATGTGCTCATGAGCCCTCTCCACGCTCAACACCCTCAGCAGCATGTTTCCTCTGCCGTAGGGAAATAGAGCAGAGGTAGTAATTTCTCAGGCAAAATAACACCCCACTTCAGACAAAGTATTTCCTAGGCAACGAGAGCCTCTTCCTCAAGTGAACACTCCCCAAGGCTTACCCTAGTCAATATCGGTTGTCCGCCAGGGCAAAAAGGGGCGCGCCAACCTGCTTTCACCCTTCCACCTTCGTTCTGCAGACTGCCCACTTTGTGCTCCATTTCACAGTCCGCTTTGTGGATCCTGCTCTATCCTGTTGAAAGAAAAAGTGGGCGGAGCTTCCTACGCAGAACGGTCACAGCTTTTAACACGATCCTCACAGCGCACCAGCAGGCACAGCTGTTTAATATGACCCCCAACTAGTTCATGTCCTATATCTATGATGGGCACGAGTCTGGTATCTGTGGTTTTATCAGTTAATGGAAGCATCTCCAGTTTGTTCAAAGTAATTCTATTTCGAGGGGATTGGGTCCTCCGACGTATTCCATATCTATGACCGTAATCACCGCAGCTGTGCTGCTTTGGAAAATCTTTCTGTGTCGATGACGTTGATACGCCGTCCTCGAGGGCCTCCGTTGAGCTGACGTCACTGGATGTTAGAAGTAGGGTGCACAACGCCCGTAGCCTCAGTTCTGTTTTTTTCTGCGAACGTGTTCGCTTCGGAGATCTCGGCGCGCCTCGATTCTACTGAATCCTGTTCTTTCGGTTCTTCGAACCTGTTTCTTCGTTGCTACTTGTAAGCATGATGTCTTCGGCTTCTTCCACCCCACGGTCCGGGTGTGCGGGTCCAAGATGTCGCTAACGGATACGCACAACGCTTGCCTCTGGTGCCTCTGGGAGGGCCATGATATGGACGACTGTCGACTGCCAATCGCTCCCATCGAAGGCCTTGCAGGAGCGTAAGAAGAAGCTGTTGGTCGGTAAGGTGGCCAAGCCCTGGAAGTCGCGTTCCACTGGTCTTTCGACAGACGATTCGAGGGGCGACTCTCCGCATTGTCGTCGTGAGTCCGGGGGTTCTCGGTCTGGGAGTCGGTCCCGCCATTCCTCATGTCGAGGGTCACGGATTACCTGGGTTGGTCTGTCCCCCCCCCCTGGGGATTTTCAGCAGGATGACCTGACAGTCAGGATGACCTGACTGATATCCTGGACCAAGGTCCTCCAACTGACCCGGTGCTGCCATTCCATATGGCCTTGCAGAGAAGGGTGGCTGCGGCTTGGACTTCTCCGGAGAGTCTCCCGGCAGTGAGCAAGTCCTTGCTGAAGAAATATCGCCCAGCCAGTGGTGACTCCTGCTACTTGACCACGCACCCTACTCTGGAGAGTTTGGTGGTGCAGGCGGTTACGGCCCCAGCAAAGCAGGTATTGTACCCTACCATCCCTCCTGATGGGGACGACAAACGTTTTGACGGCTGGGCGAAGAAGGTATTTTCTTCTGGGGGGTATGGTGCTTCAGACGGCCAACTCCGTTTGTGCCTTGTCTCGTTTCACACACACTCTTTGGAACTGTATTTCCTTAGCAGCTGATCATATTCCCGAAAGGGAGGAACGGGATGGTTTCCTTGCTATTGTGCAGGATGGCAAGGATGCCATGTGTGAATCCTTTCAGTCGGGTCTGGACATGGTTGATTGCGTCAGCCGGTCCATGGCGGCGAGCACCGTAATACGCAGGTTTGCGTGGTTGCGGAAGTCGGGTGTTGCTCCTGATGTGCAAGCCCGGCTCCTTAACATGCCCTTTGATGGTGAACATCTTTTTGGCAGCAAGGCTGACGAGAGTCTTGAGAGGTTGCAGACTTCCAAAGCTGCAGCAAAGTCGTTGGGTGCTGCAGTTCGCCAACCTCCGCCTTTTCGTCCTAGGGGACAGCAATGGAGGGGAGGTTCCTTTCGATATTACTCGTCCTTTAGTAAATCGAGAGGAGCTGCAAGTCAAAGGGGCAACCGTACGAGTGCTAGCGGTGGAAAACTGGGTACTCGAGGTGCCAAGGCCGCGTGAGCAGTTGCCTCTTTGTCCTCAGGCACTGCCGCAGCCGCTTCAGCTCAGTCCTGAGGCCCATGCTTCTCCGGTTGGGGGATGGCTGGTGCAGCATCTTGTAGAATGGCGTGCCATTACTTCAGATGTGTGGGTTCTGGAGATCATTGCCCACATCTACTGTCTTCCTTTCCGGCAGAGGCCTCACGACAATCCACCAGGGAATCTCTCTTTGAAGAGGCCGGATCCTCTCCTTGCGCAGGAAATTCAATCCCTGCTGGAGAAAGGTGCCATAGAACTGGTGCCTGCAGCAGAGAGGAACAAGGGATGGTATTCCCCTTATTTTTTGATTTCGAAGAAAGACGGGAGCTTGAGACCCATCATGGACTTGCGCGGGTTGAACAAGCTCCTCGGCAAGGACAAGTTCAAGATGGTTACTCTTCCTCAAGTCCTCCAGGCCCTTCAACTTCAGGACTGGTTGGTGTCTCTCGACCTCAAGGACGCTTATTTTCATGTGCCGATCCATCCCAAGCACAAGAAGTACATGAGGTTAGCGGTTGGCGACTCGCACTTTCAGTTTCGGGTCCTGCCGTTCGGATTGACCTCTGCCCCGAGGGTTTTCACCAAGCTCATGGTGGTGGTGGCAGCGTATCTCAGGAAAGGGGGGATTCACGTCTACCCCTACCTGGACGATTGGTTGATCAGGGCGCGCTCTCCCGAGCAAGTCCTGGATCATCTGTCCGTCACCTGCCATTCCCTTCACAAGCTGGGCTTCTCCCTCAACTGAAAGAAGTCCCACTTGACGCCAACACAGCGGCTCCAGTACATCGGAGCACTGCTCGACACATCCCCGGGACAGTGTTTTCCTCCCCAGGTGAGGGCTCTACACATTCAGCAGATGGTGCACAAGTTTCAGCATGCCCAGAGTCTCCCAGGGTTAGAGTTCTTGAGGTTGCTCGGCCTCATGGCATCCTGCATTCTTCTGGTGCCAGAGGCCAGGTTGCGGATGAGATCTTTGCAATGGGCTCTCAAGCTCCAGTGGTCACAGTCCTCTGGCAGGATGTCGGACCCTGTTCAGGTGCCGCGCTCAGTCGGCCAGGACCTTCTGTGGTGAGCCGTCAAAGGCCATCTGATGAGGGGGGCTCCGTTTTGGCTACCCTGGCCGGAGGCGACGATCGTGATGGACGCGTCCCTCACGGGATGGGGAGCTCATGCCAACGAGCCGACAGCGGTCGTTGGTCTCTGTCGGAGTCCAGACTCCATATCAATCTGTTGGAGCTGAGGGCCGTCAGGCTTGCCCTGAAGGCTTTTCTGCCAACTGTGCGAGGAAAGAATGTCCTGATTCTGATGGACAACACAGTGGCCATGCACTACCTCACCAAAAAGGGGCGGGGCAGGGTCACTTCCTCTGTGCAGGGAGGCGATGCAGCTCTGGTTCTTGGCCATCCAGCAGGAAATTTCGATCTCAGCAGTTCATCTGGCCGGAGACGAAAACGAGACGGCGGACGCTCTGAGCAGGCAGAGCGCGATTGCTCACGAGTGGGAGTTGGCTCAGGAGATTCTCCTGGAGATCTTCGCCGTTTGGTGGACCCCTCAAGTGGATCTCTTCGCCTCCAGTGTCAACTGGAAGTGCAAAGGGTTCTGCTCGTGGGAATTTCCTCCAAGAGGAGCCTTAGGGGACGCGTTCTTAGTGGATTGGTACATCCCACTGCTGTACGCGTTTCCTCCAGTCCCTGTCATCCCGCAAGTGCTGCGGAGGCTACAGAGATTTGAACCTTGTTCTCAAGTTTCTAATGGGTGCTCCATTTGAGCCTTTACATTTTTGTCCTTTGAGACTGTTAACCCTTAAAACTGTATTTTTAGTGAGTGAGTTACAGGCACTTTCAGTTAATCCACCCTTCACTGCGTTTCATAAGGACAGGGTTGTCCTTCGAGTTCGTCCTTCCTTTCTTCCGAAGGTGGTGTCGGAATTTCATTTAAGCCAGAAGGTTGTTCTTCCGGCGCGTTATCCTCCTCCACATCCTGGTAAGGAAGAGGAGAGGCTCCATATGCTGGATCCTAGGAGAGCTTTAAGTTTCTACATTTCACGCATGTCCCGGGTCAGAGTGGACGATCAGCTCTTTATTGGTTACGCTTGAAGGCGTTTGAGACAAGCTGTGACTAAGCAGACTTTGTCTAGATGGATTATCTTGGCAATTTCTGAGTTACCGCCTGGCGGGTAACGACCCTCCGGTATGCTTACGGACCCTTTCGACTAGGGGTATGGCAGCCTCTACTGCTCTGCAGAGGGGTGTTCCTATTCGTAACATCTGTGAAGCAGCCACTTGGGCTTCGGTTCATACTTTTGTACGTCACTACTACCTTGATTCTTCCCATGGGCAGGATCTGGCCTTTGGCAAGGCGGTCCTTTACTCTGCAATTTGATTGGACATTCTAAAATTGTATATTCTAAATTCTTTTCCCACCTCCTTACATTAGTACTGCTTTGGGAGTCTGTCATAGATATGAAATACATCGGAGGACTCAATCCCCTCGAAGAACAAGTTACTCTCTTACCTAGTAACGTTCTTTCGATGGGATGGTCCAACGACGTATTCCATATCGCTCCCTCCTCTACCCCGCTACAGAATTTCTAATGCAATTGCAGCTTACGTTTCCGCAAGGCTTTGTGGTCATACTGGCAGTAGATTGGTGCCACACGTTCTGGGGAAAAAACTACAACTGAGGCTACGGGCGTCGTGCGTCCTACTTATAACATCTGGTGACGTCGGCTCGACCGAGGCCCTCGAGGACGGCATATCGACGTCATCGACGCAGGACCCACACGGCGAAAGATTTTCAGAAGCAGCACAGCTGTGGTGATTACTGTCATAGATATGGAATACGTTGTCGGACCATCACGTCAAAAGAACGTTACCAGGTAAGAGAGTAACTTGTTCTTTTGGAGGTGTCCCCAAATTGACATATCTCCAATTTCTCTTTTGTCCTACTCTCATTCCCAACTGGTTAGAACAGCTTGCCTCTAAGTGGGTTGGGGAAGGCTGATTGGAAAAAGATAGCAATCAGTTTAAGAAAATGTTTAGAACCCTTTCCGTGCAAAGGAACCTACCCACCACTATCGCGTAACCAACTGCCACACCCAGTTCTTACAGGTGTATCTAGATTTGCTGTGCTCTGACAGACTCCTTATTTTTGGATGTTGCCACCAGCTGTGCACTCTCCTTTAAAAATAGAAAATCAATCTGGTGCAGCAAGTGCTTCCATCTTGATACTTTTGCCACATTCTACAGGCTGCAAGCAATGTATCTGGTGTATGAACGAGTACTCTGTGGCCAATCCACATCATGCCTCCGTCCTATGTTTGGGAATCTATCATCCAGTGAGTTCCTGTGTGTTCTGTAAAATAATTCAATGAGGACTCTGCGAAGCTACCTTTCCATGCCAGATCTGAACTGGTACTCAAGGTGAATGAAGACTTCGTCAGAACAAGAGAGAAAGCTGATCTTGTTAAGAGGGGGAGACTGTAGCTGCTGGCAGGTTACATGCTTTTGTACCCACCTTCGGTACTGAGATTAGACCGACAGCCCCAGTTTTGGGATCTTCACAAGTCTTTTTGGGTGAAATCCTGGGTGGCTACACCTGTGAGTACCCCCTTGGTGGGAAACAGTACCTCCTAGAGGGAAAGAGCAAGTACTCCTTGGAGGGGAAGTAGCCAGACAGATTATCTGTTAAAGCCTAACATGGTCATTACGCTACCTCAGAACATCATTGAACAGGTAAGCACAGCTCTGGAGTTTAATGCTCCTGCAGGTCGTTTCGGTCTGCCAGATTTGGTTTCCAATGCTGCCGCTTCAGAGTCCTCCGTACCAAGAAAAGCTGGCAAAGTCTCATCACAAATCTCGCTCACAATCGATGCAGATGTCTGCATCGATCTCCAAAAACACCTTCGAAGAAAAAAGAATTTCAAGGAATCTATTTTAGTACAGAGTGATCATTTAGTGGCTGTAAACTATAATTTCCGTTTCGTTTCTGAGAATTTTGATACTAGCAAGTATTTTAAGAGCTTTTTTGTGCACCAGCTGGATTGCTTCATCTCGTTTATTTTCTCCTGATAGCCAATGGGTTTCTTTGTTAAAAGCCCACATGCCGCCTCAGATGGTTTTGACAGCTATTCAGTTCACTAGACCTGTGGTACTTCATATTTTTCAATCCTCAGTCTGCCTCAGTTCCTATTGAGTTACCCGATGGGTGACATCCACATCCCCTATACTTTCCGAAGAGGATCTGGCAGAGCCCTCTGCTATGGCCGTAGAATTAACTTCAGGTCTGTTTAGACGGTATGCTTTGAGAACCTTTTCTGTAGGTTTTAGCTCAAAGGATTAAAGAAAAGATGGTCAAGCAGATATTCTGCCAGTGGATTCTTCTACTTCAGAGCTCCTACATATTAAAAACAAAAGGTCAAATGACAGATACAGACACTGAGGAGCATTTATATCCCTTTCAAAGTTGTTTTTGTAAGTCTGCAAAGCCATGCGTGCTCGGGGCAATTTTCTAGCAGGCGAACCCTTATCTTTGTGAGATTTGGCAAACTTCCCAAGCAGCAGTCCAGACTATTACTGCCTATGGAACGTTCTGTTCTAGAGCAGGCCCAAGTTGTTGGGCCAAGACTTCTTTATATTCAGCAATCGCAAAATCCCTACCGAGGAACCTTTTGTGTTAATGGGAAATCCTCAGTATCCGCAGCCTTGGGTACAAAAGGCAAAGATCTGGCTCAATAAGCAGCACCTGTGCGTGCTAGACAAGAATGCAAATCCTGTGAAAACCAAGGGAGAAATATTCCTTTACTGCTTGCCTGCAGTTGAGGCAAATAAATGTGTTTAGTTTTGTCAAGTTTCATTATTCTCAGCAGGGAGAATTTCGCTTGCTGAATTCCTTCTGCAAGATGAGGCGGATGAGTTTGTCTTCTGGGCTACAGAAAGTAAGGAAGTGGTGCTCAAGGAACTTCAGATCATTAAGGCCATGACTGATAATGTTAACAGCCCTGAGTCTTTATGTACCGCTTTTTGCTACTTTCCCACGGAAGAGTAGGCAAAGTCCTGGACTTGGCCATTAGAAGGTAAAACATTGTTTGATCCATTGACAGATGTTTTGTAGAGGTTCAAGGCAAGCATCATGTATGCAAAATCGTTGAGCTCAATCGCCACAAAACAATCTTACCATCGCAGCTATATGTCCTTTAATCCTTACCATTCTTCAGCAAATGGCTCCGCTGCCTCAATCTCTAAGCTTTCTTAGGAGTTTCTTAAAAAGAAGATAACAGAACCAACACCACTCCTTCCACTCTGAAATTTGACTTTGACACGGGATGTGTATGTCACCAGTTCCGTTTCATGTCAAGGAAGATAAATCCCTGGTAGCGGGGAGAATTTCCAGATTTACCCATCATTGTGAAATTATTACTCTGGACACTTAGATTTTGGACATCATTTATCTAGGTTACTCTAGTTTTAGCAGTCCATTCCTCCCTGAGAAAGCTCAAAGCATTTCAGAGCTCCTTGGAGAATTTAAAACTTCTCTCCTTGGGAGCAATAGAAGTGGTTCCAGAAGAAGAAAGTCAGGGTTTTTACTCTTGATTTTATAATACCAAAGAAAAGTGGTGGCAAACCAACTATCCTGGACCTCTATGATTAACACCAGTTTCTCCTTGTTGAGATGTTTAATATGGTATCTGTTTCTCAGATCATGGGGTCGTTGGATCGTCAAGACGCATGTTTTCACCTCCCAATTGTGAAAGAGCATCAACATTATCTGAGGTTTACTTTTGGATTAACCTCTCTAAACAGACTTCTCTTCCCCTCGGCTTAAACACAGCTGCCAGAGTATTCATAAAACTGTTGTTGGTAGTGGCTGACCTCTTGCAGCTAAAGTATGTTTTCCTTGTATCCTTACCTAGATAACTAGCTAATAAAGGCTTGGTTGCTAAGGTGAGGAATTCAAAAGCTTCAGGTAACCTGCACTACTTTGTTTGAACTGGGATTTTCTTTGTCAGCATGGTGGTTTCTGAGACTCTTGGGCCTGATATCCTGCATCTGCCTGGCTCCTTTCACAAGACTGACAGTGAGGGCTCTATAGTGGCATCTAGCAAGAGGTGTAATCTGTTTTCAGAGCCACAAGGCAAGATGATTTCTCCAGCATGGGGTCTGGCATGGATTCACATGCTCATAAATATTCCCCATCGTCAGGCTGGGAATCCTCGGTAAAGAAAAAATCTGTATCAGTTTAGTTTCTGATCTGTCTTAGTAGTAACCAATCACTGGTCTCTGGGTCATACTGCCCCCAGCCAATGACTGCCCGCTCCCTAAGCCCCTCCCCTGGCAGCCATCCTCAGATTTTTACCGCACATTCACGTGTTGGGAGTCCTCGTGCTTTAGCTCTCGAGCTTCTACTGCGTTTTGCGTTTTTTCAAAGATTTTAATCTCCTTTTTTCGGTCAATCGAGCCTCAAGCTCCACCGTTTCTACTTCCGATCAACGTGGACCCATTTTGGACTTTTCTATGCCTCTCAAGGTCGAACTTTTTCATTGAGTTACGCTTCTTGGAGGATTCCAGAAGGTCTGAGGCCTACTCCATGGACATGGCCCAGGACAAGGGGAGCTCGACGACCGGATCCAAGCTGTTCAGGAACTGCCCTGGATGTGGATTACAGAATGTGTTCAAGGAAGATGAGCATTCGAGATGTCTCTACTGCCTTCACGAAGACGAGACGTACGTGGAGAAGGACTGTGCGTTTTGCAAGAACATGTCAGAACGGACCATGAATGATCGGCTTATCCGCCTCACCAACTAACTGGAAGGAAAGAGCCCAGCAGGTGAGAAGAAGAAGAGGTCTGAGCGGTCTTCTAAGTCCTTTGAGGGCGCCCCGGCTACGGGGGACCAACAGAAGGCAAAGCACTGCGAGTCTGCGGGCACTGGGAGTGCTGAAGGGTCGGGCTCCTTGGCTGTCAGGCAGGGCGCACTTTCACCGACGCCATCAACCACGAGCCAACACTCTGGCTCGGGGAAGAGAAAATCCAAGAACCCGGGTAAACTTCTGGAGAAGTCCCGGTCGATCTCGAGGGAGTCAGCAGAGGGGGAGCGAGGCGGTGACCCTCCCCCCAAGCTGGTAAGCTGGTTGAAGTCGTGAAGGGCCTCAACAAGAGGTTTGAGGAGGTCCGGTCCCACGGGAGGAATCCCGAGGAGGCGGACGAAGAGAGCGATGGTGGCGCCGACGAGGCTCCCATGGAGGAGGAGCAGCCATTGTGCCAGTCGCAACCAGTGCCCGAGCCTCAGGACAACTCTGCGGCCATTTTGATGCCAATCCAAACTTTAAGCACGGAGATAAGGACGAGGTTGCCTCTACACCTAACGGACGACCCAGGGCATGCAAGCTTTTCCAGCTCTGCCCCGAAGAACAGAAGAAGGAAGGTTTCCTCTATCAGCGGCACGAGGCCAAGAGGAAGACGGTCCTCGTGGTGCCGTTGCTTGATGACATCTGGGACGAGGGACTGGCTGTCCTGAAGAACCCGTCCATGACGCCTGCCAAGAGGGATTGGTACGAGAAAAAGTACCTGGTCCCCGATCCCACCCCTTTGTGCCTTAGGGCACAGCCAACCCCGGATTCGGTCGTCTCCGCGGCAGCCAAGAAGAAAGCGGCGGGGGCGACGGCTTCGACTTCAACCTCCCTGCCTGACGACAAGGGAAAGCAACTGGACGCCATGGGACGACGAGTGATCTCATCGGTGGCAACAACAATTAAGGCTGCCAACGCCCTAGTGATTGTGGCCCGCTACGACAGGGAGCTGTGGTACAAGATCACTCCTCTGCTGGACTTCCTACTGGATGACAAGCGGGTGGAGGCCTTGGAGATCCTGCAGGAAGGTGAGGTGGCGTCGGACCACACCATAACGGTGGCCACAGACATCGCTGACACCGGGTTTCGCCATTTGGGCAATGGTGTTTGCCTACGATGGCGGGGGTGGCTCAAGGCAACAGATTTCCGCCAGGACGTGCAAACCAGAGGTTTGGACATGCCCTTCGACGGGAACAACCTGTTTGGAAAAACAGTGGACGAGGTCACTTCAGGCCATCAAGGCCGACACAGAGATGACTCGGGCCTTGGGAGTTTTGCAGCAACGACGGCCGCCCTTTTGGAACTCTGGAGGCAAGCAAGGTGCCTCCAAAGGATTCGGCGGTGGCTCCTCTACGTACCGCCAGGCAGCCCATTCCTCGTCGCAAGAGGCCTACAGAGGGCGCGGCAAGTCAGGAGGATCTCGCCGTCGCCAGGGAGGCCAGGGCGGCAAGGCCGTGGCCAAGCAGGACTGAACCGGCCGTAGTGTCGGGCCCCCACCCGAGCACCCCGGTGGGAGGCCTGCTGGCGAAGTTAGTCAGCGTGTGGGAGTCCATCTCCACTGACTGTTGGGTGCTGGATGCCCTGGCCCACGGGCACACTCTCGAATTTCTAAAGAAGTGCCCACGCATTCCTCCTGTGGCCAGGAAGGAAAATCACGTCCCTCAACTGCTGTTAGAAGTAAGGACGATGCTCAAGAGAGGGGCCATCGAGCTCGTCCCGAAGAGGCTCCGGGGCTCCGGAGTATTCTCAAGATACTTCCTCGTCAGAAAGAAGACGGGCAGGTGGCGCCCCATCCTGGACCTGCGTTGGTTAAACAAATACATCAAGGCCCAGAAGTTCCGGATGGTCACCCTCCGGCACGTGCTGGGACAGCTGGAGGAAGGCGACTTCCTATTGTCGCTGGTCTTGGAGGATGATTACTTCCACATCCCCATTCTAAAAGGACACTGAAAGTTTCTCAGATTCGTAGTCCAAGGACGGCACTACCAATTCAAGGCCCTGCCATTCGCATTGAAGTCGTCGCCCAGGGTATTTACCAAGTGCCTGGCACCAGTGGCGGCACGGCTGCACCTGCAAGGTATCCACGTTTACCCCTACCTGGACGATTGGCTCATCCGAGCAAGGACAAGGGAGCTTGCCGTCGAGCACACAGAGAAGACCGTCAAACTGCTCACGGATCTGGGATTCTCCATCAACTTCCCCAAATCCCACCTGGTTCCGTCCCAGGTCGCACTGTTTCTGGGAGCCAAGCTCGATACAGTGGCACGATTGGCTTCTCCGTCGGAAGAAAGACTAAGGCCATTCTGGGCAAGGTGCACTGCCTGCTGGCCACGGACGTGGCCAAGGTGAGGTCCATCAAGTCCCTTCTCGGCATGATGTCCTCTTGCATCTACCTGGTGCGCCTATGCAGGCTGCGGATGCGCCCTCTACAAGAGTTCCTCGACGCCCATTGGATGCAAGCGGCGGGCAGCTTTGAAGACAAGATCCCACTCAATGAGGTCTTTCGCCAAGCTATTCGGTGGTGGGGCACGCGCACGCATCTCGCGTTGGGCACAGACTTTCAGACCCCAGCACACCAGGAGACAGTGACGACGGATGCCTCCCTGGAAGGATGGGGAGCGCACACCGGAGATCTTCACGCGAGAGGCCTTTGGCTCCCGGGGGAGAGGTCACTCATCCTGGAGCTCCGAGCAGTGTTCTGGGCTCTCGGGTCGTTTTCTCCCGTCCCTCAAGGGCAAGGTGGTGAGGATCTTCACCGACAACACCACCATAATGTTCTACATCCGGAAGCAGGGAGGAACCAGGTCCCCGGCCCTATCCAAGGAGGCCCAGGATCTGTGGCATTGGGCCGTTGCCCAGAGGATGTTTCTTGTGCCCTTCCACCTAGCAGGGATAAAGAACACCACCGCCGATTCGCTCAGCAGGGAGCTGCGCTCGTGCCACGAGTGGGAACTGCGTCAGGACCAAGTGGACCGGCTTTTCCGATGATGGGGCAAACCCCAAGTGCCAGAGGTTCGCCAGCAGGTTTCCCCAGCCGAGGAGCATGGGCAATGCTTTCTCGTTCCCCTGGGACGGCCTGTTCCTGTATGTGTTCCCTCCGTTGCTACTTCGACTCGTCAACAAACTCAAGAGGTCCCGGTGCAGGATGATCCTCGTTGCACCGGCGTGGCCGAGGCAGATCTGGTTCCCGGACCTTCCGGACTTGTCAGCCCCTCTGCCCCCCAGTCAAGCTACCGACAGACGCAGATCTTCTCTCCAGAGAAGGAGGCGCCATCCTCCATCACGATCCGGGATCGCTGAACTTGCAGGCCTGGCTCCTGTGGCACTAGAGTTTGGAGGGTATGATATCCCGGCGGACTGCAAGGAGGTACTTGCAAAGGCCAGGGCGTCCTCAACTATCAAGTGCTAAGGACACAAATGGAAGAGGTTCTCTGTCTTGTGCCATGCACAGAAGATTAACCCTCTGCGAATTACGGCCCCTCAAGTGCTGCCGTACCTGCTGTCGCTGGCCAAGGCGGGGCTAGCTCATGCCTCCATCAAAATACATCTACCGGCGATATCCAGCTACACCGGAACCACGGGACGATCATCCCTGTGGTCTCATCGCCTAGTGAAGGAGTTTATGAAGGGACTGTTCCGGTCATTCCCACTGGTGAAGGCTCCGGCCCCGGTGTGGGAGCTCAACGTGGTGCTGACTAGGCTCATGAGGGCGCCCTTCGAGCCTCTGCATTCAGCACCGTTGAAGTTCCTGTCGTGGAAAACAGCATTTCTTGTGGCCATCACCTCCGCACGACGAGTGGGAGAGATCCAGGCCCTATCCTGTAAGCCTCCATACTTGACTTTTCACGAGACGGGGGTGGTGCTGAGGACGCACCCCTCCTTCATGCCCAAGGTGCTGTCGAACTTCCATCTCAACTAGCCCTTGGTGCTACCAGTTTTCTTCCTGTCGCCTTCGTCACCGGCTGAGAGGACTTTGCACTCGCTGGATGTAGCTAGAGCGCTGAAGTTCTACGTGGACCGCACAAAGAGTTTTCGGAAGACATCACAATTGTTTGTGAACTTTGGACCTGTGAATCAAGGGAAGGCCCTCTCGAAGGCTTCCATTTCCAGATGGCTCTGCAGCTGCATCATGCACTGTCACCGGTTGGCAAACCAACCGTTGCCCGGCCGTCCGAGAGCCCATTCGACCATAGCGTTCGCTGCTACCACAGCGTTCTTGTCTGGTGTACCCCTGCTGGATACCTGCAGGGCGGCTACGTGGAGGTTGACGCACACCTTCACGAGATTCTACTGCGTTGATCGGGATTCCCGGGAGGAGTCCAGGGTCGGCCAAGCAGTGCTGCGCAACCTGTTTTCCTGAAGGTGGGCCTGGTGAGGAGGTAAGAGATGCTTAATGTTGAGTTTATGTAATGCTTAATGTTGAGCCTTGCACCCTCCCGTGGTTGTGCATGTATGTACTACTATGTATTCTTATATTCATGAGTATGTGAATCCATGTCAGACCCCATGCTGGAGAATGAACAAGTTACCTGTAACTGTTGTTCTCCAGAATGGGTCTGGCTTGGATTCACATGCGAACCCTCCCTCCTTCCCCCCTGCGGCTCTTCACTTGGTCCTACTGCCACTTACGTGCTACCAAATCTGAGGATGGCTGCCAGGGGAGGGGCTTAAGGAGAGGACAGTCATTGGCTGGGGGCAGTATGACCCACAGACCAGTGATTGGTTACTACAAAGAAAGACGGATCAGAAACGAAACTGATATTGATTTTTTTTCTTTACCGAGGATTCCCAGCCTGACGACGGGGAATATTCATGAGCATGTGAATCCATGCCAGACCCCATGCTGGAGAAATCATCTTGCCTTGTGGATCTGAAAACAGATTACACCTCTTGCTAGATGCCACTATAGAGCCCTCACTGTCAGTCTTGTGAAAGGAGCCAGGCAGATGTAGGATATCAGGCCCAAGAGTCTCAGAAACCATCATGCTGACAATTCTTGATGGCTCAGGAAAGGAGATGACTATTTAATTGCCAAGACTCTGTCCTAGTGAGGGAAAGCTTTGCTTAAAGTGAAAATCTGAAGAGGATTCTTTTGGTTTGCGTTATGGCACGCAAAATGTTCCTGTGGAACTTGTTAGTGAGGAATCCAGGATAACTCATCTGTATGATTGCCTCCAGTCTGCTAGTGGTATAGACACTTTGCCCGAGCTAGAATTTGGCAGACCTGATCCAGCTGAACATGCAGATTCTGCATACAGGAGCCTCATGAATAGGGTCATTGAGTACATGGGCTGGATCAGGAATTCTCCTGCCTATAAACAGGACAATATGACGGATATTCTGAGTCAAGGCCCTCAGAAGGACCCAGTATTACCATTTCATGCAGCCCTTCAGAGGAAGGTCATGGCAAACTGAGAGACTCCAGAATCTGGACCTGCAGGAATTTTGACAGAAAATACAGGCCTTCTAGTATTGACCTGGACTATTTGACCAAGCACCCTACACCTGAAGGCTTGATGGTTCAGGCAGCCACATCGACCAGGCAGTCTGCTGATCCCTCTATTCCACTGGTTAGAGACAAGAGCGTTGATGTCTGGGCTCGTAAGATCTTCTCATCGGGCAGTATGACCTTGAAGTCTGCTAATGTTACTTGTTCCCCTTCAAGATTTACTTAACACCATGTGGGACTGTTAGCATGGCGGCTGAGCACATTCCGGAGGGCGAAGAAAGAGACTGCTTCCTGGCTATAGGGAAGGATCGAAAGGAGGCAATGGGGGGAGTGTCTCCAGTCAGGACTGGACACTGTTGACTGCATCAGCAGGTCCATGGCTTCTAGCACCGTACTACGCAGATTTGCATGGTTGAGAAAGTTGGGCTTTGCACTGGATGTGCAGGCCAGGCTACTCAATATGCCCTTTGACAGCTTGAGGTTGTTCGTCAGCAAGACGGATGAGAATCTGAAGAAGCTGCAGATTTCCAAGGTGGCGCCTCCATACGTCAACCTCAGCAACAACACTATTCAGGCTCATCTTCCTGTTTGGGTCATCCCTTTCGTTACTATTCCTCATTTGGAAAGGGAAGAGGACAGGTCAGACAAAGGAGCCAAAAAAGATTCCCTTGTGGATGAGGAAGGGGTGCTAAATCAACCCCAGCAGCGGCATCTTTGCCCTCAACTGCTGCTGCAGCACCTCTAAGCCACTCTGAGGCGTTGACCCACAAGACCCTGGTGGGAGGCAGAATCTCTCAGCATCTGAAAGGAGGACTGGGCATTACTTAAGATGATTGGGCACTGGAAACAGTAGCCTAGGGTTACTGCCTTCCTTTAAAAAATGTTTTTAAAAAAAAGGCCTCAGGGTCATCCACCAGGATACAACACTGTCAAAATTCCAGATCCATTCCTTGTGCAGGAAATTTTAACCCTGCTAGAGTAAGGTGCAATAGAACATGTACCTGTAGTGGAGAGGAACAAGGGTTGGTATTCCCCCTACTTTCTCATTCCCAAGAAGGACGGAGGATTGAGGCCCATCTTGGACTTAAGAAACTTGAACAAGTTCCTCAGGAAGCACAAGTTCAAGATGGTAACCCTTTCTCAGATCCTATAGGCTCTCCAACTCCAAGACTGGTTGGTATCATTGGACCTTCAGGATGCTTACTTTTATGTGCCAATACATCTCAAACACAAAGTACCTGAGGTTCGCGGTTGGTGGTTCTCATTATCAATTTTGAGTTCTGCCATTCGGGCTGACCTCCGCCTGAGGGTCTTCACCAAACTGAGAGCGGTAGTGGCAGCGAGCCTCAGGAGAGGGGGGGATGCACGTCTACCCCTACCTGGACGATTGGTTGATCAGGGTTCGTTCACCCGAACAGGCCAAGGAACATCTCAATCGCCTGCCATTCCATAGATAGACTGGGCTTCTCCCTCAATTACAAGATGTCTCATATGATACCATTCCAAAGACTCCAATTCATCGGAGCAGTCCTGGATATTTCCTCAGGGAAAGCCTCGCCTCCGAAGGTGAGAGCTCAACACACACTGCAGATGGTAACAAAGTTCCAGAATGCCCAGCATCTGCCGGCCTTCGTTTTTCTGAGGTTGCTCGGCCTCATGGCATCCTGCATTTTTCTGGTGCCAGAGGCCCGATTGAGAATGAAATCTCTTCAATGGGCCCTCCGGACTCGGTGGTCCCAATTCTCAGGGAATATGTCAGATCAACTACAAGTTCTGAGCAGAGTTGATTAGGACCTTCTTTGGTGGGCTTGCAAAGACAACATTCTCCAGGGAGAATCTTTTTGGCAACCATGGCCAGAGATAACAGTAGTGACTGGCGGCTTAATCACCGGGTGGGGAGCCCACACCAACGATCTGACAATCAGCGGTTGTTGGTCTCCATCGGAGTCCAAACTACACATCAACATTTTGGAGCTGAGGGCAATCAGACTAGCGCTGAAGGCCTTTCTGCCCTCTGTACGCGGAAAGAATGTCCGGATAATGACGGACAACACAGTGGTCATGTACTACCTCAACAAGAGAGGAGGTGAAGGGTCACTACCACTGTGCAAAGAGGCAATGCAGCTCTGGTTCTGGGCAATACAAGAAGGAATCTCTATCGGCAGTTCACCTAGCCGGAGAGCAGAACACAGCGGATGCTCTGAGCCGGCATAGCACAGTCTCCCACAAATAGAACTAGCTCAGGAACTCCTTCAAGAGATCTTCACCCTTTGGGGAACCCCACAAGTGGATCTGTTTGTGACTGAGGTCAATCGGAAGTGCGAACAGTATTGCTCAAGGAAGTTTCCTCCAAGAGGAGCTCTCGGGGACGTGTTTGCAGTGGACTGGGAATTTCCACTTCTGTATGAGTTTCCTCCAGTCCCCATCATTCCTCATGTGATCAGGAGGTTGAGAAAGTTTGGTGAATCCATTTTTCTAATTGCTCCGAATTGGCCAGCAGTACTTTGTACCTGGCCCTTCTGGACATGTTGTTTCCCATAAGGAACGCTATTTGCATCAGGCTTCCCCGTTCTGGCAGCGTTGGCGGTTGCTAGGGAGACGAAGACGCTGATGGCACGTCACGTGACCCAGCAGCTGATTACAACACGCTCTGACAAACCATCGCGGAATCACAAGCCCTGCCTTCTCCCCAATAAAAGACACTGTAGATTCAGGTACGGCGCTTCTAATTAGCGTTCTCCACCCTTTACTGTACCCGATTGCTGTTTGATTCCTTCCTCATTGATCCCGGACTTCCTAACTGACCGTTCTTTGTCTGCCCCTTTTGGCCTTGGTATCGACCATCTATTGCCGACCCGGAATGCCTAACTGACCTCCTTTGCCTTCCTTCCCGGCGTCCGTGTGTCTGCGGACCATCAAGGTGGTGGATACCGTTGCACTTCTTCTTGAGAACTGCTTTCCGCAAGCCTCCTGCAGCTTCGCGCGGAGCCTCTGTCTCTGCGATTTCGTGGGAGGGCCAGTGCCTGCCCGAAACTGCAACTGCATTTGCCATTGAGTACCTGCTCGAGGCTGCAGCTGTATTTGGCAACCGGTAGCTGTCTGAAGCTGCAGCTCTCCTTAACATCCAGTACCTGCCCAAGGCTACAGTGACATTTACAAATGCTGGTGCGCAGTTTTGCTTGCTACTTTCTACTGAAACCATGTATTCCGTTACATCTGGTCTTTCTTCCGGTAAGCACAGAAGATTGCCTTGTGTTTCTCTGCATATTGCTACTGGACCTCCTGACAGCGCTATTTCTCTGTTCTCTGAGCCATTCAGTTTCCTTTGGAACTTACTTGGATTGTTACCTGTGCAATTCTGAATGCTTTGCTGCCCATTGCACCATCCCAGACTTGGTTGCGCCCCTCGTGCCGCCCGGGGAGCTACCCTGTACTAACCTTCCTCTTTATTATTTTCTCCTGTCGCCGTTTCATCTTTTGGAGTCCCTGCTCTACCCAAGGGGTAAGACATGCTATACTTGTACACCTTGCATTACTTATCTGTTCCAATAGATAGCTAATTGCCCATTCCTTTTTCTCTAGGATCCTTCCTTAGTCCAGCCACCATTACCCTTCAGGTAGTTACTGTACCTATAGATCTGTATCTGCTGCTTGGTGTATATTGGTGTTAACTCCTTGTATTTTCCTTTCAGGCTGGTCTGGTGGTGTGGGTGTCTTTTGGGTAATCTACCGCCCTGCCTGTCTTGTATGCACAGTAGAATGGTCTATTGGCAAAAAGAGTTAACTCAATTAGAGGCAGTCTGGTCTGAGACATTTCCCCTTAAAACAGGGTTGTCTCAGCAGTGACTGAAGATCTTGACTCCTGAGCTGCTTCTTCTAAACAATGCCCCAGCCCGCCTACATATGTCCTTCCACAAAGAAAGAGAGGATCTTCTCTCGCAAGAGGAAGGTCGGGTTCTCCACCCAGAGGTCAAGACACTCGGCCTTCCCACATGTTTTTTGAGAGGCTGGGATACAAGGATTGGGATCTACCAGATGACGCAATGGAGATTTTGCTTTCGGCCAGAAGGCCAGCAACCAAATCCTTGTACCTTTGTCGTTGGAATAAATTCAGTAACTGGTGCAAGGACAAGAATGTGCATCCATTTCAATGTGGCACTCCTATTGTGCTTTCTTTCCTGTTGCTTTAGCCAATCTGGGGCTCCATATTGGAACATTAAAAGGATACCTGGCTGCTCTTTCCATTTTTAAGCGCTCCTCTAAAGAGGTCTTTTATTTAAAGATACCCTTGATTGTGCAGTTTTTAAAGGGTCTCACTAACGTGTACCCTCCAGTCCCATTTGATGTCCCTGTTTGGGATTTAAATTTGGTATTAAAATGTCTTTCATGCTTTCCATTCGAGCCATTTCATTCATGTCCTCGAAGGCTCCTTACATTAAAATCAGTCCTACTAGTGGTTTTAACATTAGCCCACAGGGTATGTGAGTTACAGGCTCTTTCTTGTAAGGCTCCTTACAATGTTTTCCACAAGGATCCCCCTTAAAGTCAAACCATCATTCCTGCCTAAGGTAGTCTCTGACTTCCATTTATCGCAGAAGATAATATTACCAACCTTTTATCCTCCCACTCATGCAGGAAAGGAGGAAGAACGGCTTCACAGGCTAGACCCCAAAAGGGCTCTAAGCTTTTAAATTTCAAGACTTGCTAAATTCTGACAAGATGATCAACTCTTCATTGGGTATACCGGCCACAAATTGGGACTGGCAGTAGCCTAACAGACTATATACAGATGGATAATTTTAGCAATTAGAGAAGGTTACAGACTGGCAGGTAAAGAACCTCCAGATGGGCTAAGGGCTCATTCCACTAGGGGCATGGCAACTCCTGCGGCTCTTCAAAGGGGTGTCCCAGTACAGGATACCTGTGCAGCGGCCAGCTGCTCATCTATGTACACTTTTGTAAAGCATTACTGTTTATATTCAACTTCATCTCAATGAGGTCTTTTTGCAAAGGCCGTGTTTTATACGGTCCATGACTAAATTAATTTGTACTCCGTCCTCCAAATTGTGACTGCTGTGGGTGTCTATCAAAGATGAGGAATACGTGGGAAGACACAATCCATTCGAAGAACAAGTTACTTACCCCAGATAACATTCTTTCGACTGCATGTTTCTCTCACGTATTTCTCATCGCCCCTCCCAGCCTACCCTGCCGTACAATTTACGTGTTTTACACTCTGTGCTTTCTGAGAGCTTGCAGTCTTGGGGTTTGCCAAGTCAATTCCTCGATTGATGAAAACGAAAAAACATAACTGAAGCCAACAGGTGCGGCTTGAACTATGTGTATTCTGATGATGTCGACACCCGACGGCAACCCTCGAGGGACATCAACGCCACGACTCGAGCACAGCACCCTCTGGTGTGGATTTTATTTTTCCGTAGCAGCAAAGCTGCCGAGATATGTACATCAAAGATGAGGAATATGTGGGAGGAACATCCAGTCGAAAGAACGTTACCAGGGGTAAGTAACATCTTCTATTCCAAATCTTACCCGACACACACTGATGTGGTGGAGCAAATCAGAGAATTTGCTGGTATGGTTCCCTTTCTTTCAACCTCAGCCTTAAAGCTTGGGAGCACTCTTAAGATTATTGTTGGGGAGGTCACTGTGCACATCTGTGAGCTCAGGATGGAAAAGATCACATAAACGTCACAGAGCTCAGAGTGATTCTAAAATCATTCCTTACTTCCATTCTGGGAAATGTGGTTAAAATGTTTATGGACGATACTACAGCTGTGTTTCATATATAAATGGGCAGGTAGGGATTTCTTTCAATCGGGTCTTCTAGCAGAACAAATTTGCTATTGGGCCTTACAGAACTACCTTTTTTCTGATTGTCTCATCTGAAATAGAAGATAAATGTTTGACTAGTTTCTGCCCCCCAGGAATGAAGTCATTGGTGAAAATGCTGCGTCTCAAAAGGGGATTTCCAGGGCTGGATTTGTTCACAACGTAGTAAGGGGTGCTTTGTCCACGATATGCATCTCGGAGAGGGTAGAGACATAATTCCGTAGGAGATGCTGTCCTGATAGAATGGTCAAACCATACTCTAAACGCCTTCTCTCTTCTTCCTTTAATTCACAAGAGACTGCCTCGGGTTAAGACTAAACTGGAATTCAACAATGATCATAGTTCCATTTTGGAAGTGCCACATCTGGTTTTTGGATATCCTAGAATTGGCAATCCTTTCTCCAATAGATCTACCTCACACACAAGATATCCTGACTCGGCACAAAGGCCACGTACTCCCCCCTCTGTCTGAGAAACTAGCTTTTGCCAATTTAAATATTTCTGATCAGAATTTGAATATTGTGGCTGCAAGAAAAGATTCCACGAGAAAGTAATATTAGTAAATGGTTGACATTTTGGTGATGGGCTCTCGACTAGAACATAAACTCTCTCCGTCCACGGTAGACTTATGTTGTTCACCTTTTGCCAATGGCATGGAGGAGCCTCTTTTTCAGTTCTGGACATGAAACTGAAACACCCAACCATCTCTGCCTGGGAGTGAACTACATGACTTTAAGGAACCCGCTCAAGACTCGACTTCTCAACTAATTTCTTTGAAAGAAATTAAAAATAATAGCAATTAATTAAAAACTGTGCACCTGAAACATGGGCTAATGTGCAACAAGCAATTTTCGAAACTCTTGCCACTACCATATGTAGCAAACCAATTTGATTAATTGATCCTTTGCTCCATTACCCTGGTCCACGTCTTAATCTCAGTGAAATCTACAACCAAGAGGGAGGAAGCAACAACACCCTAACTCCCCTCCTCTCCTCATGCGTCCATTAACTCCTACTAAAATCTTGCATCCTTACCCTTACTACACTCCTTCAGACGGCCGCCAAGATCAGTGTAGTTAACAGATTCAGAACCTATCCATCTTATATCAACAACCATGCTATCAATTTTTGCAATCCATCATACAGGGCTGGCCATACGGCAAAACTACCCATTTGGTACCAACCACAAATCGGTAACCAGGTAATGGTACCTCCTGACTTTAAGACCCTCTCTTAATGTCATTCTATAGGTTACCTTCACAGAAGAAGCAACACAGGTGGCAGTGAGGAAGGACTGAATACCGGGATAAATGTGCAATATGCAGTGGCTGTAGAAACAGCAGTGAACAATTTTATGTACTGAAACTGATAAAGTATAGTCATATAAGGTATGGTGGTAGTTGCATGGGACTTTCCCTGATGAATTTCCATGCAATGTGGTTTTATATAGAAAGAATGGAAAGAAACATGTTGGATGTTTGATGAAGGATGCGTGTTAATAGATTGAGAGTGATGAATTTTTGTAAGTGAGTGGTATAGAGTGTAATACATAGATGATTTTAAATATAAATGTGATTTGTAAAATAGGCCCTGTGGTTGATACTACCATTGTGTTCTACGCATGTATAAAATTGAAATCTATTTTGAAACTTGTATAAAAATAAATAAAATCTATGTAGAATTCTTCACACCCAGAGTCAACAGGTGCCCTCCTGGGCCCTGGGGAGCAACATCTCGGCCTGTGTGGCTGACCCCCTGCCCCTCATCGCCATCCTGCTTCCCCTGCCTTTTTCCCGCGTCCCTTCTCCCACCTCCCGGCCCACCCCCTCCCGTGATTGGTGGAGCCTGACTCCTCGTTGGGCCTAGCGGCCGCAGTGCCTTGTGCCTGCCTCCTTCACACCCAGAGTCAGCAGGTGAGTGCACCCCCCCAGGACCCTCCTGGGCCCTGGGGAGCAACATCTCGGCCTGTGTGGCTGACTCCCTGCCCCAGATCGCCATCCTGCTTCCCCTGCCTTTTTCCCGCGTCCCTTCTCCCTCCTCCCACCTCCTGGCCCACCCACTCCCGTGATTGGTGGAGCCTGACTCCTCGTTGGGCCTAGCGGCCGCAGTGGCCCCTGCCTGCCTCCTTCACACCCAGAGTCAGCAGGTGAGTGCACCCCCCCCAGGACCCTCCTGGGCCCTGGGGAGCAACATCTCGGCCTGTGTGGCTGACCCCCTGCCCCCGATCGCCATCCTGCTTCCCCTGCCTTTTTCCTGTGTCCCTTCTCCCTCCTCCCGCCTCCTGGCCTACCCCCTCCCGTGATTGGTGGAGCCTGACTCCTTGTTGGGCCTAGCGGCCGCAGTGCCCCCTGCCTGCCTCCTTCACACCCAGAGGCAGCAGGCTTTTGTGGCTGACCCCATATCCAGAGGCCTTTCTGATCCCCCCCCCAGCAGCCCGCTCCCACTCTGCACCCTCTTCCTGCTCTCCCTTCCCTCCTGCCTCCCAACCCGCTCAGGCCCGTTCTCATTGGTCCCCTCACCCTTCATCACTGGTTCTCCCAGGGCAGCCCTCTGCCAGTGCAGCCCCCGGCTAAGGGCCCCAAGGCCGGCTCCAACAGAGGCGGCTCCAAGAAGTTTCAGCAGGTGTCCGCAAGGGGATGCCAAGGAAGCCAGCAGCCAACAGACACCAACAAAAACCGTGAGTGTGGCATGGGTGGGGGAGTAGAGCAATCACTCTACTCCAGAAAACCCCCGCCACTCTATCTTACCTACCAATAACATAGAGTGCCATAATACTTGCATGCCCACTCTTAGATAGAATTGTGAACATTGGCCTGCGTTGCATCTAGATAGGACTTTGAAGGTTAGCATGTCCACACCTAGACAGAATTGTGCATATTAGCATGTCCACACTTAGATAGAATTGTGAACATTGGCCTGCGTCGCATCTAGATTGAATTGTGATTCTTTGCATGTCCACTCTTAGATAGAATTGTGAACAATGGCCTGCGTCGCATCTAGATTGAACTGTGATTGTTAGCATGTCCACTCTTAGATAGAATTATGAATGTAAGCATGTCCACACTTAGATAGAATTGTGAATGTTAGCATGCCCACTCTTAGATAGAATTGTGAACATTGGGCTGCTTCGCATCTAGATGGAATTGTGAAGGTTAGCATGCCCACTCTTAGTCTGCCCCAACATTCACAATTCTGTCTAAGTGTGGACATGCTAATATTCACCTTTCTGTCTAAGTGTGGACATGCTAACATTCAAGGTCCTATCTAGATTCAACGCAGGCCAATATTCACAATTCTGTCTAAGAGTGGACATGCTAGAATTCACAATTCTGTCTGGGTGTGGACATGCTAATATTCAAAGTCCTATCTAAATGCAACGCAGGCCAATAATCACAATTCTGTCCAACTGTGGCCATGCTAATACTCACAATTCTGTCCAAGTGTGGATATGCTAATATTCACAACTCTGTCTAGGTGTGGACATGCTAACATTCAAAGTCCCATCTAGAAGCAACGCAGTCCAATATTCACAATTCTGTCTAGGTGTGGACATGCCAAGATTCAAAGTCCCATCTAGATGCAACGCAGGCCAATATTCACAATTCTGTCTAGGTGTGGACATGCCGACATTCAAAGTCCCATCCAGATGCAACGCAGGCCAATATTCACATTTCTGTCTAGGTGTGGACATGCTAATATTCACAGTTCTGTCTAGGTGTGGACATGCTAATATTCACAATTCTGTCTAGGTGTGGACGTGCTAATATTCACAATTCTGTCTAGGTGTGGACATGCTAATATTCACAATTCTGTGTGAGTGTGGACAAGCTAATATTCACAATTCTGTCTAAGTGTGGACATGTTAACATTCACAATTCCATCTAGATGTGACGCAGGCCAATTTTCACAATTCTATCTAAGAGTGGACATGCTAACATTCACAATTCTATCTAAGAGTGGACATGCTAACATTCACAATTCTATCTAAGAGTGGACATGCTAAGAATCACAATTCTATCTAAGAGTGGGCATGCTAACATTCACAATTCTATCTAAGAGTGGGCATGGAACAAGTTACTTACCTGTAACTGTTGTTCTCCAGCATGGGTCTGGCATGGATTCACATGCTCATGAATATTCCCCGTCGTCAGGCTGGGAATCCTCGGTAAAGTAAAAACCAGTATCAGTTTCGTTTCTGATCTGTCTTTCGTAGTAATAACCAATCACTGGTCTCTGCGTCATACTGACCACAGCCAATGACTGCCCTCTACCTAAGCACCGCCTCTGGCAGCCATCTTCAGATTTTTACCGCACGTTCATGTGTTGGGATCCTCGTGCTATTGCTCTCGAGCGTTAGTGCTATTTTTTCGCGCTTTTTCACAAAAACTTCGATTCTTTCGGTCAAAAGAGCCTCAAGCTCCACCGATCCTACATCCGATCAACGGGGACCCGTGTCGGATTCATCTGTGCCCCTCAAGGGTGAAGATTTCGTCGAGCTACGCTTCGGAGGACTCCAGAAGCTTCTCAGGCCCGGTCTCGGAGATGGCCCAGGAGAAGGGAAGCTCGACGCCCGGAAAGCTGTTCAGGGCCTGCCCTGGATGCCAGCTGCAGAACGTCTTCAAGGAGGACGAACACTCTTTCTGCCTTTACTGCCTTCATGGGGACAAGACGCACGTGGAGAAGGACTGTGCGTTTTGCGGCAACATGTCGGAACGGACCATGAAGGACCGCCATCAACGTCTCGCCAGCTGGCTGGAGGGTAAGAGCCCGTCTGGCGAGAAGAAGAAGAAATCTGAGCGGTCTTCTAAGACCTTTGAGGGCGCCCCGGCGACGGGGGCCCAACATAAGGCCAAGCACCGCGAGTCCGCTGGCACCGGGAGCGCCGAACGGTCGGGCTCTACGGGCGCCAGGCAGGGCGCACCCTCCCCGGCACCATCAACCACGAGCCAACGCTCTGGGTCGGGTAAGAGGAAGGCCGAGCACCCGGCGAAGCTCCTGGAGAGACCCCGGTCGAGCTCTAAGGCAGAGGAGGAGCGTGGCAGTGCCCCCTCCCTCAAGGATAAGGCGGTGAGCGCACCTAAGGTGGTGAAGGCCTTGATCCATTCGACCAAGCCCTCTATCGAAACGGTCGCGGTGGCCCTGGCCCAGCCTGTGGAGGCTGCACCAGTGGTGGCGGCCTCGGGGCCCAGAATCTCCCTGCCTCCTCGGAGGGAGTCTTCTTTCGTGCCCATCGATAGGACCCCCGTGAAACCCTCCGTGGGGAAGAAGGGGGGGCAGGGCGTCGGCGTAGATTCGGCCTCAACCTCAGAAGAGGAACTGATCGAGGTCTTAAGCCACGGCCTAGGCGTGGAACAAGACCAGCCCGTCGGAACGGGCCCCGACGCAGGTGACGACGACGACATCGTCGAGGATACCGACGGGGCCCCTGCTCGCCCGTCGGATTCCCCTCTGCCAGCGCCGCAAGACAACTCAGCGGCCATTTTGTTGGCTATACAGTCCTTATGCTCCGAGATAAGGACGAGACTACCGTTACCGACGGAGGAACCTCTCCCGTCGGGGGATCCAGAACCGGGACCTTCTGGTGTTCCCCCTACCAAGAAAAGAAGGATTCATCCAACGAGGCATACGACGAGGATTTTCCGTCGTCGCCTCCCACCAGGGCTTCTCCGCCCGACGAGATTGGATCGTTCCACTCAATGATCGCCAGGGCATCCGAGCTTTTCCAACTCTGCCCTGAGGAGAAGAAAAAGGAAGGCTTCCTTTACCAACGGCGCGAGACCAAGAGGAAGACGGTCCTCGCAGTGCCTCTGTTGGACGACATTTGGGATGAGGGCCTTTCCCTCCTCAAGAACCCTTCCACGACGCCAGCGAAAAGAGACCGGTACGAGAAAAAGTACCGGGTCCCGGACTCGGCCCCCCTATGCCTCCGGGCGCAGCCTACCCCGGACTCCGTCGTCTCCGCGGCAGCCAGGAAGAAAGCGGGGGGGGGTGCGGCCTCCACGTCGACTTCCCCGCCGGACGGCGAGGGAAAGAAATTGGATGCCATGGGGCGCAGAGTCATCTCGTCGGCGGCGACGACGATTAAAGCGGCCAACGCCTTGGCTATCGTGGCCCGCTACGACAGGGAACTCTGGTACAAGATAGCTCCCCTGCTGGATTTTCTGCCGGACGACAAGAGGGCGGAGGCCCTTGAGATCCTGCAGGAAGGTGAGGTGGCCTCGGACCACGCCATCACCGTGGCGACGGACATCGCCGACACTGGGTTCCGCCAGATGGGCAACGGCGTTTGCCTTCGACGTCGCGGATGGCTCAAGGCTACGGACTTTCGGCAGGACGTCCAGACCAGGGTCCTGGACATGCCCTTCGACGGGAACAACCTGTTTGGGAAGACAGTGGACGATTCCCTTCAGGCCATCAAGGCGGATACTGAGACGGCCCGGGCCCTTGGAGTACTGCAGCAACGGCGGACGCCCTTTCGGAGCGGCGGAGGCAAGGGCGCCTCCAAAGGTTCCGGCGGCGGTTTCGCTTCCTACCGTCAAGCGGCCCGCTCGTCGTCGCAAGAGGCCTACAGAGGACGAGGCAAGTCTGGCGGACCCCGCCGTCGTCGCCAAGGAGGCCAAGGCGGCAAGGCCGCGTCCAAGCAGGATTGAACCGGCCGTGGGGTCGGGCCCCCACCGAAGCACCCCGGTGGGAGGCCGGCTGGCGGGCTTCGTCAGCGTGTGGGAGTCCATCTCCACCGACCGTTGGGTGCTGGACGCCCTGGCCCGGGGCCACGCGCTCGAGTTTCAAAGAAGGTGCCTGCGCGTCCCCCCCGTGGCCAGGAAAGAACTTCACGTCCCTCAACTTCTCCTGGAGGTAAAGGCGATGCTCAGAAAGGGCGCCATCGAACTCGTCCCAAAGAGGCTTCGGGGCTCCGGAGTCTACTCGCGTTACTTCCTCGTGAAGAAGAAGACGGGAGGATGGCGCCCCATCCTGGACCTGCGACGCCTGAACAAGTTCATCAAGGCGCAGAAGTTCCGGATGGTCACCCTCCAGCACGTCCTGGGTCAGCTGGAGGAAGGAGACTTCCTATCGTCGTTGGATTTGGAGGATGCCTACTTCCACATTCCCATCCTAAAGGGGCACCGAAAATTCCTCAGATTCGTGGTCCAAGGGCGTCATTACCAGTTCAAAGCCCTTCCCTTCGGACTGCGGTCGGCACCCAGGGTTTTCACCAAGTGCCTCGCACCGGTGGCGGCGCAGCTGCGCCGCGAGGGGATTCACGTCTACCCCTACCTGGACGACTGGCTCATCCGCGCCAAGACGAGGGAGCTCGCCGTGGTCCACACGGCAAGGACCGTCCAACTCCTCACGGACCTGGGATTCTCCGTGAACTACGCCAAATCCCACCTGGTGCCCGCGCAAGTCGCACTGTTTCTGGGAGCGAGGCTCGACACAGTGTCCCTTCTGGCCTCCCCGTCGGAGGAGAGGACCAGGACCATCCTGGGCAAGGTGCAACGGATGTTGGTGGCCGACGCGGCCAAGGTGAGGTCCATCAAGTCCCTCCTCGGGATGATGTCTTCCTGCATCTACCTCATTCCCATGTGCAGGCTCCGGATGCGCCCGTTGCAAGAGTTCCTGGATGCGCGCTGGATCCAGACGACGGGCAGCTTCGAGGAAAGGATCAAGCTCGACGAGAGTTTCCGACGAGCGATACGGTGGTGGGGCACCCGCGCGCATCTGACGGCGGGCATGGACTTCCAGACCCCAGCCCACCAGGTGACTGTGACCACGGATGCCTCCCTAGAAGGGTGGGGAGCGCACACCGAAAACCTGCACGCAAGGGGACTCTGGCTCCCGACGGAGAAGTCCCTGCATATCAACGTCCTGGAGCTCCGTGCAGTGTTTTGGGCCCTCAGGTCCTTCCTTCCGTCCCTCAAGGGCAAGGTGGTGAGGATCTTCACCGACAACACCACCACCATGTTTTACATCAGGAAACAGGGCGGAACCAGGTCCCCAGCGCTGTCCAAGGAGGCGCAGGACCTGTGGCATTGGGCCGTCGCCCAAGGGATTCTTCTGGTGCCGTTTCATCTGGCAGGGATAAAAAACACCATCGCCGACTCACTCAGCAGGGAGCTGCGCTCGTGCCACGAGTGGGAACTACGGCAGGATCTGGTGGATCGCCTCTTCCGACGGTGGGGCACACCCCAGATCGACCTGTTCGCGACGGCGACGAACACCAAGTGCCGGAGGTTCGCCAGCAGGTTTCCCCAGACGAGGAGCATGGGCGATGCTTTCTCGTTCCCCTGGGAGGGCCTGTTCCTCTACGCGTTCCCTCCCTTGCCTCTGCTAATCCGGCTCGTCAACCAGCTCAAGAGGTCACGGTGCAGGATGATCCTCGTCGCACCTGCGTGGCCGAGGCAGATATGGTTCCCGGACCTTCTGGACTTGTCGGCGTCCCCGCCAATCAAGCTGCCGGCGGACGCGGATCTACTCTCCAGGGAAGGAGGCGCCATCCTCCACCACGACCCGAAGTCGCTGAACTTGCAGGCCTGGCTCCTGCAGCGCTAGAGTTTGGAGGATACGACATACCGGCCGATTGCAGAGAGGTTCTTGCAAAGGCCAGGGCGTCCTCGACTCTTAAATGCTACGGACACAAATGGAAGAGGTTTTCTGTCTGGTGCCACGCACAGAAGATTAACCCTCTACGGATTACGGCTCCCCAAGTGCTGCCGTACCTGCTGACGCTGGCCAAAGCTGGTCTGGCACACGCGTCCATCAAGATTCATCTTGCTGCGATCTCCCGATACACCAGAACCACGGGCCGGACGTCCTTGTGGTCTCATCGTCTGGTGAAAGAGTTCATGAAGGGACTGTTCAGATCGTTCCCGCCGGTGAAGGCTCCGGCCCCGGCGTGAGAGCTCAACGTGGTGCTGACCAAACTTATGGGACCTCCGTTCGAGCCTCTGCACTCGGCCCCGTTGAAGTTTCTATCGTGGAAAACAGCTTTTCTCGTGGCCATCACCTCCGCACGACGAGTGGGAGAGATCCAGGCCCTTTCCTGCAAGGCCCCGTACTTGACTTTCCACGACACGAGGGTAGTGCTCAGGACGCACCCCTCCTTCATGCCCAAGGTACCGTCGGACTTTCATCTCAACGAACCCTTGGTGTTACCTGTGTTCTTCCCGTCGCCTTCGTCGCCGGCTGAGAGGACTTTGCACTCGCTGGATGTAGCTAGAGCGCTGAAGTTCTACGTGGACCGCACGAAAGGTTTTCGGAAGACGTCACAACTCTTTGTGAACTTTGGACCTGTCAATCAGGGGAAGGCCCTCTCGAAGGCTTCCATCTCCAGATGGCTCTCCGGCTGTATCATGTACTGTCACCGGTTGGCAAACCGACCGCTGCCTGGCCGTCCGAGAGCCCATTCCACCAGAGCGATCGCAGCTACCACGGCGTTCCTATCTGGTGTGCCCCTGCTGGACATATGCAGGGCTGCTACGTGGAGGTCGACGCACACCTTCACGAAATTCTACTGCGTCGACCGGGATTCCAGGGAGGAGTCCAGGGTCGGCCAAGCAGTGCTGCGCAACCTGTTCGCCTGAGGTGAGCCTGGTGAGGAGGTAAGATGCTTAATGTTGAGTTGATGTGATGCTTAATGTTGAGCCTTTGCCACCTCCCGTGGTTGTGCATGTGTGTACTGCTATGTATTCTTTATTCATGAGCATGTGAATCCATGCCAGACCCCATGCTGGAGAAGGAACAAGTTACTTACCTGTAACTGTTGTTCTCCAGCATGGGTCTGGCATGGATTCACATGCGAACCCTCCCGCCTACCCCTCTGCGGCTCTTCACTTGGTCATACTGCCACTTCACGTGCTTCCAAATCTGAAGATGGCTGCCAGAGGCGGTGCTTAGGTAGAGGGCAGTCATTGGCTGTGGTCAGTATGACGCAGAGACCAGTGATTGGTTATTACTACGAAAGACAGATCAGAAACGAAACTGATACTGGTTTTTTCTTTACCGAGGATTCCCAGCCTGGCGACGGGGAATATTCATGAGCATGTGAATCCATGCCAGACCCATGCTGGAGAACAACAGTTACAGGTAAGTAACTTGTTCCATGCCCACTCTTAGATAGAATTGTGAATGTTAGCATGCCCACTCTTAGATAGAATTGTGATTCTTAGCATGTCCACTCTTAGATAGAATTGTGAATGTTAGCATGTCCACTCTTAGATAGAATTGTGAAAATTGGCCTGCGTCACATCTAGATGGAATTGTGAATGTTCATGTCCACACTTAGACAGAATTGTGAATATTAGCTTGTCCACACTCACACAGAATTGTGAATATTAGCATGTCCACACCTAGACAGAATTGTGAATATTAGCACGTCCACACCTAGACAGAATTGTGAATATTAGCATGTCCACACCTAGACAGAACTGTGAATATTAGCATGTCCACACCTAGACAGAAATGTGAATATTGGCCTGCGTTGCATCTGGATGGGACTTTGAATGTCGGCATGTCCACACCTAGACAGAATTGTGAATATTGGCCTGCGTTGCATCTAGATGGGACTTTGAATCTTGGCATGTCCACACCTAGACAGAATTGTGAATATTGGACTGCGTTGCTTCTAGATGGGACTTTGAATGTTAGCATGTCCACACCTAGACAGAGTTGTGAATATTAGCATATCCACACTTGGACAGAATTGTGAGTATTAGCATGGCCACAGTTGGACAGAATTGTGATTATTGGCCTGCGTTGCATTTAGATAGGACTTTGAATATTAGCATGTCCACACCCAGACAGAATTGTGAATTCTAGCATGTCCACTCTTAGACAGAATTGTGAATATTGGCCTGCGTTGAATCTAGATAGGACCTTGAATGTTAGCATGTCCACACTTAGACAGAAAGGTGAATATTAGCATGTCCACACTTAGACAGAATTGTGAATGTTGGGGCAGACTAGAGTACGTAGGGCGGACCCAAGCGCGCAGGGCGGGCTGGAGTGCATGGAGCGGACCGGAATGTATAGAGCAAACTGGGGTGCATGGAGTAGATAGGAGTGCATGGAACGGACAGGAGCGCATAGGATTGCGTGACGTGTATACTATGGTCTGAAATGCAGATAGCGTTTGAAAGAGCATATAACCTATCATATCACACCATCATGCTTACTCTCTCCTTTACATCACCACTCAACTAGAACACAGGGATACTATGACACCATTCGGTATAACTGTTCTCATATCAACATCCGCCGCTCACTCCACATCATTCTAAGTAAACACTGCTGGTTACACACCCTCCAGCCAGGCGTTCTCCTCAGGCCTAACGCAGCCACATCCGATCTGGATAAATCCTGCCAGAACGAACACATACTCCTGACCTCTCAACCATCACACCTACCGCTAGAAAGCAGCTATTACACGGATACCGCACAACCTGCACACATACCCGGTGCTCACACGCACCTTTTGACCCTCTCTACTCCCTCTACTGATATGAACTTCGGTTCCCAAGGGCGTTCAACCTACCAGCGCCTTCAGACCTTACCAATGGTATATAAGGCGCTATATAAATGCAAAATAACATAACATAACTAATTATGCCTTAATATTTGTTAGAGAAAGACGTACTGCCTGGTGTGTTGACTCGTGAGGGTACACTGTGCTAGTATAGTAACTAGCAAAAGAATGACATTTGACCACGGGAACTTTTTGTTGTCTAGAGTAATTTTGTTTGGGGCAGTTCCTGTAGTTATTAAATTTCCCCTGGGCTCTCTTGTTTGTTGTGAAGTACCTCTGACTTGCATCCATCAACACCAAAGGTTTCTTCATCTCCCTTTCCGCTATCCGACTAACATCCTGCCCTCCTTTCCAACAGAACTATGCGCTGTGAAGCCAACATTATTTGCAGAAGGGTGCTATATATAAGAACACTTTACAATATATTGTTTTACCTCTTTCTTAGTTTCTACAGGTTTAGAGATGGAACCATGTAAGCATGATCTTTCAGTGGCAAGTGTTTATCTAAATGAAGAAAAGTCTTGTTTTATCTAATGATCACATTAGAAATCATTTTGAAAGTCGTGTTTGCTCATATCCTCCCATTAGAAAGCCTACCCTTGAAGAGGGTGATAGTATGCCCAACCAAGATGGCCACAAACCTGTGAGCTTCTAGCACCCCATGCACATCCACACATAATCCTGACATTCCCAGACCCACTGGAGATATCCGTTGCAAACTTTGCGGGGACTCTGGCCGTGGGACTAGCCCAAGAGGTAGAGTGCTACAGGCAGCGAGCGCAAAGACGAGGAACTAGGTACTGCTGTTGGGCGAGTTCACCCGTGATTGAGATCTGCTCCGCGATCACACAGATACTGCCAGTGCAATGAAGAGATCAGCCCTGACCAGGAAAGGGCAGCTGAACCCACTGTGGAGGCAGAGAGCATCTTTGAGCGTGCTACACTGTAAAAAACGTTCAGTTGTGGCTAGGGAAGGCATGCCGAAAAGTGGTGCGGATGTCTCTGTGGCTGGAGACTTGGAAACAATGCTGTGAGCACCTCTCTGAGCTCTGGATGTCGGTGTGCGAATGCCGACCATTGGGTTAAACCCTGGAGGTAGTGGCCCACCGCTGGGTCGGATCCTGACCCTGGTGGCCATCACCCTCTGCTGCGTCTGTGAATCCCCGGAGGAGACCAAGAGTAGCCTGGGAAATTAGTCACTGAAAATTCGGCATTGTTGTGGCCCAAGGGCTTTGTGGAGCCAAAGTGGTGCTGCCTTTGGAGTAGGCCTTAGCCTCCTCTGCCCTGAGGATTATCTGCCGGTGGGGGCCATTGGAGGGTGCTGGAGTTGGATGGACACCGCTGAGAGAGCACACTGCAGTCGGATTGCCAATTTCTTAGGTGCAGCAACAAGGTCACACAGTGTGAAGGGCACGTTTTATAGCTTGCTGCATTCCAGAGGCACAGATCCTACAGTTGAGTATCACCAAGTCTGTGACTGGAGTGGTCTGTCAAGGGGGAGTCGTATTACTCTCCAGAGACTATTGGGATTCCTATATTGCTGGTAAATAGAAGTGCTGTGCTGGACCTATTCAAACTGGGCCTGGGGCAGGTATATTCCCCCCGCCCCCATAGCAACAACATGATATTCGGTTGAGAGGGAGCTTGCACTTTGTTAGGGGTGTTTTCTTAGAGTCCCACCTGGAGGTAAGACTTTAGTAAACTATCCCAGTTATTTGTAGATCCCCAACTCTTAGTATCAGTCTGTACTACTGCTGGAACTTTGGTAGAGTGGCAGAGCAGTAAGGCTTATCTTAAGCGGAAGAGGTGATCTGTAGGTAAATACACTGAACCCATGCACATATAAGAAACGCTTTCACCTATATTATATATACACTTCATACATTTACACTAGAACACTTCATACTTCAAAGGACACTTTTTATATTGTGACTGTTGCGGTTATATTTGTTGCAATGTTAGAAGTTGAAAAGACTGCCATTGTGTTATTGGTAACTACGCACACTCGCGGTTCTTAGCAGAAATACGATAAGACATTTACTCTGCATACACATATAAGAAAGTAACTTTAGGGAAGGAAAATGGTTAGTGTAATACTAGCAAGGTTCCATAGATATTGTCTTCGCACAGCAAGTCTTTTAAGTCCAAAAACTCAACCCTAGCTGAAGGCAGTTAGGACAGGGCTCAACCTCTTGGCAAGCAGCAGTATGTGAAGAGTTGCTTTGGATTTCTTCCAGTCTCTTGTCTTTAAAGATGCAGCAAGTTAACTAATGATGGAGACCCTGTTAAGGACTCGATAAAGGGACACAGGCAGCAGCTTGGGTCTGAGGTTAGAGGGAAGTACCCTGGACACATCTGGGTGCACTCCAACGCTCTGGAGTGACTTCACGGATCAAGGTAAGCAATACCCTTTTCCCCTCAGTATCTTGGGTTTGAAGATGTTGTGGCTGGATTCTCTTCGATGTGGCTGTGCTGGACCCGATCCCCGGATTCCTTGGTCTGGTGATGAAAGGCAGGGCAATGCATGGAATCTCTCAGCAGTCTTGAGGGAGGACCTCTGGCACGGCTTCCATCAACTTCTTGGGTCACTCTGGATTTGGCACCTTTTCTGCAGCACCAAAAAAGGACGGGGTTCGCCTAGTCAATCTTCTTCGCTTCTCACAGTCCCACACTCTGCTGGGGGTTCTGGGTGAGTTGGGTTGGAACTCTGGAGTGTCCTTCAGGGCTCAGCAAAGATTTGGATGAGTTTGGCCTTTCCACGACAATGCACTCGGAATGGGCAGCAGGTCTCCTGGTATTGGGGTTTCTCGGCTCTGGAAACTCAGAGGACCTCGGGAGATGGATCAAAACAAAGTTTGTCTAGGGACTGGTTGTTTCCCACCAGTGAAAGTGAATGAATCGTTCTTTTCAGGGTTCCTCTGTCGCACAGATAACTGGTTCAGGACAGCAGTGGTCACTTTAGTGTTGCAAAGGGGCTGCAGGCGTTTCTGGCTGTCTTCTTCAGTTACTTCAGCTTGCAGTGCTTGACTTGCTTTACACTTCAGAAGCCTCACCTTTTATACAGTTCCCGCACACTCTCCTCTCTCAGCAATTTACAGAAAGGGGCGTTTGGCTGTCCAATCAGGACAGCCAGGCCCCCAGTGGGAGCTGGTCCTATCCAGGTGCTCTGGCAGAAAGGACAGGGGGATGGAAAACTCCTCTTCCACTTCTTGCCTGCTGGGACACTGGAGCCCCGGCTGGTCCACCACGGGTTCCCGCTAAAGGCAAAACTCACACAATGGCCTCCCTCTCCCAGAATGGTAGAAGGGCTGACAAATAACAACCACGCTAATTATGGTGAAAAAAGAAGGGAACCCCTGAGTTTGTACTCGGTTGCCCCTATTGTGCACCACCAAAGCTATGGACATAGTGTTACGCTCACCTGACTCCCACGGAGGCGCTGGCCTGGTTCGCGCTGCTGTGACCTCTTCTAAGGTGATGCGCAGGGTTCGGAAGACGGACTGGACCGGGCCCCCAAATCTGGCTTGCCTGGCTCGCAGAAGTATCCTTTTGTAGGCGTAAATAGGGGATTAACTGTCTGCGGGGTAATGCAATCGGCCTCCCACTTTCCCCTCTCACCCTCCTCGAAACCCTTCTGTGATTTCTCGTAGCGTCTCACCTTAGGGTCTGGAAGGACGAGCTCTCCATCCTGCTTCTGATGCAGGGGCGCGTTGGTATCCAGTTACTTCATTGGATTTTCGGATTGGTGAGAACCAAACTTGCTTGGCTTCCAGGTAAGTTTTTTGATAAGAGGTTCCCCTTGTGTCCATGCATTAATGTACTAATGCTAGTGTCTTTTTCCCCATAGGGGCCGGGGTACGGAATGCCGGGGAATAGCCACCGACCCGAGATGAGAGGTGAAATCCTTGTAGAAATCAGGTAAGTCTTTAATGAGCGTTTTTTGGTAATGTCTTTTCATTCGCTCATTAACGCTGATGTCTCTTTTTCCCCTTAGGGGCCGGGGTCCGGAAATGCCAGGATGCGGCGCGGACCCGAAATGAAGAGGGAATGAATCAACAGGTAAGTCTTAACATGGAGATTTAGCTTTCCTTATTCCCTTCTCTCTCTCACCTTTTGTTCTGGTCTTTTTCTCCCTAGGCGCTGGGGCGTGACTGCGAATCCGGATGATCGCTGCTGAACATGGAGGCGCCCTGTAAAGGTGAGTGGAATGCGGCGCTGCAGCGATCGACACGATGAGCTTTTAAATTAAAGTCTTCCTTTTCAGGATTGACGGCGAGATGTCTCCGGGATGCGGATTTAGCAGGTAAGGACTTTTCCTTCTTCTGTTCTCTTCTTCTCTTCCTTTGCAGGTGATCCAGGATGCTGGCAGGCGTGGCAGAAGTCAGGATGCAGGAGCAGACACGGTGAGCGTCCAGCTGCTAGATGCAGAACAACACGAAGCACGTGTGGCTGTTCGGGTGAGGTTTAAATAGCCTTGGAAGAAGTTCCAGGTATGTATCCTTCCTCCAATCAGGTATGTATCCTTCCCCGACCACGCCCGGATGGTAAATTAGTCCCACAGGTAAAGTAGTTCCTTTCAGGCCTCAAGGAGGCCGGGATCCTGCAGCATGGTCTGCATCAGGTAAGTGCACCCAAGCACTCCCATAATGAGCCTGGCGCCATAGGCGCCAGGACACTGTCCAAAGGGCCCCTATATGGGGTTGCTGGGTCCTTCCTTGGGGACTGGATGTCCGCTTTCGGGGATGCAGGGCTTGAACCGGCTCCCCGGGAGCGGGCATCATGACAGCACTCCCCCCCCCCCCCCCAAGGTCCCTCCCAAGGTTGTTCCCTCCGGGGGTTTTGGTTTGTCTGGGAAGAGTCGGTGGAATTTCCTGACTAATCGAGGTGCATGCACATGGTCGCTGGGATCCCACGACCTCTCCTGAGGTCCGTACCCCTTCCAATCAATTAGGTAGAACAGTTTTGACCTAAACATTTTTGAGTCTAAAATGTTCTTCACTTCGAATTCGGGCTCCCCATCTATTAGAATAGGTTCTGGAGGTTTGAGTAGTCGGGTTCCGGGTACCACTGGTTTCAGAAGTGACACATGAAAAACAGGGTGAATTTGCATACTAGCTGGTAAATCAAGTTTAACAGCCACTGGGTTAATTATTGCCGTAATAGAATAAGGTCCCAGATATTTTGGGTTAAAAGTTCGAGGCCCTTTGAGTGGTAAATGTCTGGTAGCTAACCACACTTGATCCCCAATCTGATACGGAGGTGCTTCACTCCGATGTAGATCAGCATTCTCCTTGTATTTTCTCTTGGCTTGTTGTAAATGCGTAGTTGCCTCTTTGAAGGCTTGGGTAATTGTAGAATGCAGATGTTCTACTGCAGGCATTCCGAGGTTCTGAGGTGAGTCAAGGTTTGAGGTTCGAGGGTGATGCCCAAACAAAGTATAAAAAGGACTGTGGCCAGTTCCAGAGTGTACCGAATTATTATATGCGTATTCGGCTATCCAAAGAATGTCTTTCCAGTTGCTTTCAGATTGCTGTAACATACACCGTAAGTACTGTTCAAGGGTCTGATTTGTCCTCTCGGTCTGACCATCGGTCTGAGGGTGGTGACTGGTCGATAATCTTACGTCGATCTGCGCCATTTGACGACATTTGCGCCAGAAGTGGGAAATGAATTGGCTTCCCCGGTCAGAGATTAGTATAGATGGGAATCTATGTAGCCGAACAATATTTTCGAGGAATTCTTTGGCTAGGACAGAAGCTGAAGGTAAACCTTTCAAAGGAATAAAGTGGGCCATTTTGGAAAACAAATCCACAATTACCAGAATAGTATTGTACCCCGAACAAGGAGGCAGGTCCGTAACAAAATCCATTGATAGGGTGTGCCAGGGTGCTGGTGGTATGTCTAGAGGTTGAAGGAGACCGGCTGGTCTTTTCTTTTGACTTTTATTTTGGGCGCAAACACCACAGGACATCACAAAAGATTTAACATCTTTTCGCCAAGAGGGCCACCAAAATTGTCGTTTCACCTTTTCCTCTGTCTTGGCAATACCGGGGTGTCCCTCTATTAATGTATCATGATAACCGGAAATAACTAGTTCGTGTAATTCCTTATGTGGCAGGAATAAGCGTCCTTGGAAATAAGGTAAACCATTATCTATGGTAAAGTCTGATCCCTTTTGTATCCATTCCTGTAAGGTTGTAGGGTCCAGGAGTTGTTTCACTCTGGCTTGAATGTCTTCAAGCGTCTGCAACGAAGTCATGCCTAGAATCCTCTGTTCGGGAATTATTGGTACTGGCTCTGAGTTTGTATCAGATTCTCCCATTCCAATTCGGGATAAGGCATCTGCTTTGCCATTCTTGCAGCCAGGTCGATAGGTAATCACGAAATCAAATTCAGCGAAAAACAAAGCCCATCGGAGCTGCCGTGATGACTGAGCCTTGGCGGTTTTCAAATACTGTAAATTCCGGTGATCAGTGATCACTGTGATGGTATGTCGAGCGCCAAGCAGATAATGCCGCCAGGCTTTAAAAGTGGACTTAATGGCTAACAGTTCTTTGTCCGTGTTTGCATAATTAACCTCGGGCGCCGAGAATTTTCTGGACCAAAATGCTACGGGATGCAGTTGGTTGGTTTCGGGATCTCTTTGGGACAGGACAGCTCCCATGGCTAGGCTGGATGCGTCAGTCTCGACGACATAAGGGAGATCTGGACGCGGGTGTTTCAATATAGGTGCGGAGGTAAACTTAGCTTTTAAATCCTGAAAGGCCTGCTCGGCTTCTTCAGACCATTCAAAACGTTTATTTTTCCTCAAGAGTGCAGTAATGGGTTGTACCACGTGTGAAAATTCCGGGATAAACCTGCGATAGAAATTGGCAAAGGCGAGCATGCTTTGAACCCCTTTTACAGAGCTAGGTGATGGCCATTTGAGGATGGCATCCACTTTTCTTGAGTCCATTCGGACTCCTTTGGGTGTCAGGATGAAACCTAGAAACTCGACTTCTGTGGTATGGAAAACACATTACTCCAATTTAGCAAATAGTTTTTGTTGGCGCAGTTTTTTAAGAACTGCCCTGACGTGTTTTCTGTGATCAGATTCCGAAGAGGAGTACACCAGAATGTCATCGATATATACGACAACACAAACATCGATGAGTTCTCGAAGGACATCATTCATGAAGTATTGGAAGGAAGCCGGCGCGTTACACAATCCGAAAGGCATCACCTGGTACTCGAATAATCCGTATTTAGTACGGAAGGCAGTTTTCCATTCGTCGCCTTCTTTAACTCGTACCAGATGAAAAGCCCCCCGGAGATCTAACTTGGTGTATATACAAGCGTCCTTCACCTGGTCAAGGAGTTCAGGGATCAGAGGCAGAGGATAACGGTTTTTAACCGTTATCTGGTTCAATGCGCGGTAATCGGTACAAGTTCTAAGGTCGCCTTCTTTTTTGTGCACGAAGAACAAAGCCGAGGATGCCGGGGACTTTGACGGGTGAATAAAACTATTAGCTAGGTATTGATCCAAATATTGTCTCAAATGCAGATTCTCAGGTTCGGTAAGGGCATAAATCCTGCTACAAGGGGGGTTGTGCACCGGGCACCAGATCGATTTGGCAATCGTACGATCTGTGAGGAGGTAACGTGTTGGCCTGTTCCTTTTGGAAGACGTCCTGAAAGTCTTGGTATTCCGGAGGTAGTTGCATGGAGGCAGAGGTTACAGATGCTAGATTAATCTTAAGGTTTTCTGGGTAGCAGGTTTGTGTACAATCCGGGAAGGTTATTCTTAGCTCGCCAATCAATTCGAGGATTATGTGTCTCTAACCAAGGGATTCCAAGAATAACCTGAAACTGTGGAGCCTTGATTACATCAAACACAACACCCTCCCGATGGCCGTCGGGACCAATAAGAGTCACCTCAGAGGTGGAATGTGTTACCGGTCCAGAGGCAATTTCAGTTCCATCGACTGTGGTGATGACATCTTTGCTGGTTTTAGGACGGAGAGGGAGGTTAATCCTAGAGACCAATTCACGATCCACATAGTTTCCAATAGCCCCACTATCGATGTGTGCCTTTATTGCATGCAACCGCTTAGGCTGTTCTGGATCTACGAGAACCATTGGCACAATGAAATGCGAGGTCTGAGAGTTAGTTTTCAAGCTCGGCAAGCGGACCCCTACACTTGTCGGGCGGAGTCGTTTCCCGAAACAGAGTCTTCATGGTTTTTATCAGCGGCTCCTACCGCCTTTCGGGGCGGTTTTGCCGGGCAATCTCGTAGAAAGTGTCCAGAATTCCCACAATAAAGACATAATTTTAACTGCCGCCTCCTTTCACGTTCCTTTTGAGTTAAGGGTCCTTTAACCCCTCCAATTTGCATAGGCTCAGAGACATCAACTCCCTTGGGATTAGCATGGGTCTTGACCAACACCCGGGTCTCAAACGTGGACCGATCTGCTTTTCTGTTTTGAAGTCTGTGATCCAATTGGACCACTAAGTCTATATACTCTGTGCATTCTTGGGGCGGATTTACAACTTGGGCCAAGACATCTTTAAGTTCTCCGCGAAGGCCTCGATAAAACAACGTGACTCTTTTATCCTCTGGCCATCCCGTTTCCACAATTAGTCTATTAAAGGTTGCAATATAGGATAGGAGGTCCTGCTTGCCCTGTCGAAGGGATAGAAGTTTGTCATCCAGAGACTGCCCCTGAGAGTGTCGAGCAAATAACCTTTCCATGCTTGCTTGAAACCTTTGAAAATCACAGAGAATCGGGTCATCTTGAGTAACCAGTGGAACTGACCAATCGGCAGCACAGCCGCTGAGATATGACAATACAAAGGCTACCTTGGTCTGATCATTAGGGAAGGCCCCAGGTCTGCATAGGAAGTGCAAACGACACTGATTCATGAATACGGCGAATCGTTTGGGGTCCCCAGCAAAGCGTTCGGGTGGGGCCAGCGGCATGTTTCCAGGTAGATTAATCTGCACAGGGTTACTGGAAACCAACAGAGTGGGGTTCCCTCCGGAACCGGGTAGAGGAGTTTGCCCAGCTTGACCTTGCAAAAGCTGTCTGGCCAGGTCATCAGTTCTTTCCTTTGATATTATTAATTCCCTCCTGAGGGCATTAGTCTCTTGACGAGCGGCATGTACTTCGGCCCGTAATTCCCCCAGTAATTGGGCCAACTGATCAGTCTCAGAACTTTCCATAGCGCCTGGGTGGGAACTTGTAGGAAGGCTTCGCGTTCTGTTACGCTCACCTGACTCCCACGGAGGCGCTGGCCTGGTTCGCGCTGCTGTGACCTCTTCTAAGGTGATGCGCATGGTTCGGAAGACGGACTGGACCGGGCCCCCAAATCTGGCTTGCCTGGCTCGCAGAAGTATCCTTCTGTAGGCGAAAATAGGGGATTAACTGTCTGCGGGGTAATGCAATCAGCCTCCCACTTTCCCCTCTCACCCTCCTCGAAACCCTTCTGTGATTTCTCGTAGCATCTCACCTTAGGGTCTGGAAGGACGAGCTCTCCATCCTGCTTCTGATGCAGGGGCGCGTTGGTATCCAGTTACTTCACTGGATTTTCGGATTGGTGAGAACCAAACTTGCTTGGCTTCCAGGTAAGTTTTTTGATAAGAGGTTCCCCTTGTGTCCATACATTAATGTACTAATGCTAGTGTCTTTTTCCCCATAGGGGCCGGGGTACGGAATGCCGGGGAACAGGCACCGAGATGAGAGGTGAAATCCTTGTAGAAATCAGGTAAGTCTTTAATGAGCGTTTTTTGGTAATGTCTTTTCATTCGCTCATTAACGCTGATGTCTCTTTTTCCCCTTAGGGGCCGGGGTCAGGAAATGCCAGGATGCGGTGCGGACCCGAAATGAAGAGGGAATGCATCAACAGGTAAGTCTTAACATGGAGATTTAGCTTTCCTTATTCCCTTCTCTCTCTCACCTTTTTTTCTGGTCTTTTTCTCCCTAGGCGCTGGGGCGTGACTGCAAATCCGGATGATCGCTGCTGAACATGGAGGCGCCCTGTAAAGGTGAGGGGAAGGCGGCGCTGCAGCGATCGACGCGATGAGCTTTTAAATTAAAGTCTTCCTTTTCAGGATTGTCGGCGAGATGTCTCCGGGATGCGGATTTAGCAGGTAAGGACTTTTCCTTCTTCTGTTCTCTTCTTCTCTTCCTTTGCAGGTGATCCAGGATGCTGGCAGGCGTGGCAGAAGTCAGGATGCAGGAGCAGACACGGTGAGCGTCCAGCTGCTAGATGCAGAACAATGCGAAGCACGTGTGGCTGTTCGGGTGGGGTTTAAATAGCCTTGGAAGAAGTTCCAGGTATGTATCCTTCCTCCAATCAGGTATGTATCCTTCCCCGCCCGGATGGTAAATTAGTCCCACAGGTAAAGTAGTTCCTTTCAGGCCTCAAGGAGGCCGGGATCCTGCAGCATGGTCTGCATCAGGTAAGTGCACCCAAGCACTCCCATATCGAGCCTGGCGCCATAGGCGCCAGGACACTGTCCAAAGGGCCCCTATATGGGGTTGCTGGGTCCTTCCTTGGGGACTGGATGTCCGCTTTCGGGGATGCAGGGCTTGAACCGGCTCCCCGGGAGCGGGCATCATGACACATCGCCTGCAGCATGAAAATCACCCAATACTTGGTAGGAAACGTCCAGGGCCACCAGCCATAACTAGGAGTTTGTCTATGTGTTTTAAAAATCACAGGAGCAGAGCAAAGGGGGATACCAAATAAGGTGGTGTGTGCCAATCTACTAGACTACAAAGGGTTGGTAGAGATACTAGGTATCCTTAAGAACTGTAGTTACTCAAGGATATAGAAAATAATCTCAAAGGAGGACCCTAAGGGTCCCCAGCAACACTGCCCTTAAGGAGCTGTGTGCTGCAATAGTAATATACAGATGCCTTTAAGAGTTATGGAGGAAATAATAGACTCCATAGGACAGTAAAATGCAAAGGAAAGAATTCCAAAAGACAGAGCCCATAAGAATGAATGAGTGGAAAAGGCTCCACTTATTCAAGATTAAAGAAAAAGGTCCATAAGACCAGCAAAAAGTGCTGGGGGTCTCACTCGGAGAGGGGATGAATCATACAAATTATACATCTCCCTAACACACATGATGTAGGGAGGGCTCGGTGACATAAAGCAGAGCATGAGAGCATGGCAGGAATGATGTTGGGTGGACCATAAAATGGTATTGCCCAGAACAACCGCTATGAAAGGTGGAATGTGGGGACTGCATACTCGAACTGGCAGAGCCTGAGGCAATTGCTTATATGGTAGGGGGGTCACCTCACAAGAGCACAGGTGCAGATGCCCCCTTGAGTGGCGAAGATCAGCCCAGTGAGCGAGCTCAAGAGGTGGTGGTAGTGTTGCAGTGCGATCCTAGACATGCTGGTCCGGGGACCCTAGTAGTCTTCCTGCCGTAGAGGCACACAGTGAACCAAAAGGTGGGGGCAGAGGAGATTGGAATTGCTGTCTTAGTGGTTGGGGTTGGTAGCACCCAGTGTTGTTGAGGGTTTAACAACGACCTTGGACTTGGAACGTATCATGATGTCCAAAGCAGGGAAGCAGCAGTCGAAACTGCAATTTGATACACCTTCTCGGGTCAAACGCCACAAGCTGATGGAGGACTCCCTAGGTGAGAGCTCTCAACCCTGCTCCCAGGATGCCTCTGGGGCATTTCATGATATTAAAATGTTTAATCAGCTAGAGGCCAGTGTACAACCACTGGATGGGAAGATGGACACTCTAACATGTAAAGTAGACCACATGCAGGTGCAATTAGATAAACATGGGAGAGATTGAATGAGGTTGAAGGGCGTGTCTCCACGGTCTAGGATGAGTCATCGTCCACTTCGAGGGAGCTTGTTCAAGTAAACAAGACCCTAAAAGAACTGGCGGATAAACAGGAGGACCTCGAGTTCAGGTCTAGGAGGAATAATTTGAGGATAGTGGGTGTCCCTGAGATGGGGTAGAGGTCCATGGAAACACTGGTTGAAGCAATGCTGCGTGAGGCACTGGGAGATGAAGATTTCTCGGCTGTGTTTATAGTGGAGAGAGTACACTGAATACCAAGTGGTAAAAAAACGATATTGGGTGCTCCACCCCGCCCAATCATAGCCAGGATGCTGAACTATCGAGATCTCGCTCTTCGTAAAGCCCGGGTGAAAGGAACTCTTAAAGTATTAGGGAGATACCATCAAGCTGTTTTTGGATTGCTCAGACAAGGTGCAGGCATCCAGAAGGACATATATCGATGTTAAGAAGCGACTACAAGAGAGGGGCATGATGTGCCATGCTCTTTCCTGCCAAACTCTGGGTGGAGCTACAGGAACAAGCACTATTATTTTTTCCACACCCCGGATGAAGCCAACACTTTCATTGAATCACTTCCAAGGGTCCCCAGGTGGAGGGGGGGTATAATGAGTGAAGCTGTGATGACTACTATTATATCATTGTTTACTGACAGCGTATGACAATTGGTGGGATGTATAGGTTTGTGGTGGTAAGGAAGCGTAAATTATCGTAGTAGGGGTGGAAGCCGTGGCTGGGTGCTAAGCTGCCCTCATGCAAAAGCCTAAGTTGCTAATGGGTTGGGAAGGGAGGGGCCGAGACTGACACTGAATTGCCAGGGGAGTGGGGGAGGTTTTTTGGGTGGTTGGAGAGAGTGGGAGTGACTGGCAGGTTGGGGTTGGAGGGGGAGTTTGTGAGGGGTTGGGTTGGGTTGTTTTTTGTTGGGAGCAGTGGTTTGCGGAGTCACCCCTGGTTGGTGCTCTGGCATTTCACTTCCAGAGATACTAGTAAAGGAGGGGGGGTGTTACAGGGTGTAACCAGTCGAGATACATTTGTGTCACATGGTGATGTTCCTGATGGGATATATGTGGAAAACTCTCGGGCTTTATGAGGAAGGTGTGCACTGTCACGGTCGACGTTGAAATGCATGAGGCTATTAGGGGGTTAAACTATCTGTCCAAGGCACATAGGGTGTTATTGTATCTGAAGTGCCACCATGTTGATATAGCATTTCTGCAATAGACACATGTTACCTCAACTGAGGAATCGCACTTTGGGCAGGGGTGGGGTTGTCATCGCTACTTCTCTTCCTATTCCAGGGGGGTTTGCATCTTGATACACAACTCATATTTCACCTGACGAAAATGATCAAGGACCAGGAGAGGAGGGTGCTATTAGTCATGGTAGTAATACATGAGAAGGTCATCACAATAATCAACTACTATGGCCCTAATAAAGACGAGGTGGGCACCTTGGAGTGAATAGCGCAGCAACTGGATCAGCATCCCCCAGGTGTGATCGTGTGGGCAGGAGATTTGAACACTGTTTTGGAGCCAGTAGTGGATGGGACATGGGGATTCAGAGCTCTCCTCTGAAATTGACCCATAAGCTGATATTCTTATGTTGGGAGTGGGAGTTAAATGACATTTGGAGGACTAGACAGATGTGAGGGGTTACACGTATTGCGCCATGGTCCATCGATTGGCATCAAGTTTGGACTACTTTTTGATATCAGAAATGATGGTAACATACCCATTCCCTCCTTCCCTGCAGCTCTCTGGCCGGCCTCTCTTGGCCCTCTTCCTGCTCCTACCTGCAAGGGTAAAAAACCTTGGGGTCATCTTTGACGCCACACTCTCCTTCTCTCCTCACATTTCTGACGTTTCTAAGAAGTCACACTACCAGCTGCACCTCCTCAGAGGTATCATTCCTTTCCTCTCCTTCCCCCAGAAGCTCACTGTCTCCAGAGATCTGGTTCTCTCGAAGCTGGACTACTGTAACAGCCTCTATCTAAATCTGCCTGCCTCTACTCTCCGCCCTCTGCAACTCATCCAGAACAGGACTGCGAGACTTGTCCTTGGCCTCAAGCCCAGGGACCGTATCTCTCCAGGAACGAAACCGCTACACTGGCTCCCAGTGGCTGCGATGATTAAGTTCAAAACCCTCTGCATTATCCACAAGGCCTTCTGGCGCCTGGGGCCAAAATACCTTCAACTCTCTCTTCCTAAATATCTTCCTTCTCGAGCTCTTCGCTCATCCGCCTCCAACTCCCTCAGGGTCAGCCGCTTCTCCAAGCAACGAGTTGGGGGGGAGATCTCTCTCCGCAGCAGGGGCCTCCCTCTGGAACAGCCTTCCTGAAACTTGAGGAGAACCATCTCCGGTTCCGGAAGCACCTCAAAACCTTCCTCTTTGCTTCTGCTTTTTCTCCCCCTCTCCCCTGCTAAATCACTGAAACTGCACCGAATCTGCAACTGGGCCACTCACCAATCTCGGTCCTTGGCCCAGCCACTCTCCCCTGCACTGCCTCCCTGGCAACCCCTGCACTGCGAGACTGTCTCTGTATCCCTACAGCCCCCCTTCCCAGCACTTGTCTGCACTTATCTTGCACCAGCTGGCCCTTATTATTTATCTTGTTTTTTTTACTAATCCTGTACTGCACTTTCCCCTCTCCCTTTCCCCCTTGCACTTTTCCCTTCCCCTCTACCCATGCACTTGCGCGATCTGAATGACACCTGGCCTAGTAGGATCGTTGTCTGTCTCCCTTTGTTCCCCCGTCCCTGCCTCGTCGCGCCTTGAAACACTTGTGTATAGGCGCGTTACAAATGCCATATCATTTCATGACTGGGTGGGTGGAGGTCGTCAATATTTTGGCGCGCACGTTATAAGATCACGTGCCGGTGGTGTTGGTGTTAGAGATTCCGGGACGGAGGGGACCAAGGCCGACCTGGGTGTTTAAAAGTGAAGGCTTGTCAGATGCCGTGTTTCCACAGGGAATTGCACAGGTTGTTGACAACTTTTTTACTGACAATTTGGGTTTGGTCACTTAGTACTCAGTGCTTTGGGAATCCTTAAAGTGTGTGGTGAGGGGGGAAATGTATATCGCAAGAGTCTGGAATATTGAAACTGATAAGAGAAATGAAGGATAGTACGGCATCTATTAAGAGGTTGCAAGCAGAGGAGGGTGACTCAGCTATGCACAAAACAGAGAGGAATTGGAGAGATTTTGGGCTGCAGCCTTGAGGGAAGTGCAGTTCCTTCGTGGGAAGACAGTGGTCCGACATTATGGGGAAGGCCAGCGCCCTGGTAAATTGCTCATAAGGGTGGCTCGAATGGGTAATTCCAGGTCACATATCGCATCTATTAAGGATGAGCAAGATAATCTGCACTATTCAGATCGGGACAATGTTCAGGAGTTTGATTCTTTCTACTCTCGTCTTTCTTCCTCCCAAGCTCAAATCTTAGCTGGATGCATATCTTCATCAAGTGGCGCTATATTGTTGTGAGGAGGAGGAGCGGTAATGGTTGTCAACTCTTCACGGAATAAGAAATCCTTCAAGCAATAAAGGGACTATCCTCCTGGAAAGCACACAGCCCAGGTGGCTTTACTTCTGAGTTTTAGAAGTATTTTGCATCATGGCCGGTGCATCACCTTGTAGAACTATAATAACAGGCACGGCGAGAAGGGTATTTGTCGGACACCAGGAGGGAGGCAGTGGTCACAGTGTTATTGAAGCCGGGGAAAGTGGCTGCATGCTTGCTTTAATGCCTGTGATGGCAACGTTATTGGATGCCGAGAAGGCGTTTGACTCAGTGGAGCGGGCCTTCCTTTTTGCGGTTTTAAGGCGGATGTGGGAGGGGTTTATATCCATGGTCCCCTTGCATTACATTATGCCGAACGCTAAAATTAGGGTGAATGGTCACCTCACCTTGACCTTCTTGTTGAAGAGAGGCGCGAGGCAGGGGTGTACTCTGTTAACATTGTTGTTTGCCCTGGCAGTCAAGCCACTTGCTAAGCTATTGAGAGATATTCCCATATGTAGGGGAATCCAGCTGTACAATCACAGGGTGGTTGTATTTCTTTATGCTGACGACATGGTAATTTTTGGCAAAAATCAGCAGAATAATTTGGCACCGATTATGGTGGATGTGCTGGAATTCTCAAGTTTGAAAATAAATACTGCCAAATTGGTGCTCTTTCCACTTAAAGAAACCACGGAGCAGTTTGCTGATGAGTTTGCGTTTCAATTGCACATGGAATATAGCAGCTATTTGGGGATAGACGTGGCTTGGTCTCCTGAGACTCTTTTTGGATGCAACTATGGAAGGGTGCTGGAGCACACTATAAAGGCTATGGGGAGATGGATGGGGCTTCCCCTTAGCCTCTGGGAGGATTTCTCTGGTACAAATGGTTGTGCTTCCACGATTCTTGTTTGTGTTTTTTAATGTGCTGTTGCCGAAATCTTACTTTCGAGAGGTGCAATCAGTGAGATCTCGGTTTATCTGGGCGGGTAAACAAGCCTGTTTAGCTTGGCAGAAGTTGCTTGCACCATTAGATAGAGATGGGCTGGGGTTCCCTGATGTTGAAGCGTATTGCGAAGCTGCCCAAGCTGCGTTTTTGATGTACTGGTATGGGGGATGGGATTGAATGGAGTCATGTCGAGATAGAAAGGGCCCTTGCTGTGCCATCTTTACTACTAGCAATCATATTGACGCCCACTGATAGCCCATCCAGATCAAAGAATATGGTTGATTTGACCTCTGGAGCTCAGGCTAAGATTAAAGGGAAAGGAGCGTCTCTGTACCCTCCCAAACTACCAGTTACTCACATCTTGAGTGTACCACTAACCGGTGAACTTGGATATGCACGCTGTATGGAGTGGCTTGGCATCACATGTTTTCGAGACCCATTGTCGGAGGGGCAGTTTATGACCACAGAAGGGTGGAAGGGTAGGGGGAATGTTACATCCCTGGATTTGTTTTTATATTTTACATTTTATATCCCTGAAGGGATTATTCCCGGCTTTTCCGAGGGAACCAGAAACAGACGCTATATCGGATGGCATGATCAGGATTGCGGGATAATAGCAGGATAGTCCCCATAATGTATAGCAAAATAATGGGTACTCTGGTGGGATGGGCGGAGTCGTCCCGTGGGAAATGGGAAAAGCCATTAAGGGCAGCTGGACCCGACGATGTATGTGAGTATTTTTGTGCACATATTAAGAAAGTAGCACTTCATAAAATGTTTCAGCTGGTTCATTTTACACTCCTTCGGCACTTCAGTTTTTTCCCTAGCACTCCAGAGGAATGTGTTAGGTGTGCAGCCACGCCAGCAGACTTTCTCCATGCCGTTGTCAGCCTATTTTTCACTTTTGGGAGAAGGTCTTTGAGATATTAAGTGATATCCTTGGGGAGCGGGTAGATCCCACACCGGTGGTGGCTCTTCTAGAATATACCAAACTAATTGCAGGTCGAGGGAGGAGGCTGGCAGGATTTTATTATGGACAAAGAGGAGAGTTGCAATGGTGTGGGGAGAACTCGGTCCTCTGAGGGACTGTTAGAAGGAAGACCTTCTTTATTGTAATGAGATGGAGGCAGAGGATGGACCGATTGTTGACCCATGTGCCAGACCTAAAAATACAGGACCCATATAAACCATACTTAATTACGCAGACAGGGGTCATGGTGCCGAATCCCGAGGAGGAGGCAACTTAAGAGACTGGGGTTGCATACATAGGCAGGGGTGGGAAGGGGGGGGATTGAAAGAGTGGGGCACACAAAATGGGGCACTGGAATATGTACTTGAGATATTGTATATGGTTGTGGCAGTTTTGTTTGTGAGACAAAGATTGATGACAGGGATTGGGAGGAGGGAGATTTGATAAACCACTTACTGTTTTGTATTGTATGGAGCTGGAAAACAAAAGGTTGCACAAAAGAAAAGAAAGCCTACCCTCAGTGGCATCTTAACGTGGTGTTTGTCGCAGTGATGCGTGAATCTTTTGAAATGATGACTTTGGACGATACAGATTTGTTGACCTATACAAATCCTTTGTTGGCAGCCTTTAAGTCAGCAGAGAGAATTGGGGAGCTTCAACCCTACCTGATGGTTCACAGTAATAAGGTGGTTCTTAACACTTTTCCACTCTTTCTTCCGAACTTACAAAACAATTTAGAAGATCGGATCAATTGTTTGTAATGCATGGTGTTCTTTATTTTGCAACATGGTGGCTGCAATTGCTAGGTAGCTGGTTCCTTGCACAGCGAAATCTTATGACTTTCATGGAATCTAGGCTTTGCAGGGACCTCGCGCTCCTTCTACAAAAAAACATGATGAAACTGTGTGTGCCAGTTGATGAAGCAGTGGAGGGGGGCCCTGCAAGTGGAGGGACGCACGTGCACAACGGCTTCTAAAACATTCTAAACGTTTTCTTAATGTGACGGCTGTCTATGGGTAATTCCCTATTACCGACCTGCCTCCAGATGCAGGCTGTACCAACTAGTTGTGTAGGAGGAAGAGCAAAGATTAAGAGAACATGAATAACCACAAAGGTCATTTTTCTTATTTTTTGGGACCAGTGCTGCTGAGTTAACTGATGTAAAGAGCATATTGTTCGAGTTCAGTATTACTTCACTGCAAAAGGGTGCCCACTTGGAAGCCATCTACTGCAAACCACAACTTTAGGGCAACAAGAAACTGGAGGGTGAAAAGGGGCATCAGGTTTATATCGGCTTCACCCTTGATCGGGCTAGAGTTCCCTTTCCAGGGGGTGGCTATCTTGTGTTAATACTCTTCAGGAAAACTATCCATTCCTGAGTCTTAATGATTTGGAAGGATTTGATGGTGCCTTTAACGATCACTAATCCTGGCCAGAACATGCCTAGTTTACTCTGCGCTTAATGGAAGTAGCTTGAGATTCTCAAAGCAGTCATTCTGATCTTCAGTTAATTCACTGGCGTAAATCCCCCTAGGGTAAGCGGTGAACACTTCCAAGCCTGATCTCAGAACAATTAACCTTCCTCTTGGGAAACAATACCTTGCATGTGCCTGTCTCCGTTGAATAAGCTGGGTTAACTTTCCAATGTGTTGTCATGCTTGTAAAGTGGTCACCGCGCATTCCTATGTAGAAAGATGGCTTTCTTAGGGAATATTTCATTAAACTGTTATTTTTCCCCGTTCAGCAGGAGATGTTGCTTTTTGTCCCTATTGGTCCTTTCTCTCTCTTTGATATCATATCATTTTTCTATTTCAATATTTTTAATATGGAATCCTTTAGAGATTTGAAATAAGCTGGATGTATGCCTTAAAGGCACGCCACCCATTATGCCTAGAACCCTCCTCCATGGGATTTAGATTGGAGTATTTCTTCATGCTTCGTCTGCCCTTTCCTCCATACATTTGGGATATACGTCGACCTGGGATACGACCCAGGCATAACGCAGGAATTTCATTTTCTTTTTTTAGGTAGATGAAGCTGCGGTAGGCATGAGCGGCAGAGCTCCTGTGACTTGCTGGAACCTTTGCATCCTGATGGTTTTGCCCGACTGTCCGGACTCCAGCTGAACGGGGCCGGATGCACAGTGAAAGTGCTCCATGTTTTTTCTTGATTCTAGCATCCCTTTTGCCCGATTCAGGTATTTTAGGTGCAAATCTTTTGACTGGATTTTTCCCCAGTGCAGGCTTGGATTGTTCAGCGTCTCGCCTCAGACCACTCTACATATGTTTGTACTTTGCCACTTTTTGCTCCATGCTTAAGCGATGGGAAGATCTGTTCAAGCAACTGCCGCTAAAGAATTGTATTTCCTTGGTTAAGTTAAAAAGACAGGTGCTAGAAACCTTTCCGCTTTACCTTTCCGCACCTTGAACCACTTGTGTATAGGCGCGTTATAAAGGCCTTATCATAGCATCATATAATTCTGGGCTGCCCTTCAGGCAATTTAATTCAACTGCGCTGCTGGCGATTGCAAAACAGGACCTTTGGGGAGAAATGGCTGATTTTGAAAAATAGTTACTTGTGCGCAAGCTTGACCAGTTAATTCATAGCTGTATTGGCCGATGCTAGAATCGTAGTTCAGCACATTATAGAATCTGTGGCACATCATGTAGACACCGCAGCCCTAGGCATTACTCTTGGCATGGATGTTGTTGGGCAGATTGCTATGTAACCAGTAAATAGAAATAGTTTCAAGAAGGAGTTCAATAAAGATTCTTACCTATGAGGGAACATTAAATCACAGATAAGTAAAACACGTTTCCTATCTAGGCAAGAGAAGAGTTTTTAGAGAGACCAGTTGTGCTTATTTGGCTGGTCTTTTGTGAAAAAGTTACCTTATGCGCAAATATCCAAGGAAGCAGTTCTGGAGTGTTTCAGGAAGACCCTTGGTGATGAAAGGGGACCCAGAGATGAAGTACCATGTAAATAAGGATCTTCTTCAATTGAATCACACCAAGAGCCCCAGAGAGTTGGGAGAGCAATACCCTGGGTCCAGAAAGCAGTGCTACAGAAGGCGGTTTTGTGGTGTCCAAAGGCGGTCACTGTGCATGTTTGGTGACCACCATGGATTGCAGTGATAAACCGCCAGTGCATGAGGGACCCTGAGTACCTTGAGAAGGATGATTGTTTGATTTGTTGGCACCCAGGTCAAGGGTGCCAGCCAGAGGAGCTGAAAGGCTAAAGCAACTGGGATCAGTGCTAGTTGGCAATGCAGGATTCCTTCATCCTTTGGCACAGGATTTTGCTTTTGAGGCTGGGGGTCGACTTGGGAAGATCCAAAGGAGGAATGATTGAATATTTGTTTGTGAATCACAATGAAGAGGAGCCAGCCATGAAAGGAGGGCTAGTATGCAATTTTGGTAGTGTTGTTGAAGGACAAACATCAAAAACACTATGAGCTTTCTATAGGTGAGAGATGCAACCAGGGTGCTTGCTTGACCTCCCGGAATTACGGCATGCCTCTCTAAATGGCAGAGATTATTCAGGGTCCAGGCAGCAAAGGGGTTTCCACTTCTGGATCTGACAATGCAGGTCTATGAGCACGACCTGTGGTCAGTTAGGCCCACCAGATCGGGGTGGGGTAGGAGTGCCTCAGTCTGTTTCTTTTTCTCTTCTTGGAGAGGCAGAGCTTCAGTGTTTTGTTTGATGGAGCTCCAAAGAAGCTGGGGCAAAGCTTAAGTCATTCCTCGAGAAGCAGGTCCTTCCACAAGTGCAGGTACAGGTTCCAGCAGTAGAGAAGGTGAGTGCGTAACGGCGTCTGTTTTTATCCCATCCATGAGGCAGTGAGGGAACGCAGCACCTAATCCCACACCAAGTAGTATTCAAACTGAGGGGTGGCCCGCCAATCCCCTCCGAACACACCCAGGCATTCAGGAAGGGCTCTCACATAAAGCAAGTTAATCCACACTATCCCAGACAGACATCTGCATATGCTATTCAGAAAAGGTTTCAGGTTGACTATCGAGGCAGGCTGGTCTGCATGCTACACAATTTACTAAAGAAGTTCAAGAGGAAGTACTTGACCTCCCCTATGATTTCACAACCTACAGATAGTGAATTGGCTCAGAAAAAGCAGTCGCCCTGAGTGGCAAGTTCTTATTGGTGCTCACCAAGCCATAAACGTATCCTTTCTTCAAGCATCCCCTGGCAGGAGTTTTGTTTAGTCCTTTGCTGGGTTTTGGTGATACCTGGACCAAAAAGTGAGGCACATCAAAAGATTCCCAAGTCTGCCATAATGGAAACAGCAGAAACTGGAGTCCGTTTTTCTTTTTTCCCCTTAGCCCTCCTTTTCCAGTTCTTTCCTGTCTTTGGGGATCTAGACCAAGTGACTTGCAGATCATTTCCCATGCCACTTCAGTTAACCGTCGGCTGACACTCCACAATGAGGCATGGAGGACCATAATAGTAGGCTCAGGGTTTTTTTGGGGCTTCTGGCTTACTAGCCTTCCTTCTCATTCCCCCACAGTACAGACCCCTCCTCTGGGGAAGATGGAGAAGCTTCATCAGATGGAGCTCTTCGAAACCATTCCCCCTTCTGCGATGGGATCAAGTTATATTCTCATCTGTTTACAGTGCAGAAACGAAACCAGTTGAAACTTTGCCCAATTCCCAACCTTTCTGATCTTCCCCCTCAAAACAATTCAAGATGATCACGTCACTGCATAGCAAATCCGCTCTGCATCAGGAATGCGTGATATGTGCAGTAGATCTGAAGAGTAGGTATCTTCAAATCTGCATTTCATCTTTACATCAGATGTTTATCAGTTTTGTAGTATGGAACCCGCATTTTCAGTATAAGGTCGGAGTTTAGCTGCACACGCCTTAATCAAAATGATGGCGGTGGTGGCTGGTAATCTGCGGCTTCAATGATTCCACCTATACCCTTACTGGATAACTGGTTGATCAGAAATGGCTCTCCCCAGTCAGCCAAGCATTTGATACAGCTGCTGCTGGAGTGCCTTCTCGCCCAAGTTTCATTGAAGTTTGAGAATCTTTCCTTCATGTCCACACAGCATTTTTTATTTTGATTTTATTCAACACTTCTTTGGCCCGAGTCTTTCCAGAAGTCGAGAGGGTTTTGGATATTCTAACCACAACTTCTTTGTTTCTGAATTGGACTTCAGACTTGGCATGGTGGTTTATGGGGCTTCCCTGTCTCGTGGTATATTGTCTCTTAGTGGTTCATCTGACTAGGTTGAAAATGAGCCATATCAATTTGTTTCTGGGAGCCTTCTGGTCACCGGCTATGGACCCCTCAATCCAAGATCCAACATTTTCGGAACAGATTCTCCATGATCTCGGATTAGGGTTGTGCACAAGCAACTTGATGGGGGTGTGGTACCCTTGGAAAATACTGTACTCTCTGTGGCTATCATCACAGCACCACCCTGTTAGGGTGGGAGTCACTATGGGAGATCTTCAAACTTTGGCCTCGGCAATGCAAAGACAATACAAATGTACTAGAGTTATGGGAGATATTTCTAATGCTGAAAGCCTTTCTCCTGAATATCGAGAACAGTGTGGTACAAATTCTGACGGACAAATGCTCCTTAATGTCATGTCAATTTTAGGGAAAATCAGAATTCAGGGTACAGTGTAATGCAAGTACCTAGGGATTTGTTGTGAAAAGCGCACACGGCCTAATTTAGGTGGACTACCAATAAAACTGATGTATATTAAAGCAAAAAAAATGTATTCACTAGATGTTTAATATTCTGCCGCATTTATCCAATTAGAATTGTAAACTGCTGCACGCCATGAACCTAAAGAGGATGCATACTGCTATCGTCTCCTGCAGGTTTGCAAGGAAGGGTTTCAAAGCCATTTGATTTGTCTCTTGCTCATTTGCAAGCTGTATATAGCCATTAAATGGATATTCAACTTTGGGGTACCTGGGTGTGAATGTATCAAAACCACTTATTGAGCTGATGAGTTTGTCTTTGATCATAGACACTTCCACTGACTGTGTGTTGAAACCTAGACAGCCATGAAAGGTATGTAAGCTTGTTGAATTGTGAGGGAGGGGGTTACACTTTTTTGTTACTTGTGTTTCTCTGTTTGAGTTTGTCTCCTGGTGCACTTTGGAATAAAGATTCCTTCTTGAATTGGCATGACCCAAACCAATCTCTGCTTTGGATTTATGAATCCCTTCTGATGCCTGTGTGCCTTGGATCAATAGGCTGAGGTTTTCGTCCTCAAGATCACGGACATGTACTCCCGTGACTTCCCCGGCACCCTCTGAATCAGGTAAGACAACCTTTCTCTGCTTAGGGAATTCTCTGGAGGGAACGGCCTTGCGTCAAAGCGAACCCTGGTCAACTTGGAAATGCGATGAGAATTTGTATGCAAAAGGTCAGTTCAGATAAATGAGAAATTACTACTGGTATTTCTGTTTTGTTTCCTCTGTCTTTTGTTAAATGTTTTTCTGGTCACTTCTGGTACTGCGCTCTCAACCGCTGGGTAACCGTGTCTAAAGCCACTTGCATTAGGCACTAGACTAGATGGGGTTTTGTTAGTGCAGTGAATTGGCATTGTTATATATGCATGTGTTCTGCCTTGATTGATGGAACCATTGTTTTTTTAAGTTGTTTTGAAAAATCTGGTCCACTTATTAAATTGAAACCTGTCGGGCAGCTTATACATCCAACTTGCAAATCCCACAAAGCGCTAATCATGGGCCTGGATTGTCTCATAGGACGCGCAGCAGTGAATACTCTGTGAGAGCTAGAAAGACATCATTTAGGAGTTGCTAGGGGTTGCAGCTGTGACCCCTGCTGTATCCCTTGCCCATGCTAAATAAATAAAACATGTTTTGTTTTTTTAAACATGTAGACTTTCCATGTCTTGTGGGCCATTTTCCCTGTGCCTATCAAGGGGTGACCCCTGGTACCACCCATGAAGGCCGTCTTCGGATTTTCTTTTGCATGTCATATGATGTCCTACATTGATGTTTGGAGATAAAGAAGTCTATTGTTCAATTTTACAAAGGAATCTGCTAAGGCTTTAATTTTTAGGGTTTTTTGTGTTTGTGCCCAGAGGTGACACTTGTAGAACTTGGGAAAACCAGATCATGTCTTCTCTCAGGTTTCGTAGGCCACATTTCGGTGCGCAGTGGATACTGATCCAGTTAAAACCTCTCCTTGCATGTTCCTTTTTACTCCAAAACCATGTCTGATCCTTCTGATTTGGCTAAGCCCAATCACCTTCCACACTTTTCCCTTCCTAGTGGGCAATGTACTGGCCGAAGATGCCATTCCTTTTGAGATCTTCTGTTTACCCTTTTTTCTTTTTGCATTTTTTCCTCATTGACTTCAATTGAATCCCCAGCATATCTACTTATTTGGACCCTTACTCACGTTTTGGTGGAAGTGAGGCCTAATTCATCTGCTCAACTGACATCTTCAAGATGCTGTGCTCTAGCACCTTGAAGCGTATTTTGTGCTGGATGGAATTACAATAGATCTTAGACCAAATAATCGGACAGACTCAAAGAATATGGCAAAGTACTGCTTTATTATAAATTAAATAGAGCCGGGTCAACTGGCAGACATTGGACTGATGCATGCACACTTACATGAAGTTGGATTACATGGAAGTATTCTACCCCAATATGCATCATCTATGACGTCATTCTACGTGGCAAAATACAAAACTTATCAAGGCATGGGATTGGTGAAGGGAACATATCTACTTATAGAAGATATAAAGATTAGTGCATCATTGGTTACCCCTTCCCTGTAGGGCAGGCCTTGAACTACCACTAAATACGTATAGTACTGATTATAGTGGATATAACAGTGGATTGGCTCCTGCAACATTTTATTTTGGGTTGTCATCCAACCCCACTAATTGCTGGCATCTTATCCCAACTACCGACTTTTTGTCATGATGCCTGCCTCCAAGGAGCCAAACCAGGCCCGGCACCCTCAGAGACAGACACCATGCATTCAAGGGAAGTCCCAGCAGCCCCAGATGGGGGCCCTTTGGACTCAGTCCTGGCGCCGTTGGCGTCAGGCTTATAGGGGACATCAGTCCTGGCGCCATCGGCGCCAGGCTCATACAGAAGTAGGTTGGGAGTAGTGCTTGGTGTAAACTTACCTGTGCAGACCATGCTGCCACTTCCAAGACTGGAAGGAACTATTTTTCTAGGGACTACTTGATCTCTAGGGTGTGACCGGTGGAGGAATACATATTTCTGGGGGAAGAATACATACCTGGAACTACTTGAAAGGCTATTTAAGCCACACCCAAGCAGCAGACCACGCTTCGCGTTGTTCTGCACTTAGCAGCTGGACGCTCACCGTGCCTGCTCCTGCCTTGGTCCTCCATCACGCCTGCCAGCATCCTGGAAACACCTAAAGAAGAAAAGGGAAGAGAACAGGTGAAAACAAGAACCTTACCTGATACATCTGCACTCCGGATTCTGCACGCCGACGATCCTGCAAAGAAGGCAAACATTTTAAACGCGCATCGCGTCGCGCGCAGCACGCTGCATTTCACTAACCTGCACGTGGCGTTTTCGAGTCCTGCGACGTCCATCCGGAGCTTCCACCGCCATCCAGCACCTATTGGAAGGAAGGAGAAAGAGAGGTGAGAAGGGAAACACGAATCTAAGTAGAACTTACCTGTGGTTCAATTCCCTCTCCGCCTTCGGGTTTGTGCCATACCTTCGGCATCTCAGCACCCCGGCCCCTAAGGGGAAAAGAAACAGACATTGTATTAGTGAGAGCATGTGAGAACATTAGCAATACGCTCACTCAAGACTTACCCATTTGCAAGAGAGACACAGCAGCTCTTTTCGGGTCGGCGCCTTACCTCCGGCATTGCCGTACCCCGGCCCCTATGAGGAAAAAGACATTGGACATTAAAGGAGATACTTAAAACTGCAAAGGAATCTCATCGGAATTCTTACCAGAATTTGGCTTCATCCAAATCACCTGCAGCCCGGAATCTTCTCCAGCACCTGCGAAAGAAAAGAACAGATGAGTGAATATAAACTCAAACTTGCCATAAACATTTGCGGTACGACGGGAATGGACAAACTAGTTTAAACTCATCAATCCAGTGAAGTAACTGGAATCACAACGCGCCCCTGCATCGGAAGGAGGATGGAGAGCTCGTCATTTTGGTCCCTAAGGTGAGTCTTCGCAGGGAGTCCCAAAAGGGTTTCACGGAGGGAGAGAAGGGAAGTGGGAGGTTGGAACATCACCTGCAGACTATTAACCCTTCCTTTTCACACACAGTGGGATATTCCTCCGAGCCAGAAAAGCCAGGTTGGGGGAATCCAGTTCAGTCCATCTTCCGGGTCTTACGCATCTCTGCAGAAGAGGTCACAGCAGTCCCAGCCACGCCCGCGCCTCCGTGGGAGCCAGGTGAGCGTTACAGAACGCGAAGCCTACCCTTAATTTCCCACCCAGGTGCCATGGAGACTTCCGAGACAGACCAACTGGCCCAATTATTGGGGGAATTACGGGCAGAAGTGCATGCCGCCCGCCAGGAAACTAACGCCCTTAGAAGGGAACTAATCTTATCCAAAGAACGAACTGATGATTTGGCTAAACAGCTTTTGCAGAGTCAGGCAGGACAAATGCCTTTACCTGGCTCCGGGATGAATTCCACTCCGATGGTTTCAACCAACCCGGTGCAAATTAACCTGCCAGGAAATATGCCTCTGGCCCCCCCTGAGCGTTTTACTGGGGATCCCAAGAAATACGCCGTTTTCATGAATCAATGTCGTTTACATTTCATATGCAGACCTGGGGCCTTCCCTAATGACCAAACCAAGGTGGCTTTTGTGCTATCTTATCTCAGCGGCAGTGCTGCCGATTGGTCGATTCCGTTGGTAAATCAAGACGACCCAATCCTTCAGGACTTTCAAGGCTTCCAGGCAAGCATGGAAAGATTATTCGCTCGACACGCTCAGGGTGAGGCCTTGGATAACGAACTTCTGTCCTTGCGGCAAGGAAACCAAGATCTCCTATCTTATATAGCCACATTTAACAGATTGGTCGTAGAGACTGGGTGGCCTGAGAGTAAAAGAATTACATTATTCCACCGAGGTCTGCGTGGAGAACTAAAAGACGTTCTTGCTCAAATAGTGAACCCGCCTCAACTCTGCGCAGAATACATTGACTTAGTGGTCCAACTTGATCATAGACTCCAGAATAGAAAAGCGGATCGGTCCAGATTTGAAACCCGAGTTCTGAGCAAAACCCACACAAGCCCCAAGGGTACCGACGCTTCAGAGCCAATGCAAATTGGGGAAGTTAAAGGACCACTAACTCAGAAAGAACGAGAAAGAAGAAGACAAAAACAATTATGTCTTTACTGTGGAGCTTCTGGACACTTCCTGCGGGATTGCCCGGTAAAACCACCTAAGAAGGTGGTTGGAGCCACAGACAGTAATCTTCCAGAACCTGATTCGGGAAACGACCAAGCCCGACAAGCGTAGAGGTCCGCTTGCCGAGCGTGAAGACACTCTTTGACCTCGCATTTCATCATGCCTATGGTCCTCATAGATCCAAAACAGCCTCAACGGTTGCACGGAATAAAAGCCTACCTCGACAGTGGGGCTATTGGAAATTATGTTGACCTTGAATTGGCTTCCAGGATTGGTCTCCCTCTCCGTCCAAAAACCACCAAGGATGTCATTACCACGGTTGATGGAACCGAAATTGCCTCCGGGCCGGTAACACACTCTACCACGGAAATGACACTGGTTGGCCAAGATGGCCATCGGGAAACCATAGTGTTTGACGTAATCAAGGCTCCACAATTTCAGGTAATCTTAGGGATCCCTTGGTTAGAAACACATAATCCTCGAATTGACTGGCGAGCAAAGAGCATAACCTTTCCTGATTGTGCACAAAAGTGTTATCCAGGAAATCAACAGATGGGTCTAGCCTCAGTAACCTCCACAACAGTACCATTACCTTTTGAGTATCAAGACTTTCAAGACGTCTTCCAAAAGGAACAGGCCAACACCTTACCTCCTCACCGGCCATATGATTGTCGGATCGACCTGGTACCCAATGCTCAACCGCCTTGTAGTAGAATCTATGCCCTTACTGAACCGGAGAACCTTCATTTGTGACAGTATTTGGATCAGTACCTTGCCAATGGTTTTATTCGCCCGTCAAAGTCACCTGCTTCCTCAGCTCTATTCTTCGTACTGAAAAAAGAAGGCGACCTTAGAACTTGCATTGACTACCGCGCCTTAAATCATATAATGGTCAAGAATCGTTATCCTCTGCCCTTGATCCATGAGCTCCTTGACCAGGTAAAAGATGCTTGTATCTATACTAAGTTAGATTTAAGGAGAGCTTACCACCTGGTGCGCGTCAGAGAAGGTGACGAATGGAAAACTGCCTTCCGCACCAAATATGGACTCTTTGAGTACCAGGTAATGCCTTTCGGGTTGTGCAACGCACCTGCTGCCTTTCAATATTTTATGAATGACGTTTTTCAAGAACTCATCGATGTTTGTGTCATTGTATATATTGATGACATCCTGGTGTACTCCTCCTCGGAATCCAATCACCGAAAACATGTTAGACCTGTCTTGGAGAAACTGCGCCAGCACAAACTGTTTGCAAAACTTGAAAAATGTCTTTTTCATGTTACGGAAGTTGAGTTTCTCGGATTCGTCCTAACACCTAAAGGAGTCCGAATGGACTCACGGAAAGTGGATGCGATCCTCAAATGGCCGTCTCCTAGTTCTGTGAAAGGAGTTCAAAGTACGCTAGGTTTTGCCACTTTTTACAGAAGGTTTATCCCGGAATTTTCTCGAGTGGTTCAACCCATCACGGCGCTCCTACGAAAAAACAGACGCTTCGAGTGGTCTAAGGAGGCAGAACAAGCCTTTCAGGAACTAAAAACCAAATTCACCTCCGCACCTGTGCTAAAACATCCTCGTCCGGACCTCTCTTACGTTGTGGAAACCGACGCTTCTAGTTTAGCCATGGGGGCTGTCCTTTCTCAAAGGGATCCAGTTTCAAATCAACTACATCCCGTAGCCTTTTGGTCCAGGAAATTCTCGGCTCCTGAAGTGAACTACGGAATCACAGACAAGGAACTGTTGGCTATTAAGTCAGCTTTCAAAGCTTGGCGTCACTACCTGCTCGGCGCAAGACACACCGTTACAGTGATTACAGATCACAGGAACTTGCAATACTTGAAAACGGCCAAAGCTCAATCTTCTCGTCAACTCCGTTGGGCTCTGTTCTTTGCAGAATTTGACTTTATAATCACATATCGCCCGGGTTACAAGAATGGCAAGGCAGACGCTCTATCTTGAATTGGAATGGGTGACATTGCCTCAAGTCTAGAGCCAGTTCCGATTATTCCCGAACAGAGGATTTTGGGTGTAATCTCTTCTCAAACTATTGAGGATGTTCAAGGTAGAGTTAAATTGCTTTTCGACGCTACAGCTTTACAAGAATGGAGCCAGAAAGGCTCAAACTATTCCATTAATACTGATTTACCCTATTTCCAAGGGCGGTTATTTCTGCCTCACAAGGAATTGCAAGAGCTCATTATAGCACATTATCATGATACACTAATGGAAGAACACCCGGGCATCGCTAAAACAGAGGAAAAGATCAAACGACATTTCTGGTGGCCATCCTGGCGAAAGGATATTAAATCCTTTGTGATGACCTGCGGAGTGTGCGCCCAAAATAAAAGTCAGAAGCAAAAACCAGCCGGTCCTTTACGGCCCCTGGACATCCCTCTGGCACCGTGGCACACCTTATCGATGGACTTTATAACTGATCTGCCTCCTAGTCATGGGTATAATACTATCCTGGTGATTGTAGACCTCTTCTCCAAGATGGCTCATTTTATCCCATTGAAGGGATTGCCTTCAGCCCCCACCTTAGGAAAGGAATTTCTTGAAAATGTTGTTCGTTTACATGGCTTCCCATCCATATTGGTTTCTGATCGGGGAAGTCAATTTATTTCTCATTTCTGGAAAAGGTGTTGCCAAATGGCCCAAGTTGATGTGCGATTATCCACCAGCCACCATCCTCAAACCGATGGTCAAACCGAAAGAACTAACCAGACCCTGGAACAGTATCTGCGGTGTATGTTACCTCAATCTGAGGGTAATTGGAAGGACATTCTATGGATTGCCGAGTACGCGTACAACAATTCTGTGCATTCTGGAACGGGTCCGACTCCTTTCTATACCCTATTCGGCCATCATCCCAGGACTTCGGACCTTGAACCCCCTCAAAGCCTTGAAATGCCCGCCGTGGATCATTTACATGCCACAATAACCCAAGCCTTCAAGGAAGCAAAGACTCATTTACAACAAGCCAAAGAAAGGTACAAGGAAAATTCTGATTTACATCGAAGTAAAGTACCTCCTTACAAAGTAGGAGACCAAGTGTGGCTTGCAACTAGACATTTACCGCTTAAAGGTCCACAAACTTTTAACCCAAGATATATAGGGCCTTATCCTATCAAAGCTATCATTAACCCGGTAGGCTTCAAACTCGATCTGCCACCTAATATGCGAATCCATCCCGTTTTTCACGTATCCCTGTTGAGACCAGTACCACCCAGAACCAGGTTATGCAAACCACCAGAACCAATTCCAATAGATGGGGAATTGGAATTTGAAGTTAAGGACATATTGGATTCTAAGATGTCCAAGTCAAAACTCTTTTATCTGATTGATTGGAAAGGGTATGGACCTCAGGAAAGATCTTGGGAACCAAGTGAGAATGTACATGCACCTCGACTAATACGGAATTGTCACCGTAAGTTCCCAAATAAACCGAGGCCTCCAGGTTGGACACCCTTGGGAGGGGCCTTGGGGGGAGGTACTGTCATGATGCCTGCCTCCAAGGAGCCAAACCAGGCCCGGCACCCTCAGAGACAGACACCATGCATTCAAGGGAAGTCCCAGCAGCCCCAGATGGGGGCCCTTTGGACTCAGTCCTGGCGCCGTTGGCGTCAGGCTCATAGGGGACATCAGTCCTGGCACCATCGGCGCCAGGCTCATACAGAAGTAGGTTGGGAGTAGTGCTTGGTGTAAACTTACCTGTGCAGACCATGCTGCAACTTCCAAGACTGGAAGGAACTATTTTTCTAGGGACTACTTGATCTCTAGGGTGTGACTGGTGGAGGAATACATATTTCTGGGGAGGAATACATACCTGGAACTACTTGAAAGGCTATTTAAGCCACACCCAAGCAGCAGACCACGCTTCGCGTTGTTCTGCACTTAGCAGCTGGACGCTCACCGTGCCTGCTCCTGCCTTGGTCCTCCATCACGCCTGCCAGCATCCTGGAAACACCTAAAGAAGAAAAGGGAAAAGAACAGGTGAAAACAAGAACCTTACCTGATACATCTGCACTCCGGATTCTGCACGCCGACGATCCTGCAAAGAAGGCAAACATTTTAAACGCGCATCGCGTCGCGCGCAGCACGCTGCATTTCACTAACTTGCACGTGGCGTTTTCGAGTCCTGCGACGTCCATCCGGAGCTTCCACCGCCATCCAGCACCTATTGGAAGGAAGGAGAAAGAGAGGTGAGAAGGGAAACACGAATCTAAGTAGAACTTACCTGTGGTTCAATTCCCTCTCCGCCTTCGGGTTTGTGCCATACCTTCGGCATCTCAGCACCCCGGCCCCTAAGGGGAAAAGAAACAGACATTGTATTAGTGAGAGCATGTGAGAACATTAGCGATACGCTCACTCAAGACTTACCCATTTGCAAGAGAGACACAGCAGCTCTTTTCGGGTCGGCGCCTTACCTCCGGCATTGCCGTACCCGGGCCCCTATGGGGGAAAAGACATTGGACATTAAAGGAGATACTTAAAACTGCAAAGGAATCGCTCATCGGAATTCTTACCAGAATTTGGCTTCATCCAAATCGCCTGCAGCTCGGAATCTTCTCCAGCACCTGCGAAAGAAAAGAACAGATGAGTGAATATAAACTCAAACTTGCCATAAACATTTGCGGTACGACGGGAATGGACAAACTAGTTTAAACTCATCAATCCAGTGAAGTAACTGGAATCACAACGCGCCCCTGCATCAGAAGCAGGATGGAGAGCTTGTCATTTTGGTCCCTAAGGTGAGTCTTCGCAGGGAGTCCCAAAAGGGTTTCACGGAGGGAGAGAAGGGAAGTGGGAGGTTGGAACATCACCCGCAGACTATTAACCCTTCCTTTTCACACACAGTGGGATATTCCTCCGAGCCAGAAAAGCCAGGTTGGGGAATCCAGTGCAGTCTATCTTCCGGGTCTTACGCATCTCTGCAGAAGAGGTCACAGCAGTCCCAGCCACGCCCGCGCCTCCGTGGGAGCCAGGTGAGCGTTACACTTTTGGATCCTTACCAGCACGTACGTGAAAAGAAACCTAGGTGTTTGAATCCGATCAGACTACTCCTCATTTTCCTAATTAGTCCATCATCTCTCATGGGCAGGCTCTCAGCCAAAGTCTTTCTTCTATAGTTCACCTTGTGCCTGCTCACTGTCCTGGAACATTGAAGGGAGCGTGAGCACACCACTATCTTAGATTAAGGATTTAAAGAATAGGCTTTGTTTTTGACTTCTGAGTCACATGTGAAGAGACCATGAATTTGTCATTTTCATCCTTCCATACTGCTATTTGATTCAATTTATGCAAGGTGGTGTTGCTCCTCTTGGCCTCTAGAGACTTGCTCACTCTATTTCATATGAACTTTATAGACTTTTAATTGACCAACAATTTGGCTGTCACAGATGTTTTAGTCTTCTTTCATCTATTGAAGAATGTCCCACATTCAGAGCGTATCCATTGTTAACTCGAGGCTAACCTTCACTCATCGTCGGCTCTGCACACAAAAATGTTTTTAATGAGTCTTCTGATTGTCAGACTCTGCCTTTCTCTGAGGTAGATTGGCTATGTTCAATTTGAGCCACTGTCCTCTTTCCTGCATATTTACAGTTATTGGTCAGTAAGTTACTTCATTTTCTTTAGATCCATGATTACTTTAACTTTAGGTACATGTTCCTCTTAGTGCTTCAGTTACATTGTTACTTAGTATTTTCATATTGTTTCAACGTAGGTTCATATATCTTCTTCATGACATCACTTTGTCCTTTTCAGATTTCATCTTAACATGCGTCCTTGATGTCCACAAATGCATTCTGATATCTTGGCAGGGGACAGCCTTCCATGTAGCATTCTTCCATACAACATCATTTCACACTTTCAGTGTGAGGGTATATTGCATATGGCTCTCTGAATCCATAAGGTCTCTCATACACATGTGGTATAGAAATGATGTAGGGGGTCCCATCTATAGCTCTTCTCTGACTGTTCCAATATGATAGCGGCGATGGTCATGTCTTGTTGCTAGGCAGATGTGAGTACCTGGCTGTCCTCCGCTATCTGAGTATTGCAGGTTCCTTCCATTGCAGGGCTGGGCTCTCCCAGCTTGAAGTTGAGGATCTGGAGGCACTGAGCATGTCAACCACTGGAACTATTTATTTGTAGGAGACTCTAGAGAGAAAAAGTAAAGGGGCCTAGCTCGATGCAAGCTCCCTAGTGCAGAGTCCCAAAGAGAACTCAATATTGCATAATCTCCTGCGTTCACACTCAAACCCTTTTCAGTCTGGAACATTTACAATGATGTCAGAACACCACGTATTTTCATTCTGCATTTTGAAGGTTTTTGTCCACGCAGCATTCAGCTTTTGATGAATCGGGCTGCTGAAATGTTGTGATAACGGACCCGTGTAAAGATAAGCTTCAGCGCTGTGACCTCAACATAGCTGTGAACTTCATTATGTGAGATGGGAGAGAAATGATGGTCTCTGCGCTCAGCAAGCACCACTATTACTTAATCAGAAAGACAGTTGTCCATCATAGATCTCTACTAAATAAAGAACAGCTCAAAACAGGTGGCAACACAATTGATCCTCCTGTCCTGCTGAAGGCCGTGGAATTGTGCTTTGGTGACACTCGAGATGGGTGGATCCTGAGCATCTATAGTCCGATACACCTGTGTCAACATGTTATTGTACATAGTAATGAGTAACGGATTTACGACAAAGGGCTCAGCAACCAAGAATTGCATAAAAATCTGTGGTGGGCCGCACGCCTTAAATTAATGCTATTTGTCATGTCGTCTATCAAATCCAATATATCTGTGCAGCCATAGCTCTGATGCTTGATGCATATCTGACTTTGGTGAGATCTTTGACTGCTTTGCTTCAAGTCACCATGGTTCCAGTGGTCTTCCTGAGGGGATACTAGTGACCTCACTAACACCAGGCCAGACTCATAGGATAGACTTTTGGGGACCAGGATAAACACTATTAGGATATTCTAAAAAGGGCCTTCAGGGGCAGAGTGTGTGGAAGGCTGAGTCTTGACTACCTGACCTATGTTGTGTGCCAGGCAGCTGGGATAGATGCTACTAATGGTGTGCTGTCGTGGAGAAAAAAGTAGAAAACCAATTAGTCAATAAGAGCAATTATGCTCATCTTACCGGTATGAACCGCTGACTCGGTCAATCAGATGAGGTAGAGTAAAAGTGTTCCAAGGGCTGGGCTAAGACCTCAGGACTGCGCCAGAGAGTACCACTTTCCAGCATACAATTTCTGGAAGATCGGTATACTATCTCTTGTTCAGGAGCTAGATCCTTCACTAGCACCAGACTAGAAAGGGTGGCGATCAGGGGCTGGTTTACTGAAACACAAATAGGGATGTCATTAGGAGTCAAAGAGCCTCAGAGAGACACGGCCATGGCACCAGAGTATTTCCTCGAGTAACATCTGAAATGGGTAACTCGTGGCCTTCCTCTTAACTAATAAGAGGACACAGGGAAGCAGCAACGCATCTAAGAAATCAGCTACATATGGTCCTTTATATAGAGGGTGGCAGATCTGCCTTTGCAATAATGCTGCCACATGTAACATTAGTAAGCTCAGTATATTGGGCAGAACAGATAATTGGCAGGTGCTAAGCATCTAATGCTTCATACTGTGTACAAACTGCGTACTCTGCTGTAAGTTGACCATGGAAATTCCTCAACAAGTCCCATCAACATAAAGAAGGAACTCCGGGTTAATATGTTTCAGGTGTATTCTCAGATTTAAAATGTTTTCTGTTCCCCATCATAGGACGTTGGGAGTAGGGTTTAGAATAGAGCAATGAGATGAGTTCACATTAGTAGCAGCTTTTCATGTTTAGTTAAACAGGAATTCAAAATGCGCCGCGTCGTCCCGTTCAGGAGTAAAGTGGAAACAGCATGCAGTATTGCCGCTGTCACTGGGTGATCTAAGACCAGAGTCTGTCTTTTCTTACAACTAGAGCAGTCGCAACGACAGAGTGAAGACAAGGTGACAGTTCTCCTGGCAGGGAGGCATGAGCTGATCTGTAGTAAGTGACAGGGTGTGATTGTCACCATACGCTTGAGTTCAAACCCTGAAAGCAGTACCATCAGGTTAACCACAATAGTAGGTCAATTGCTCCTTATTATTTGGCAGCCCCAAAGCATGGGCTTTGGATAACTGTTGTTTGATCTTGAGTAAAAGTCATGTCTACTTCTTGGGACCCAGAAGAGCCTCGGGGGTTAAATCAAAGGGCTGAGCTAACAAAGTCTTTACAAGAGAGATATTATCCATTGCAGAAAGTAACTACCCACCCCAAGAAACGCTCTCATCTGTTTGTGGGTTACAGGTTTGGGACTTGGAGGATGACATACATTTGGGCTCAAGACGGGTGTCTCTCCAGTCGTAAGGTCATGTCCCAAGTAGTAAACTTGGGTTTGACACAATTGGTGCTTTTCTGTAGAAGCTGAATGACCTTTCAAAGAAAGTACGCTTAACCAATCCTTCTTCCATGCTTCTTCCAACGGTGATGGCCAGGGGTGTTGCTAGATCTGGAAAAGATCCGGGGCTAGGCTAATGTTGGGATTGACGGGACTCGGGCTAGCCATAGCCTTTTGGTTGTAGCACCCGAGATTCTATCCGGGGCTGCAACCAAAAGACCAGGGGCTATAGCCCCCTGAGCCCCCCCTAGCAACGCCTCTGGTGTTGGCAATAACAGATCATCTATGTATTACACCAACACATCCCCTCTTTCAAAACAAGGAAGTTTAAATCTCTCTTAAATATCTGTGAGACGAGAGTCAGGCTTCCTGCAGAACCCTTGTGAAGTTATAGTGCAATTGCTTATAAGTAAAGGCAAACAAGTATTGACTGGGAGTGTACAGGCAGTGAACAGAATGCGGAGCACAGATCTACTACTGTGAAATAGGTTATGGCTGCAGGACAAAATGAGTGCAGGATTTGGAACAACAGGGAAGGTGGATAGAACAGCTGCAATCACAGCACCGAGAGCTTGTACAAATCAATAAGACTCGTTAGCAGGTGTCTTAAAAGGGAACATTCAGTTTTTGCAAGGGCTTCAGGTCATACAAGGATACCTTGCTGAAGCAGTCTAAGTGAAAGGGTTTTGAATTCTTGTGATTCTCCCGAGATGGAATATTGTGGGATACAGAGAAGCAGTTTGGCTGTTTTCATGGATATATGTACAGATTATTTGCATGAGAGGACCATAACTGTGCAGGTGCTTGGTTCAACTATTCCTGTTGTAAAGAGTGTCCTTCCACGGTCAGCCCACTAGGACAGATGGATCCTGTAACACAGCCATAATCTCCAGTTCCCTATGTACGTGGCCTTCAGGGGAACAGTAAATAGTGCAACACATTTTACATAGCAGATTCATAATCAAAAGGATCACAGGTCTGGAGGGGCTAAGCAGAAAAACATGATACCCCGAGAATGGACACAAAGTAACAATCAAAGTTCATGAAACAAGGTGAATATGGGCTGACCGCCAATGCCCACTGCATTTATGGCTTTATCGGAACATGGAGTTTGGGGAAAATCCATGTATTCAGCTTGAACCAGGAAACTCCAGTGTCTACTAGACAAGACATATTTCTTCTCCAACAGAAATGTCTACATAAGAAATAAAGAGATCAAGCAAAATGACTGGTGCAATGATGTTGCTCGCGCTTTTGGCAATTGAAAGAACCAGGCGGCAGAGGGAAGGAGTGTGGAAAGGATTGGGATAGGTTTGGACTGTCTGTTGAACTGGCCAGTCCGGACACTCCAATTTCCAATGAGCAAACGCCTTGCAAGAATTACTCTAGTCATTGATACAAATGGGAGCAGGTCAGTTCTACACTCCACCATGACCCGAGTTAACACGTTTAGGTCTTCCGCTAGTCCTGCCACTCTGTGCAGTTCCTGTCCTCTGTCCCTCTCTCTGCCTCGAAAGGGTTGCAATTGGTGAATTTGTTATGGATTAACAAAGTATTTGTTGCTTCTTTTTCTCTTTCTACTTTTTCAAGCAAGTGCCGAGCTGCCAGCAGAAGCTCAGTCAAATTCTTTTCTTGCAAACCGTTTTGTTTTTAAGAACATGGTGTCACTTGAAACAGAAGTGGGGACCCGGGGGGAACGCGTAGCGTTTCCCCCCGGGGAGATTTTTGGCGCTGCACACGGCCAGCGAGTGGCCGTGGGAGGCAGAGTGCCTCCCGGGGTATTTAAGGGGCTCAGGGAAGGTTCGGGAGCCAGGTGACGGTTAGGACTTGAAGATTGTCCTGGTCGCCTGCTCCCGAGCCTTCCCTGTGTAGCTGGGCCTAGGAGAGTGAGGGGTAGAGCAGGTGAGGTGGGGGATTGGCGAGGGTAGTGGTGATATTGGGCGGTCAGTTTAGCTGTGTTAGTTTAAAAAAAAAAAAAGAAATAATAATAATAGCATTACTAGGTATATACTTTGGGGAAGGGTTATTTTGGGGGTGCCGTAAATAAGACACCCCCTGCGACTTACCGCAACTCCGGGTCCGGGTCGTGGTGAGGGGTTTTTTGTGTCGGATCGAGGGCGCGGGGTGCCGTTGGCGTGCGGGGCGAAGTTGGGAGAAGAGCATCCGTGCTCCGTTCGCTCGCCGGCGGGGGGCGGGGTGTGGGAGACATCAGGCTTCCATCGAATCGGCATCCGCTCGGGAGCGGGTGGGGGAAGGAGCATTTTCTTTCGATACGGGATCCGAGGTCCCGTGTTGTGCAAGCAGGGAGAGGGGAACGGTGAGTGCGGTGCCTGTCGTAGGACAGAGGGGGCAGAGCGCGCCCATTTAAAGGGGCCTCGGCTATTTTGTGGGCCTGAGGTGCGGTGGCGCTCAATAGCCGCCAGGGGGCAGTGTGTCAGGGAAGAAAATAGTGCCGGATACTGGTTAGGTTGATTTTTTGTGGAATTTTTTCTATAGAGGGTGACAATTAGCTCCTGGGCAGGGGGCTACAAGGGATAGGGCAGTATTTTGGGGGTATTTAGTGGGGCAATATAAAAAAATAATAATAATAAAAGTTTGGTTAGAAGCTATCAGTTTCAATTTTTTAAGATTTCCACGGGTAGTTTGGCTCGGGGCCTTATATATATATATTTGTGGTGCACAAACGATTTATTTAGTAGTGCACGATGGTGGGCCAGGTAGCCAACAGGAAGGGGTTGGTTGATGCCAAGGCTCTTAAGGAGGCCTTGGCAATAATTAGTAGGGCATCTAGGGCCCAATTGGAAGGGGCAGTTGGGGAGGTCACTGGGGGAGAGGGCACTGGGGAGGGGGAGATAAGTGGGGGGAGGCCGCAGCGGAGAGCGGCGGCAGATGGGGCTCTCGCGGCAGTGGTGGCTTGCACCCCCGCGGCAGGGAGAGGGGAGGTATGAGAATACAGGGGAAGGAGGATGAGAAGGGAGATAGACAGGAGGGCGTCTGGCGTCTGAGGGAGAGATGATTTCAGGTGAGGAGCCTCTGAGGGAGGGAGTAATAGCCCCAGGGAAGAGGGGAGTACGCAGATGGAGAGGGCTCTTGGGGACACGAGCGAGGGGGTGCTGAGGGGGGTGGCAGGGCAGAGGGGAAGAGGGGGAAAATATTTGCAGAAGAGTACAGGAGGGAGAAGGAGGGAGAGGTCCCCATCAATGGAGGAAAGTAGAGTGGGGCGCAGAACGGCCTCCAGGGGTACGAGGATGGAGGATGGAGGGTGGAGGGCGCTGCGCAGCCCCCACTGGTCAGAGTGAGGTTGAGGGTTTTAGTACGGCCCCACCTCGATCAGCACAAGGAGAGCCTATAGGGTGCAGCACGGCCCCTAGCAATGAGGAATACAGGGTGGAGGACGGAACGCCTCGCCCGGGAGAAGAGGACCAGGCAGGGGTCCCCCCGGCCCCGCCAAGAAGACGTCAAAGGAGTGACGGGGCGTACGCCCCGGGCTCGCAAGAAGAAGATCGCCTCAACTTGAGCAGGAGCTCGCATCAGCAGTGGTACATAAGGGATGATGAAGTTGGATTGGGGGAATATGTGGGGCAGTGGGGGGAAGAGGGTCATAGAGCGGCAAGGGAAAGGGGGGAAGAGAAAAGAAGTTTGATGTGGGATAGGGAAAGGCAGCGGGATAGGGGGGTAAGGGGTCGGGGAAATTAGTGGTTGGGTGAGTCTGTTGACATGTTTTGTCCCCACAGTAGGAGCCCTCTAAGAAATGAGATGAGGAGCATCGGGGAGGACGCCAGACCACAGACGGCGGGCGTGGAAAGAGGTGAGCAAGAACGGGAATGGTCCTCTGCATGGCAGAGAGGGGTCACGAGAAGGGTGACGGGGAATGAAGGGACGAGTTTGCATGGGGTAAGAAAAGAAGCTGGTGTGCAGGCCATTGGAGCTTTGGGGGTTGAAAAGAGCATGTGCTCAGTGGAGGTCCAAACGGACAAGGCGATGGAGCCATTGGTGCTTGAAGTGCAAGCTGGTAATAAAAAAGAGAATGAAGTGAAAGGAAAGGAGAAAAAATTGCCGTACATGGGGATAACAAAACCATTGGGGTCACACTTGATGGCAACGACAAGGGAGAAGATTCAGGCAGGGGAGTTTGTAGATGTGTTCAAATTGCTACATAGGGAAGTGAGAGCAAAAGAGGGGTCTAAAGAGGAAGAAAGGGAACTGGCGTCGCGCCCAAGGGTCCCGGTGACTATTGAGAATTGGACGTCGGCATTTATCATTTATGCCAGCGTTTATTGTGAAAAATAAAAAAGAGCGTTGCGTGGCTCTGCTTAAATATATGGATGTTATCAGGAAGGCTTTCATGAGTTTTGGGGGTTTTGCATGGGTAAGGTATGATGAGGAATTCAGGGCGAGATTGGCGGAGGACAGTCAGGTGGTCTGGGGGGAGATAGATATGGATCTTTGGTTGCAATGGATGGCTCCAACGAGGCCTGCCCCAACGCTGCACACGGCGAGCGGGCTGCCCGTACCTTTCCGGCCCTTTCTTGGTCGCCCCGCCCACGAAGGGGCGGGGGGAGGAGGTAGAGGGCAGTCATCTGCAGCGTGCTGGGGGTATAATAAGGATGGCTGTGCACGGACCCTGTGTAGGTTCAGGCACGAGTGTAGCAAGTGTGGTGGAAAACACCCTCTCACGCAGTGTTTCCAGCAAGGGGACAGGGGGAGGGGGACAGGTAGAGGGGTTGTGGGGAAAAGCTTTTACTCCAATTAAAGTGGGGGTGCTAGAAAAATGGTTACAATTTTATCCGGACAGAGAAGGGGCGAAGATCTTGAGTGAGGGTTTTGGTCAGGGGTTCAGATTAGGGTACCAGGGCCCAAGAGAGCGCAGGTGGGCTGAAAATTTGAAGTCAGCAAGAGAAAATGTTGACGTGGTGAGACATAAATTGGCCAAGGAAATAGAGGCAGGAAGGATAGTGGGCCCATTTGATGACTTGCCAGGGGATTTAGTAATATCCCCATTGGGGGTGGTGCCGAAGAAAGCTCCGGGGGAGTTCAGACTGATACATCATTTGTCATGGCCGGAGGGTATGTCAGTTAATGATTTTATTGCTCCGGAAGAGTGCGGAGTTGTGTATGCCAGTGTTGACCAGGCGGTGGAACTGATAAGGAAGGAAGGGCGAGGGGCCTTCATGGCCAAGTGTGATATCAAGGCGGCTTTCAGGCTATTGCCGGTGCACCCGGAGGATTTTTGGTTGTTGGGTTTGCAGTTTGAGGAAGGTATATACATAGACAAAGCCTTGCCAATGGGGTGCACAATTTCCTGTGCTTTGTTTGAGCGGTTCAGCTCTTTCTTACAGTGGGTATTCTCATTCAGTTCGGGTTGGGATAGTGTGCTGCATTATTTGGACGATTTTCTTTTCATTAGCGGGGCAGAAAGAGTGGAGGAGTGTAAAAATGCTGCAGTTGTTTCAGGAGCTGATGGAGGAGCTGGGGGTGCCATTAGCGGAAGACAAAACTGAGGGGCCGGCAGTGGTATTGACATTTCTAGGAATTGAGCTGGATTCATTGGCCATGACCTCACGCTTGCCGCACGACAAGGTGAGCAAATTGGTGGTTTTGTTGGAAAAAGTGGTGGTTGCCAAGAAAATGACGCTAGTTGAAATGCAAAGTTTGGTGGGGCATCTGAATTTTGCATGCAAGGTGGTGGCCCTAGGGCGAACATTTTGCAGGAACATGGCGAGGGCTATGGCGGGAGCGAAGTGCCCACATCATCAAATAAGAGTGTCAGGGGCAGTGAGGGAGGATTGCAGAATTTGGTTGCGCTTTCTGGAGAATTTCAACGGAGTGACAATGTGGTTGCAGGGAGACCCGGTGACTTGGGAAGTTCAGATATTTTCTGATGCAGCAGGAGCGGGAGGTTTTGGAGTTTTCTGGGGAGGAAAGTGGTGTGTGGAGAGATGGCCAGTACGGTGGCTGAAGGAAGGAAGGAGTATAGCATTTCTGGAATTTTTTCCACTTCTGGTTGCGTTGCAGTTGTGGGGGAAGGAGTTTCAGAATAAGAAGGTGAATTTTAATGTTGACAATGAATGCGTAGTTCATGTAGTGAATAGGCAGTCAGCTAAGGATCAGAGGGTGGTGAGATTGATGAGAGAATTTGTGCTGCGGTGCATGGAATGGAATGTGGTGTTTAAGGCAACACATGTGCCGGGGAAGGATAATGGCATCGCTGATGCATTATCTCGTTTTCAATGGCAGAAATTCCGTGGATTGGCTCCAGATGCAGAGCAGGAGGGGCAACAGATTCCGGAGGAGCTGTGGAAGATAGGAAGCTGAGAGCGCTTTCACTGGTGGAGGGTTCATTGGCCTCGGCATCTAAGGAGGCATATAGGAGGGCCTGGGAGGACTTTATTAGAGGGGGAGCTTGTAGTTGGAAGGGTAGATGGGATGCGGAAGAGAGGAGGAGAGATGATGTTATGAATTTTCTCCTGAGGTGTATGGACAGGGGGTGGTCAAAGGCAACGATTGTGGGGAAGTTAGCTGGGATTTCTTTCTATGGGAAATGGTTTTGGGGTTTTCAACCAAGTGGGGGGGAAATGGCAAATAGGATGTTGGAAGGTTGGGCTAGGAAGAGTAAGAGGGACAAGGATAAGAGGAGGCCGATATCGGCGGAATTGTTGCAGAGGCTGACTGAGGCGGTGGGGGGTATGGGAGGGGGAACTGTTTGTGACTTGTTTTACTTGGTTATTTTTTGGGGCTTTCAGGGTTTCGGAGTTGGTAGGGGGAAAAGGGGGAGTAGGAGGACTGCAATGGCATGATGTACGAATTACAGAGGAAGGTCTGGACATCAAGATCAGAAGATCCAAGACTGACCAGAAGGGGAGGGGTTCTTGGGTTCTACTGGGTAGAGGGAGTAGGAATGTATGTCCAGTACAGGTAGGATTGGTGTGGAAGGAACGTTGTGGGGGTAGGGCAGGCTTGGTGTTTCAGCATGAGGATGGGTCGCCGGTGGCAGCGGCACATGTGCTGGGGGTTTTGAGGAAGGCATTGGAAGTGGTGGGTGAAAAAGCAGAGGATTTTGGGACTCATTCTTTTAGGATGGGCGCAGCATCTGAAGGCAGTAGGTTGGGGTTTTCTGAAGACAAAGTGAAAAGCTTGGGGCGTTGGAGGTCTGGGAAATACAAGGGGTACGTCAGGGATTTCGATAAAGGGAATGTGTGATGAGATGGGGGAAAGGATTTTGGGGAGGACTGCTCTTATTGTGATGTTGTGACTTGCCAGTGATTGTTAATTTTCTTGTTTCAGATGCTGCGCGAAAGGAAGGGGAGTTGGCGCAAGTGTGGATTGTTGGCCATTCAATTGTTAAGTGGGCTGGGAAGGAGGCGGAAAAAAGGGTGTTTGGGAGGCAGCTGGGATGCAGCTATAAGGAAGTGGTGGTGAGATGGCACGGTTTGGGGGGTCTGCGATGGGATAAGCTGCTTCCTATACTAGCAGGGATGAGGGAACGCTATGGGGTTCCAGATGTGGTAATTATTCACCCGGGAGAGAATGACCTTGTGAAGGATACGGGGGTCTCTCTGCGAAGGAAAATGAAGAGGGATTTAGTTTGGATGAGGGAAATGTGGCCTAAAGCAAAGGTGGTTTGGACCAAGTTGTTGCCGCAGAGAGTTTGGAGGGGGGCGAGAAATGAGGGAGCAATAGAGAGGACTAGGAAAGGGATAAACAGGGAAATGGTCAAGTTTTGTGCCTCAGTGGCGGTACAGGTGATGGACCACATAGACATAACATATGAAGGGCTCCTTATTTTTAGAGAGGACGGAGTACACTTGTCCATGTATGGGAATAGTTATTACCTGGCGGATCTGAGTTCCTGGCTGGGAGACTGGGTAAGAAGTTGGAGATAGGAGGGGAAAAGGGGGGAGGGGGAGTGGGGCAGAAAGAACTCCTCAGGGGAGGGTTTTTCTGGTGCCGGGGGCATGGCCCCTTTTGATGTGAGGGGAGGGAAGCACAATGGGGAATGACACGGGAAAGGAGGGGGTGGCGCTGTTTGCACAAGCAGGTCACCCCGGGGGAGCAGGTATTGAGCCTGGAGGGGCATGGCCCCTGGGAGAAAGCAGGACGCCTGGGAAAAGGGCAAGGAGACGGTAGGCTCCAAGGGGTAAGTAGGGAGGAGATAGATGAGTTATTTATTTAATTGCTGGGAAGATGAAAATGAAAAAGGAGAATGTTTAATTATTTAATTGTTTGTTGTAATATTTATTTAGTTTGTTAGGCCATGGAGCCAGTTAAGCATTTTGAATTGTAAGCTTTGGCCTGTCACATTAAAGCAACCTTTTCCACTTTTAAATGAGTCTGGGTTTTTGTGCAGTAAGCCAAAAATGATTTACAATGCAGGCCATAACAGAGAGCAGGGACAGGCTTAGGTTAAAGTGCCTTTAGATACAGGTATTGTTGAATAGAACGACATATACTGGGTGGTGATAGCGTACGAACAGGACCATTAACTAGGGACAGTGACTGGAGGGATTTACAGTATTTTTAACATCAAGAGCCTATTTACAATGCCTCTGCTTTTAGTCAATCTACGGTCTTTGGTTGTAGTCCCACTATGAATGCAAACAAAAAGGATTGTTTTGCTATTTCAGCATAATGGGGTATCCCGGAGCACTTAGTGAAGTAGTGTTTTAACCTTTCCAGGTAATCTGCTGGATTTTGACCTCTAGACTGCTTACCAACGTTTGACCTTTGTCCAGTCAGTTTTCTTAGGGCAGATTTCTAATACTGTGCAAGGAAATTTGTCGGTACAGTCTTAAAGATTTCGCCTTCAGAATTCCCATAAGGGCCAGTTACAGGTTGGAGTATGTCGGTCTACAATCACCGTTTGTTCTTCTTTGATCAGAACAGGATTGTCTCATATTTTAGGAAAATGTTGGACAATGTTAAAAAGATCTGTGGAGCTCAATGGGACATAAACAGTCGCTAATGTGTTACCGTTGCCAGGCAGGTATCCTAAGGGGAATGCTGAAGATTCATTTGGAGTTTTGGGACTAGCGAATCCTTAGAAAACAGAAGATGCCCCTGCAGGCGGTGTATTGAATGGAAGTCTGAGACTAAATGTAAACTTAAAGTTTAATTAGATTTGTTTAATTTATTGCAATATGGCTTAATATAAACCTTTTGCAATACAACATTAAGCAAATAACAATGCAACTCTCAATAAATCATTAACATTCAGTTTGCAATAATTTAAGAACAATATTTAAAAAGTTTAACACCGCAATGCATAGTGCGATTTTCTGCAAATTTAAAATAACATCCCAACATAACATTTAATGCTTTGCACATTTCAGAATGTTTCAGAATGCTTTGCACATTTCAGAATTTTTCAGAATGCTTTGCACATTTCAGAATTTTTCAGAATTCAGAATGCTTTGCACATTTCAGAATTTTTTCGATTTCTCAACGTAATTACAATTACTGCTCCGCCGGATCATGGGCCGGCGCAAATACCGCTGACATTATTACAGTTGCTGCAATTACAGCCGACGCTAATACAGCTGCGCTATTACAGCTGGTGGAATCTGCGACCGATACAAAGATGTGCAATTACTGCCGCATCATAAGACTCTAAACGGCGGTATTAGTGCCACAATACAGTGCTAATACTGCCGAAAACATGGCAGCCTCCAGGTGGAGGCAAATGCGCACAGGTGAACCCAACTCAAGAGGGCTATAAGGTACATGCCTTCCCAAAACACAGTCCCAGTAAGAGGAGGAGGAAGAGAAAGAGGAGGAGGAGACAGAGGAGGAGGAGGAGCAGGAGAAAGAGGAGGGGGAGGAGATGATGAGGGGGGTGGGGAGGATTGGAAGTTGGTGTGCCCCCCCTGCCTCACCTTGTATTTGTGCCCCTGGTTTGTCCCCCACACTGATTTCCAGTGATGCCACAGATTGTTGGCCCCCTATTGGCAAGGCATATGCACTACATGCCTGGATGTCTAATGATTCACGTAGTGCGTGTGCTCAGCCAATAGAGGACCAGAAATGTGAGAATTTCCAGACTTACTGTTGATGGAACAGAAGACCCCCGCATGTCTCGCCTTGCCCCATGGAATGCTTTGCCCCGTGGCCTGCTTTCCCCATCTTCCCCCACATGTCCATCGTCACCAGACTTCGGCTCCCAAGGTAAGCCTGTGCCTGAAGCTGGAGGGTTGGGGGTAGTGAGAGGAGTTCAGGCTGTGCTGCACAGTGCAGCCATGCACATCTATTTGAGCATCACAGCGGTTGATGGTTGTAAATTAATATTGTTCTCGACTCAAGCCTCATGGAGCCAGATAACCACATACACACAGGCAAAACTCCACACAGTCACACAAACACACACAATCCCAAAATAGCCAATCCACAACCATACTCGCTGTTTCACACCAAAGAGCTGAAAGCAGGGTAAACGGTGTCTGCGATTAATGGATGCCTTCTGGAGAGGTCTGCATTTGGCCAGCAAATGACGTTTAAAGCGACACAGCAATTTGTTTGTGAACACGGAAGCCTCCATAGAGAATATGTGCATATCACTAGCTCCACTTTAGTACTTCATTCTGTGGCGCAAATCTGACCTAGATAAAGCAATGGAGAGAGGGGGTTAATAGCTGCAGAGTATCACCAAACAGGGTTATTCTCCCCTGCATGACAGAGCAAAGAAAAGCAGCCAGTGTCGGGTGGTCAAAACCTAAATGACCACTTAAAAATGTATTGGGCCAAGTCATAGAGTACCCCCAATATGCGGGGTTCATTTCAATTGCAAGAGTTGGAAGGCCCAAGTACAGAGCCTCATCATCACCCCTTCCCTCTCAGGCTTGCAGTCTGCACAGCTCTTGTTCACATGTGGGACAACTGGCTTGCTGTGTCGTGTGCATGCTGCTGGGGTGCCGGGGAGTGCCTGTGCTCACACTGTGGATGAAATATACAAGCACATTAACAACTTAGTTTTTCTTCTGGGTTTAGTACACAATTTTACCAACATCAGTGCTGTAGAGCATGGTAATACGCAGTATAGAAAAAAACTATATCAGTTATATTTGTTGTCCATGGCCTGTACACAACACCTTTGTATGCTGCTTCAGAGCAAAGTATTGGAAAGAGAACGTTCATTCATTGCCCTGGTGACAAAGCAATGTTGACAGTGGGTATTGAAGTCTTGTGTGGCAGTACTTCTGAATGCAGAGGTGTTTTGTGGTGGTGTGTGGAGGAATGTGAATTTAAAGGTTTTTGCTTATATGTGATGTCCTATGATGCCGGTGGCCTCCCAGTCTGCCCATACTGCAATTTTGTAAAGTGGACATTTTTATTTTATGTTTTATTGGTTAGTCAATTAAACCTTTAACATTTACAGTTTTTGCATTTCCTTAATTACTTGTCTTTTGTGATAAGCACTGTTTCTGATTCTTTCGGGCCATTTGAATAACAGTTTATCGTAGCCCAGTTCTCTCAAGTCTATCTCAAGATCCTTCCATCTCCAAGCCCAAATTCAGATTCAACAAATTTCAAGGCATACATTGTTCTTCCCACCTTTTCCACTGTCAATAGTCTCTCCCAATACTCTTCTTCCCTCTCTAGTGAAATTTCAGCCACATAACTTAGTCTTTATCTTCACAGAACCTGCAGTACGCTTTATTCTTTTCCATTAACTTTCTCCTCCATTTTACTTCTCTAGAGGCAGCTTTAAAATTTTTCGCCAGAAATATGCCTCACATTTACTCCAGATTTCCCAACGAAGGGCTAGCAATACCTCAGCTCCATAAGTAATTACGGCTACCACCTTTTGTTTATAAAAGGTTAAGATAGGCGTCAAAGAAAACTTTCCGTATCTTCGATTTATGACTAGAGCCTGGTTTGTTAAAGGGATTAGTTTTTCCCGGATCAATGCATATTGCCCCTCTTCATTACTGTTTTTATTTATCCTCACTCCTAGATATAATGTTGTGTCCACCACTTCCAAGTTTTGGTTGTCTAATGTCCAGGCAAAATTTTTCTTTTCACTTTTTTTTCCACGACTGGATTTCATTATTAGTACCATAGATTTTTTTATGTTTATTTTCGTACCATTTTCTATTAGGAACTCTTTAAAGGTTTCTATCCTCCGCTGGAGACCGATGCGCGTCAGGTCGGCAAAAACCATGTCGTCGGCATATAGGACCCAGGGCACTTCTATCCGGTTGATCTTGGGGGTGAAAGCACAAACCTTTTCTTGCGAGTTCGTCATGTCTGCCATATATATGACGAAAAGGAAGGCACAACCCTGCTTTATCCCTCTGAAAGTCCTGATCTTTTTCGTCACCGCTCCATTTCCTGTTGTTTGAACCTGAATATTGGTATTAGTATTCAGGGCTTGAATTGCTTCCAGTAAATCTGCTGGGCATCCCCAGCTTTTCATCCTTAACCACAGGCGTTCGCGATTTATCCCATCGAACGCCTGTTCAACATCTATAAAGGCTAGGTAGTTGGCTTTTTTTTCCCTCTAGTGCCTTTGCTTTCATAAGATTTAGTAGAAACCGGTTTAGTGATGTGCCTACACCACTAATAAAAGCCGTTTGCCGCTTATCTAGGATCTCAGACTTTTGTGCCCAGTTTTTCAGATCTCTTAGCAAAATGGATGCAAATAGTTTGCGTATTGAATCCAACAAGGCTATCGGCCTGTAATTTCTGGGATTACCTCTGTCCCCTTTCTTGTAAATTGGCACAATGAATGCCTCTCTCCAAGATGCTGGGATTTTTCTTGATAGTCTTATTTGTTGAAACAATGAGAAAATTAACTCTGCCCATTCATCACTGCTACCCTTAAGCATCTTGTTAGAGATGCCATCGGGCCCCGCCGCCCTAGAGGAACTCAATTTTGTTATCAACCCTAAGATGTCATCACAGTCAAATTCAATTGACCAGGGCTTCCCATCATATTTAATTTCTGTCTCCATTTTCTCATTTTCTTTCCTCATCTAGAGTTGTATAATTTATCCAGTTTTCCTCTGAAACTTGGTTCAAGTCTATAGCAGATTGGCTGAGGTCCCTGTTATTTATTATATCCCACATGCATCTTGCATTCGTCGTTACCACTGCGGCTAACATTTTTTCTGCATCTCCTTGGGCTCTCTGATGTCTTTTAGAGTGTAGCCAATTTTTATAGGTTTGCCGGCATTTCCTCAGTTGTTCATCTTTCTCCAAGGTATTTTTCATTTTAATTTGTGCCAGGTCGGCTCTGCATTGTTTTCTTTTGATGACTAAGGATTCATCATATGCATTTTTCCTTTTAATTATTTTTGCTTTATTAGGATCAAACTTAACCTCAAAAGCCTCCAGCAGCCATCTGTATTCCACCTCAGGTTGTCCATTTCCTACCGCCTTGTTATAATTCTCCACCAGCTTTGGTATTGATTGCTTTTTTATCCTTAGTCGATTTCTTCCCCAAGACACTTCAGTTTCTTCTGCACCCTTCCTCACCAGTGCCTTTCTCATTTTCCAGGATAGTTTTATTTCCAATAGACTGTGGTCGCTGTTTGCTTGCTTCTTTATTGTAAAGGAGTTTACCCATTCCAGGGTATTACTACCTACAAAACAGTAATCTAAACAAGCTCCAGTTTTTCCACAGTATCATGTATTAGCCCCCATCAAATCACCTCTGGTCTGGCTATTTAACATCTTCATATCACAAACCCTCATTTCCTCCATCCATCTTTTTTCTTTACCTACAAATTGTTCTATATTTTTTTTCTTTCCATCTTTATTCAATAGTTTAATATTAAGATTGCCACTGAGTAAGATAATTTGATCTTTATCCTCCATCATTGATTTATTGATGGCTTCCGTGATATGTTTTATATAGCTTTCAACTTTGGGCATGTTTTTACTCCAATAGGTGTTTATCAATAGCAGCTTGGTTGGGCCTCCTTTTGTCTATGATTTAATTGCTATTGTCAAAATGTGCACAAAAGGATTTGGCGTGTGGTGCTCCAAAACTGTCAATTTTTTTTTTTTTTAAAGTCAACAGGCCCGCAAGGGGTCTCCCCTTCGGGCCCTTTTGGGCCGGGTTTATATAGACTTCATATCCCTCACAGACTGGAGTTTTCCTTAGCCAAGATTCCTGTATACATATGATATCATATTTGCCCAGAAAATTACTTCCACATGAAAACAGATGTTTAAATCCTGTGGTGCTCCATGAGGCATAGTGGACATTTCTTAGGGGCTCTTCCTCGATCTATTGTTTTTTCTTAGTGATTAAGGCATTTGCCATCCATGTCCAGTCATCGATCTTCTTATTACCTTCCTTGAAGTTGTTTAAACTTTTACTCATATTTCCTGAATTGTCCACAGTAAACCTCAGTGATCGGACTCGAGTTACACTTTTTTCTATTGTCTGTGTTTTTTCCCTTTGATTTCTGGGAGCTACCTTTAGATTTTCTCTGGGGTACTTTCTATTTGTACAAACTGAAGTAAGTCTGTTTTTTTCCTCCCCCCTCCTTTTGATCGTCTTTCATTGCTTGTGATATGACCTTCTCTCACTTTTTTTTGTTTTCTTTAACATTGCTTTCTTTTGGACAAGCTTGCTTAACTTTCTCTTCCAGCGATTCTAATCGGAAACCATTTTTTTTTAGTTTGTCGGTGGCCTCCATCAATTTTTGCTTTATCCTATTTGAGTTAAGATGTAATATGACCTGATCCATACGCTTTTCTGTCACAAACTCAACTATTTTTATATCCTTTGATGATACATTTCATAGAGTTGAAATTTGATTGAAAAGTGTCATCACGTATCTCCTGTTTAGTACTACCCTTCTAGGACCTTTTGATGTTATTTCTAATTTTAGGTACCATCCTTTTGTTGGTCTCTCTTTCCTTACACTCCGAACAGGAGATTCTTTTTTTTTTGTCCTTTTCACTTTTTCGTTCATTGTTTGTTTGATTTTTTTAGTTTTTGAAATGGCTTTTCCAGCTGAGTTTGTTTGTTTTTCTTCATTTACATACCTCTTCCTTTTTTGTTCCAGCGTTTTAAAGGGGGTATCACCTATTTGTTCTTTTTGAAAAGGTCTCTTCTTTGAAGGGCTAACCCGACTGTCCTTAGCCTTTTCCTCCGTTCTTAATTTGCTTCTTTGATTTCTCCGAATTGCTGGATCATTATCTTTCACTCTCTGAGGGTCCTTTTCCCATTTTTCTATGGACTGCCAATCAGATAAACTGATATGTTCCCGTTCCTCATTCTCCCTATTTTTGTCCATTATTTCAATGAGATCACTGAGATAGTCATTTAACTCCTCTTCTGACTATTCCTAATTCTCTGTTTCAATACCCTTTATAGCATTGGTTACTACAGGTGAAGGTGTTGACTCTCCTATCATTTACATCATGGGCTTCTTAGCACACTGTAGACTTTCCCCTCTCTGTGGTGTTCTTATGTTTCTCAAAAAGGCCCTAGAGCCATTTGCTTTCCTTTTTAAGGTTTCATTCTTTGATTTATTTTCTTTTTCCGATTTTTTGGCCACAAAGTTTCTCCCCTGGGCATCCTGAGCCTTAGAAGAAGTGCCTGCAAAAATTGAGAAGTTTGATTTGAGTGCAGGTTCTCCTCTCATCTCTACCTGCTTGAGTGGAGAAATCAAATCAATTGCTTCCGTGTTCAGACCTTTGTCTTTAGTTTGAATACCTTCCGCCTGGTTTAGTTTCATTGGTCCATTTCCAGCCTTTATTTTCTTTACCATCATGTCAGGCGAATTTAACTTCTTACACAGGCTTCTCTTCCATTTGCAGCCCTCTAATACTGCCTCCATCAATAGTGATTTATCATTTGCATCTTTTCTTGCTAAATCACTTAGTCGATTTTGCCAGATTAGAGTTCGCTCTGCTTCCTTATCCGTTCTTATTTGTAGTCTCTTCAGAGAACTTTCCATTTCCATGTTGGCTTCTTTAATATATGTGTTGGTACAAGCTACTTCCTGCTAAGAGTCCCTTATCACTTCATACAATTTAAGGAATGGAGTAATAGTGATGTTTAGGGATGACATAATCACATTTTGGATGTGCGCTGTGTCCTTTAGCCTTTTCGATTTTACAAGCATCGCTAATAAACTATGTGACTTTCTTGTTGGTCATCCCTTCTAAAATCGAACTTTCTTCCACTGCAAACTGAGTTTCAGTAACATTTATATCGGCCTTTGGTCTCGCTCCTTATCTCCCCTACACCCCATTGGTATCTGATCTTTATCAAGGGCAGCAATATTTTCATTTATAAAGGAGAGACTTTTCCTTTTCTCTCTTTCAATTTTCCCTGTCAGTATTGTGATGTCTTGCATACATTTATTCGCCAACCTTGAGTTACTCAAATTTGCAGCCTGGATATTTATACTTTCACTTCCACTTAAGCTTCCACAAGGTTGCAACCTCTCCTTGGGAGTCAGGTTTTTTCTGCACACCTCCCCACCTTGTTCAGGTCAATATCATCATTTAAGATGTTTTTCTGATATTCCCTCCTTTTGCCGACCTTGGTTTCCACACCCATGATCTCATCACCCTTTTGCTTTATTTTCAATTGCGCCATAAATTTGGACCCTTGATATTGAATTTCTGCCGTATATGGCATAAAGATATCCTTTATTATGGATTCCGGTCGTACGGCCTCCCTTTGATCAACATCTGTGGATTCAGGAACTACAGAATCCTGGCGTACTTCCTCCACTTGTTCTAAATCAGCAGATTCCCAGGGGCCAATGTTTTTCCATATGCCCACTGACGAGTCATTTTGGCTTGGGAACTGTTTGAAAAATGTTTTCCCATTTGGAGCCATCTATAGCTATATTAGTCTCTCTCCTCGGAGAGCTTCCATTTACTTTTTCTGACGAGGTACAGCTGTTTTCTTTGATAGTCTAGGAAGTCCCCTCCTTCTCTGGGGTAGCACAACTTAAATCAATTTCTATTACTGATTTGTGCCCCACCCCATGGTCACATAAACCCCCCCTCAGGGGTTCGTAAGGCTCCACCATGGCTGTTTCCAGAGCCTTTTTTTCCAACCTCATTTAGATCTTCTCCGTGGGACTTTCCTTTGTTGAACTGTCCTGGGATCTGACTGGGGTTGTAGGTGTATCATCACCATTTTGACACATACAATCCCCAGGCCTTTTGAAAGGGTCAGAGTTTCCCTCAAAACCATTTCCCCCTATAATACTATTTTGATGTTCTCCAAATGGTCCGTACTCCGTAGGACCCAATTCACTTTGGATAGATCTTGAGGGCATTAACAATTGTTTAGTGCCCCGACTGGAGTAGGACTAGTGGGGGGGATTTCGGGATCGTGGGTATCATGGGAATTGGCCCCCTCCTTTAGTTAGGAAACTTTAGGTAATTCCATCTCTACTTCCAAGGGCAGGATTGAGTCATCTACGGAGGCTTGTACGGCCTCCACCAAGAGGCTCTTTCTTATCTTTGTATTGAAAGGTAGGCATGATTGTTTTAAAACAGGTAGGTCTTTGTGTGTTGGAAACACCTCCGCTCTCTCAACCCCACCCACCCCATTCCCATGGATGGAGTCCTATGGGACTCCATGGGAATGGGGATTAACAGAATTCCGCCTCCGGAATTACCTGGCCACCAGGGTTGTAATGCCCCAGTGATTCCGGCAATCACGGAGGCGGATTGGTAATATAAGAGTCCGGCAGTAACCTGCCAGAATTTCTGGCACGGTTACCGCCGGACTCGTAATGAGGCCCCTAGGCTTGTTCAAGATGTCCAATGCATTTTTGTTCTAATTACCATCTTCAGGTACCAAGTTCATCCTATGGGATCATCACTCATTACATCTGTAAGTGATTTATGCTTTTATTTCTTATGGAAGGAGTTGGCCTCATGGTGATTTTGTCTATCCCTTGAGATCCTACTGGTCCTGGTGTCCCGTACAAGCACTCTGCAAGACAACCAAGGGCACCAGGAAGAGAATTTCACCAAAGAGCAAGGCCCTCAACCCATATAAGATCCCTCAGTAGGATCTCAAGCTGGCGTCAACTGCACATGCAGGTTTGTCACGCTGGAAAAGAAGGGGCTTCTTTTGCATCTCTATTGGATAAGCTTATTTAGGCATTAAGACTCCCATTGGCTATAGCAGTCGAGAAATGTGCAGCCCAAATTAAAAGAACAGACATGATTTCTCACGGAAATGAAGCTGCAGATTTAGAAGCCAAAAGGGCAGCATATTTCCCAAACATTTCTGATTTGAAGTAAAAAGTGTTAAACAAATGTCAGGACGTTGCATGATGGTAAAGGAGGGTTTTAATATGTTGTCTATTGTTCAGTTAATTGAGTTACAAGGTCAGGCACCACAAGAAGAGCAAGATTTATGGAGAAAGTGGGGGTGTTCTTTATCTCTCACTGAGGTTTTATGGAAGCAAGATAGCACTGGAAAGCCAGTTATTCCTCTAGTATTATTGAGGGTAGCGCTGGAGCAACTTCACTACCCCATGCATACAACTCGAGAGAGTCTTGCTGTTTTCTTACAGAAGATTGGTTTCACCAAATTTATTAGATCATGTGGCACAGTTTATTGGGAATTGCATTGTGTGCCAGAAATGTACAGCAGGGCACACTTTGTGAACAGAGAGAGGAGCAATCCCTAGACTCAATGGCCCATTTCAGCATCTACATATAGATAATGTGGATATGTTGCAGACATGCAATGGATATAGGTACATGTTGGTAGTAGTATGTCCCTTTTCCAGATGGATTGAGTCAGATAATTGTATGTACCCTGATGCCTCATGAGCTGCCAAGTTCCTTGTGCATGAGGTGTTTCCAAGATTTGTAAATGAACTATTTGAACAAGCCACTCTTTTTATTAGGTATAACGCATACATTCTCCTCTGCCTATCACCCACAGGTGAATGGAATTTGTGAATGTTTAAATGGACCCCTTGAAGAGAGGATAGCTAAAATAAAGATCACTTTAAAGAAGGGGTGGTTACATTCCATATACCTCGCATTGTATGCACTGAGAAATCAGCCTGACTCAGATCCCGACTTAACTCCTCATGAGTTGGTGATTGGACGCTGTATGAGAATACCTCTTGTTCCTCCTACTAGGTTAGAAACTGATGCCCACAGTGTAGCAAAGACATTAGGTGATGAGATGCATGATTATTTGGAACCTATGACTGCTAGTGTCTCTTATTTCTCAACAGATCAAGAATCGGAGGGAGGGGTGAAAGAGGATTGAAGAAGGAAACCAACCGATTCATCCTGACAGTTTATTTAAGCAACCTGGTTTATTTCCAGGGTACCAGATGCTGGTATGCAAATTTCTCTGCACTTGGAATAAACCCTGTTTTGAGGAACCATTCAAAGTGGAAGAAGTTACTCCCACAGCTGTCAAGCTACAAGGAAGACGAGCCTGGCTGTACCTACATAACATCAAACCATATAAAGGAGAGACCTTGACCCCTCCTGCATCTGCTGACAATGAAGCAAGAGAAGAGGTTCCACGCATGCATCCAGGTCAGTTACCAAGAACAAGGTTAAAGAAGTTATGGAGTCTAAAAACACTTTGGAATAAAAATGGACATTCCTTAAATCGAATAAAGAATGAATGTACTTTCAACTATGCTGGAACTATTTTAGATAGATACAAGAGACCATGCGTTAAAGTACTGGATCCAAAAAAGAGAGTGCAGTGCATTTTCTATGCTGCCAATCACAATTACATTGCACATCTTCTTGTATGCTGTTTTCACTTACATATTGCAGTCTTTGCAACAACATGTGGACATTGTGACATTTCTTGGCAATCCTAAAATATTATTTTTAGAATCATTGTTCCTATTATCCTACAGTTTGTTATAAAGTTGTGATTTATAAAAAATAACAAAATTACATATTGAATTAAAACATCATGGGAATTTTCCAGTATTTAAAACGTGCACTAACAAGGAGACCAGCTACTCCACAAGAGATCATGTTGCATTTAATTACTATGGCAATACTTCTTATAACTACATTTTTATTTTTGTATTGTTTGTACTTTCTTATGCTTTTTGCATTTCATGAGATATTCTTTTTTATTCATGTTATTTATTTAAGAATGAGATCTCTCTTTTTATCCCTGACAAAGGTACAAGTGATATTTTTACTTGATATTTCTGAACAAATTGTTTGAGCAAAAATAGCTGCTGGTGAAGATAATGAAAATATAAATACATATCTGGATAATTCAGCGCATTTAAAGAATAACATGTGGTATCAGCACATGAAGGCGGTGGGAGAGAGAAGGTCAGATGAAAGCTGCTGTGTGTTTTCTCATCCCCTATGTGTCAAAGAGCAAAAGTGAGCAAGGTCATGGGTTACGTAGCTACTGAACGAAGGGTGATCACACTCCTGTGTGGGTTCACAAAACTGTGAATGGATTCTGACAGAAATGTAACAGGACAATTCTACGTACTGCAGTAGTTTTTTTTAATGAAACTGCAGTTATTGTGTTGGAGATACACTTGACTTCAGGGGTCACACAAGATACAACAGTATTTACACATTTTGAAGGTGTAGTAACCAATTCATAGGTAGCAAATGTCAAATATTTGTAGCGTCTTTAAGATGCTTCCACGTCCACTGAGGGGTGCTTGGGAAGGATACCAGTGGACTTAGTGAGGTGATAACATATTTAACAGCGTAAATGCGTAGAAACAATGTAAGGTTGAACAATGGCAACACACACAATGCAACGAGTCAACACGACAGTGTTTCGGCCAAAAAGTGAGCTTGGATGAGCTCTGATGGTGTGGCCTTCATCAGGACAAGATATTCCGTGGGCGGAAGTATCTTGTGGGGTCTGTTGGAGTAAACAGACGAGAATGTTTTAGGAGTGGACACATTCGTATACATATCTAGCAGTGGTAAAGTACTAAGTACAGGAAAGGACCGGTGCTTACCGGCACTTGGGAGCTCGGTGGCTCGAGGAGTAGCAGTGTCAAAAGTACACTGAAGGATATTCAAGGTCCTGGTTGTGGCCGTTCCTGTGGAAGTAGGAATCATACATGGGCTGTAGTGAAGCCATCAAGGATTGAGGAGCAACTGTGTGCTGAAAATAAGGTATAGATGTCTTACCTCAGGGGGATCTGTTGCCAGTGAATTACTATGTGGAACAGTCAGGCGTACAAAATATGCGAAGTACACTGCGGGCGTGGGATGCTGCGGAAAGAGACAGATGAGGCTCAGACAAAGGGGTCTCAGGGTGTATTGAGTACCCTAGTGCACCTGGAGGCTGATAGTGCGTACATGGTCATGCTATGCCCAGGGCAGCGGGTGGGAAAGGATGGAAGATCACAGTTATGCCCTGGATGGTGTCTGTGCCGGTATTAAAAATGGACGTGAGTGGTGATTGCCTATGGCAGGGGTGCTCATAGTGTCGAGAGTCCATGGATACCTTCATGCCTAAAAGGGCGTGAGCCCAAGGGGTCAGTAAGGCCTGCTGTGGTATCCGGGGTAAGGAGCCTGATAACGTGGCAGTGCTCCCGTGGGTTAGTTGACATATAGATGAGTGGTAGAATAGACGCTCTCGGTCGCGCATGCAGTCATCTTGAAATGGAGAGAAATGACTGTGTTGGTATTTAAAAAGAGGGACATGCATCAGGATTGCTGACGGCAGAAGTGCTCATTGTGTCAGGAGTCCAAGGGCACTTACTTGTCTGGATGGGAGAATGGCGTGAACCTACTGGTCTGGTTGAGTCCTAAATAAAGCTTAAAAAGGTGGCCGGGCACCCGTGGGTTAGTGAACATGCAGAGGAGTGGCAGCTCAAATGGGGCCGCGTGTGCATGCACTCACCTTAGAATGGAAGGAAAAAATCTGCTGCTGTGGGAAGTCGGCGGTCGCGGTCCCGGGTGCACACGGTGTGTGCTGGGGAGCTATCTCACAGTAAATAGGGAGAGCGGCCATGTTTGGGTGTATGTGACCAGGACTGCCCGCGGGGGTGCCCGAGCACACGAGCACCTCATTTAGTGAAAATTACAAGCGCTGCCGAAATGACATGCCCACGCACTAAAGGGTGGAAGGATGTCTGCACCCACCATCGGACATCAAAGAGTTATAAGTGAAATTGGACGAGGACAGAGTGACATCAAGAAGGAAAGACACGAAGATGCACTGAAACGATAAGCAAACACTTAAAGAATAAAAGTGTAACTGGAGTGACAAGAGAAACATGTAATCGAATAAAAAGAAATCATATGCACCAAAGAAATAAGTGAGTAGACATGAAGTGAATGCATATACACAGAAACGCAAGGTAGTTGAGACATATAGAACCTTGCTGCAGAAGAAAACATAACATGGCTAAGGCGGCCATGGTGGAAAGATGGATGTCGGACTTGTGTTGAAACCAATTGAGTTACCCCAAAAACAGACCAGGGCTGCAGAGTCAGGAGATGTTGGAAAAACAGTTTCATGTGAAGAACAAAGAGGATAGCATCAAATCAAGGATGCTACATCAAGGAATATTTGCAAAGCACAAAAGAGAGCCAAGAGGACAAGCCATGTACGTAAGACCTATTTCTCTTAGATTAAGCAAAGAAGAACACACCTACAAGTGCCAGGTATTGGACAATTAAAGATGCGAGAAGCATATGCAAGGTAGAGTGAGCATGTCTCCATAGTCCGAGAGGAGTAATGGCACCCAGCTTAATGAAATCAAATACCAGTAAATAAAACGTTGAAATGGACAAAATCATGAGCTCCTCACACGTGATTCAGAAGTTCAAAACAAGGGCTATTCATTAAGCTTCAGACAAAGATAATGGTGTACCTACACTCCCTTAAAAATCACAGAACACAGAACAGGCTGCAAGGTCAACTATAAAGAAGAAGCCTTGGCTTGGGCCTGATTGATGAGAGGTGATGGACTAATTGGGCAAGTGGGTAGTAGTCGGACTTTGCTCTCTGCACCTGAGTTTCATTTTGCTTACCTGCTGCTAACGAGCCGAAAGTCTAAAGTTGGGAGAGAATGCCAACTAATCAGAGGGCCTTTGTAGCAACATTATACAGTGTTGCACAAGTCAACCTGCTGTTGTTATTCTGCTACAATCTGTATTATACGTATTTAGAGGGGGATCAAGGCGTGCCGACCACCTAAGGGGCATCCGATAGTATTACTAATACTTATATATAGGTACAAATGCGCCCTTAATCAATCCCTCCCTTCAATAGGTTTTACAGTTTGCCATGTAGGATGATGTCATAGCTGACGTATATCAAGGTATAAATCCTTTGTGTAATCAAAGTTGAAGTGTGAGTGTGTGGACTGCAGTTTGTTGTTTGCCAGATTGCCCTACTTTATTCTAGGCTGATAAAGTAGGACTTTACCATGTTCTTTGAGTATGTCCAGTTATTTGGGTCGGAGATCATTATTAATAATTTCATCGGGTACATGAGATGCTTCAATGGGCTAGAGCACTTTTTGTGTTTGGCTTGCTGCACACATGTAGGTGCAGGGAGTCATAAACTGCCCTGGGGCTCGTCTGCCGTGCCAACATGGGGCTGGCCAACTGGGCCAGCAACATGTTGGTGTGATAACTGCACAGTGTCGTGGATACTGACACGCCACACTACTAGCACGGAGATCGCCAGCCGGGGAGTGGAGTGCATTGCACTTGCATTGTCCGCTTGTCACACCTTCACACTCCACAGCTTCTCAGGGGTGCACTTGGTGCCCTCCCCTCAGGCACCTGTGGAGGTGGGCGGATGTGGCACCCCATCAGTTCACCCAGCTGCTGGGCCTGCTGGCATGTGTGCCTGTCCATTACAGATATTATGCTATGGCTAACATTTATACTGTGTGAATTGGGGTGGGGTGACTCCCCTCCTGGCTGCTGGCAACCCCCTCTGCTCCTCCGACTCCCTTAATAACCTACATGTCAAGGATTCTGCTGCACGTCTCCTCCCATGGTGTGAGGACAAAGGGCTTGGTGGTTCATCCTCCTGTTGCCATGGCCTTCTGCCGGTGTTGGGAGAGGAGTGCCCGCACCCTGACCCTTAGGCCATTCTATCTTTTGCTGCAGTCTTCTGCATCAATGGGGACACTGCCTACCGCAGTTAATCTTCTGGCTTATTGCCAGCCAGATGGCAGTTTTACGCTGGCACAAGGTTTTCCGCTACCTGTTCCAATACAGCTCCTCGCAGTGTACAACCACCTCATCTGTGAGGACTATTAGTTCCCCCTCACTAAATTTTGGCTTCCGAAGATGGTTTTCAGGCACCTTCCCTCCGGTCTGCTCTTGTGACATGTTCCTGGCTTCTTTTGGCGTCGAATGGCTGCAGGATGTGGGGGATTCAGAGTGGATTCTGCTTTTAAAGATGGCCACCGCCATGCTTCCCGTTCCAGCGATGACACTATTTTCAACTGTGCTATTAGTGCCGACAGAGAGACAACAGTAGTGCTATTTGCACCGCTGTTTCGGCAGAGTGCCTTGTTTCGACACTAATTCCGCCAGATGGAATTAGCTTTACCGTCCAAGTAGTGTGCGCGTTCATGCCAGGTTGTGATGCAATGCTAATTGCGCAGCAGGCAGGGACGTCATTTAGGGGCTGCCAGGGGTCGCCCTTGCGACCCCTGATGATTCCCTTGCTATCCCTAAATTTAAAAAAAACTTTTTTAAAAGTTTACTTTTTTTTCTTCAATTTGAAGCTTCTGGGCTGTGGCCGATGCCATGTGGCTATTTGAACTATTTGTCTTTCTGGAATTCCATACAATAATTGCTAGACTCATTAAAGGTTTATTTCAGGCACACTTCATGGGGTGAGTCACTGATTTAGGGCCTCTTCACGAGTTTGGCAGTAACCCTTAAATGCGGCGGTAGCGCTATTACCACCGCATTTAAGGGTCCGCCAGGTCATGGCCTTGGCGGATTTCCCCCCAGCTATGAGCTGGGGGGAAATCCGTGGCAAATTTGCCAATTTGCGGCGCTATTACTGCCAGCGGGAAATACGCCGGCAGTAATAGCGTGAATTTACCCCATTGGGCCCAATGTGGAATGGGCACTAACCGTTCTGCCAAACCCGTGATCGGGTTTGGCAGTAGGGCTAATAGCACTGGCAGTAAAAACCGCCGGTGTTACCGCCCAACTCGTGATGAGGCCCTTAGTCTGTTCTTAAACACCTCAAATTCACAATGAAGACAAAATCCTCCAAAAAGCATTTAGAGTAAAATAAGCATCCATTTCGGACTATGTATTTTGCTTTTCGCAAGTTGCAGTTATTGCATGTTTTCTTCTGCCGATACATATGGTGATCCATTCTTGTATGAAATGTAGATCACGTTACAGTAATATTGTAACCATATTTTTCATAGTGTACTTGGAAACAATGCTACTTCCAGTTTTGTCAAGGGGTAAACGGTCATGTTCCATCACTTCCTGTGATGTCACTTTGGGGTGGGCTTAAATGAAATAACATCACTTCCTGTAATGTCATCAGAGGTCAAGGGTCATGTAATGTCACTTCCGCTGCCCCTGGCATTTTGTTGAAATTACGTCCCTGGGGGCAGCTCTCAGCGGTAACACTAATTCCACTCAGCGGAATTTCTGCCGGAATACCACCAGACTCCTGATGTGGCCCAGAGTCTTTCCAATCTAAGCACCCTTGCTATCGCACTATTAACTTCATTATCTGAACCTTAAAACGTTCATTCGAAACTATCGAGACGGGTGTTTAGTTAAATACATGAGTAACATGTTAAAAGCTCAAATCTCGTGAATAAAATTAGGTTTAAGAGGGTGGGGCTAGCGAATGTCTTGTTTTATTCTTGAACATTTCGAGGTCATTGACTGGCATTTGCGCTCCAGTTGAGCAACTCCCGTGTCCGCCTCATTCAGCAGACAGGATGTGGCGAAACTCCTTCACTTAAACTGAGTTCTGGGGCAACCCACAGATCGTGGCACAGTGCGCCACTCCTTGATGGGCGGCCTCGCCCTCGGGTCATTGTGTAACATAAAATACCTCACGCTTCCCTTAGGGCTGAGCGAGGGGACAGGTTCACCGATATACTGCAGCCGTTTTACCCTGACTCTGAACTCTTCAGTTGTAAAATAGCCCAATTCTGCCTTTTTCCATGACAGGAGTAAGAACACGTGACAACCCGATGTTAGCGTGAGTGTTCCAATTCTAAGCCAAGTGTTGTACCGTAATATTTTCCACACACTTTCAAGTAGGTCATTCTTTATGGCAGCTTCTCTCTCCTGCTGCAATTGGGACTTTATTATGACGTGCGTGTCAGGCATTCAAAACATTATTCCATGAGTCATGAAATAATGCGCACAATGGTAAATATCCTCAAAGGATCCGCACCTTGTAATGTGTGTGCGCGCGTAGATTGCGAGTCGCAAGGCCTGGATTCTCAACGTGTCTTGTGATTGGCTGCGGGCACGCCATACCCCCTTCTACATTCATTAGGGCAAGGCGAGCACCCCTTCACTAACGTACTCCTTGGTTGGGGTCAGCCGCGTGGGGGAAAGGGCTGCAACCTGTCCCCAACTCACATCACAAACTATACTGCATTTACAGGGACTGGCCGTAAAGGGCCATCAGTGTAAATGCATATTTTCTCATCCCGAGCTCCGACTGGGGGTTCGGATTGCCATCAGGAATAGAAAGGCTCATGCCAAGCCTGAGCGTTTCTAGTCAGTGGAGGGGAATGCTATCAGAGGTCTGTCTAGACATACCATTTAGAGCATTGCGCTTCACCCTGCACGTGTGATCCGATAAGGGGTGGATACTACCATGGCAAGGACATGTATGGAAGGGGCTGCTCCCATGCCTGACACTGAATTGTTAATATCTGGCGGCCCTGCTTCGACGTTAGCTGGCAGGTCTGCATGTTTAATACAGGTCTCTGCCCTCATTGCTGCGGAAACAAGCGACATGAAGCTGTGCCACACGTCGACATGCTTCATGGACACTGCATTGTGATGAAAGGAAAGTCCGACCTACTTGTGCACGTTCCACCAAATCTCACTATCTGTGAATCACAAAAGACAGTGCTTTTTTCGTTGAGTCCTCTTCTATTTGTGTTTTTTCCATCAAAGCTTTGGTTGCCATGGAATGACGCATCACGCCATGCCACCCTTCAGCTCGTTGTTGCATTGGACGTCCACGGTGGGATCTGGGTTGGACCAATGCCTGCACTCATCTGCAGGCCTGCCCCGGTGTTGGACGGGAGGAGCGTGGTTCTTGCAGGCGGTACCTATATACTTCCTTGACAACCTGAAGGCCACTGAATAATTCTCCTCAGCTCCTTTGAGGGTCCTAGAGAAATAACTCTCTCCACCTTATTGGCATCATATTGTATTAGAGTGGCACCTAATACCAACATACTGGCATCAACCACCAACACAGTCTTATCCTTGGCATCAAATTTCCCGATTGAAGGTGCTTGTACAATTCCTTCTTTGTTCTTATTGAATATCTTCTCACACTCTGTGGACCACTGAAATTTCACCCCCTTCCTCAATAAAACTCTCAGCGGAGTGGATATGCTTGCCAAGTCCCTTACAAACGTATGCTAATACTCTGCTATTTAGAACACCACCACCACTGCCAGAGGGCTGGTAAGTCCTCTTGAGAGAAATATGAAAACTAGTTAGACATTCTGTGTATGCAAAATGTACTTCCCCTGTAGGCCAGCATTATTCTTAAGGTTTGCCTGTGGAACATGTCCACCTTAGATGACCTCATCTTGGCAAGCAACGCACCCACTTTCAATCAGGGGTGGACTGGGAACCAAAAGAGGCCCTGGACGTTCTTTTGAAAGTGGCCCTATTTTGCACATTTTCGTCAAGCTCAACCCTTTTCCGATGAAAATGTAAAAACAAAATAGGTTACCACATAAAAGAGGCCCAGCGTGCAGAGGCCTACTGGGAAATCTCCAGAGCCCCCTATAGGCTAGCGCACCCCTGCTTTCAGTACTTCATTGGTGCAGCAACCTCTTTTTCCAGAAGCTTTCCCCTGGCCAAACTGCCCTCAGTCTATTTTGTTTTCAGGACAAAAAACACATTCCCTTCTTTTAATGATTCCTCAGTGAACAATTTTCTGTTTTGAAATTTGACTTTCATTTGGGTTTTATAGCCAACCGTGCTTAAGAAATATGTTACATTTAATCAAATCAAAAACAAAAATAAATCCGTTATCAAGGAGGATATATTGCTCAATGCAAGTGCCTAGCTGTGAATGCTACCGAGTGCTGTTAGGAGAAGTTAGGTACCTGGGCAGGGAGGGTGGGTGCACACAGCATACTGCATTCGCTGTGTGATACATGCTCCTTAGTGAGTGAGTCATCCCGTTTAACGGTTTATCTCGGGAGGATAGCTCAGGTGCAACGTGCTCGCCTTGAAGCAGGACGACGCGGAACAACACAGGTTCGATCCCGGGCCGTGCTCAGAAACCTCGGGGTATTAAACCCGTTATAAAAATAACCAATTAAGTAAGTGCACATTTTTAAAAGGGTGAACATGCATAGCTGTCATGCTCACACAATCTTTTTTCACCATGTTTTTCCTAGATTTAGTTTCCGAATCTAGTTCAACCCAAAAGTTTGTATTTTACGTGAATGCACTTATGATAGAGTTCTGTGGGATTTATTTATTGTCTGATCAATAGCAAAGAAGGGTGAACCCCTTTGGTGATTGCCAATCAAGAATCCAATTTAGTAACATCTTGTTTCGTGTCGTTCATCCATGTCCATAAAAGGTTTAGGATGTCTCTAGGAAAGGGTTGCAAGCACACACTTTCAACACTAGAGGGCAGTGGGGCCAGGAAAGGTCAGCACAGTTGAAAGTAGAAACTTCTATTGATAGCAGTGGAGTCGACCTTCCAAGCAGACATGGTGTGTCATTTGCTCAATTGGCATATGTCGGGATGGAGACAGATAATTTTGTATCATGTTAGTCTTTTGTTGGCCAAAAGGCAGAGTCATGCACATTTTTGAAAGTAGTTACTAAACGTTTTATTTTTTAGAAACAATCTGGGTTTACAGTTTATTTTCAAGATATGAATATTCCATGTTGTGGAGCAAGTTGGTGTGTTGACAATAGTAGTGAAACAGCTACACAGAATTGATGGGGATTTAATTGGTTTGAAATCAAAAGGTTTTTAAATAGTGGCAAAGAGCAAGGAGGGTTGTGTCATGTTGTGTTAAAGGTACTTATAGCGCACCGTCACCAACGGACTTGGTCCCCAGGCGCTCTGGAGGATCTGTAAACGAGAAGGTGGGATAGTTAGTAAGGTGAAGAGGGAGTACGATAGTGAGAGGAATGGTGTACTGTTGGCAGCTTCAGCTCAGTAGACACCAGGTGCTGAGCTTTGGTACGAGTATCGGAGTCAGTCCGCGTGTGCTGTAGGTGAGGCATATGTGTTGTTGCAGTGTGGTGAAGTGCATGCGGCTTGTTGTGCGAGAGATGGTTGTGTGAGTTATTTGAGAGAGATACATATGCAGGGGGTTTGAGCTTATATTGGTTAGTGGGTTATATGACGGTTAACATGCTAACATTCACAGTTCTGTCTAAGTGTAGTACTTGCTAATCTACATATTCCGTCTGAGTGTGGCCCTCACTAACATTCCCAATAATTGTCTAGATGTGGGGCAGGATAGTGTTCTCAATTCTAAGTGTGGCAGATTCCAACACTGAAGTTCCATCTAGGTGTGGCATGTACTAACATTCACAATCCTATCTAGATGCGACGCAGGCTAAAGTTAAGAAATCCATCCAAGTGTGGCACATGCTAACATTCAAATTCTATCTCTATGCAATGCAGGCTGAGGCTAAGAAATTCCATCTAGGCGTGGCCCATGCTAATATTCAGGTTCCATCCAAGTGTGGCATGTGCTAACATTCACAATCCTATCTAGATGTGAGGCAGACCTGTGCTAAAAAATCTTACTGTGACGCAGGCTAAAGTTAAGAAATCCATCTAAGTGTGGCGCATGCTAACACCCAAATTTCTGTCTAGATGCGACATAGGCTAAAGTTAAGAATTCCAACTAAGTGTGGCACATGCTAACATTCAAGTTCCATCTAGGTGTGACACATGCTAACATTCAAGTTCCATCTAGGTGTGGCACATGCTAACATTCAAGTTCCATCTTGGTGTGGCACATGCTAACATTGGGAATTATGTTCTTCAGTAATGCAAAACAACATTTACAGTCCAGTCATGCGTAGATTTTGGTCGGTGGACACACATCTCTCTAAATATGCATGGTGTAAGTATGTGGTGGTGTACTTTATGGAAAGGTAAGGTAAAGTGGTGGGGGCTTTCTGGAGTAGACTAATTGCTCTACTTCCCACCCAAGCCACACTTACGGTTTTTGTTAACTGCTGGCATCATTGGCTTCCCCTGTTGACACCTGCCGACACCTCTTGAAGCCGCCAGTGTAGGAGCCGCCCTTTGCCTTGGGGCCCTTAGCTGAAGGGGCTGCCGGGGAGAGGGCTGCCCTGGGGAGTTCAGATTTGTCCATCAGGTGACCAATCACCGGGGGGGGGGGGGGTGGGTTGGGAGGCGGGAGGAGGTGGGAAAACACAGGAAGCTGGTCGGGAGGGGGAGAGGGGACAAGGCTGCACTCGGGCAGCTGGAGGTCAATTATTATTTTAAAATGGGCCCAAAGTGGTCCCAGGGTCTTCCACTCACCCGGCCTTCCTTTTCCAGAGTGGTGAGGTTGCAGGTGGCTAGTCTGCACTCCCTGTGAAGCAGTAGCCAATCACGGGGGGGATGGGAGGGTTGGGAGGCGGGAAAAACACAGGAAGCTGGTCAGGAGGGGGAGGGGACAAGGCTGCACTCTGGCAGCTGGGCGTCAATTATTATTTTAAAATGGGCCAAAGCGGTCCCAGGGTCTTCAACTCACCTGACCTTCCGTTTTCAAAGTGGCGAGGCGGCGAGGCAGCCGGTGGCTGGCCTGCACTTGCTGTGAGGCAGTAGCCAATCACTTGGGGGATGGGGGTGGGCGGGATGGGAGGCGGGAGGAGGCGGGAAAAACCCGGGAAGCTGGTCAGGAGGGGGAGAGGGGACAAGGCTGCACTCGGGCAGCTGGGGTTCAATTATTATTTTAAAATGGGCCCAATGTCATCTGATTAGTTTGATGTTCAAAATGTGTGAACCACAAATCACTGTGTTTAAATGAACGGATGCAGCCTTGGGACTGTCGCTTCTGTTCAGGCAGAGATTCGGTTTGTATGTCCTAACTGTGGCTCCTTTCTGGGACCCCACACTGTAGACCACCGTGGTGTCTTATCAGCCTATTGCAGCATTCATCTCCCTGCACCTTGAAGCCACTTGTTTGCGTGTGGCACTTTACTAATCACTAATCAAAGAGTACATACATGCAGATAAATAATTACTGTGAGGCTGGGGTGGTTCACCTCCTCTTCACCTTCCCAGTACAAACGGGTAACACACACCCTTCACATGCACCATGCTCACTTTGCGGGGGGGGGGGTGGACTCTATACCCCCACCTGTCTGTGACGCAGCAATGAGCCACTAAATTCTGATTTCTACTAAGACCACTTTACCCTTCTGGTAAAATTCTGACATATTGTCTCTTTCGTATTATTTTTATTTTATTGTGTAAAGCGCTGACCTAGTTCGGAAACAGTGGAGCAATGTACAGGGTTTGGATGCCAGCGTTTGGGCTGGCATCTTTTCTCAGAAGCGCAGTACAGAGAGTGGCGGTCTGCATCCACTGGGACATACTGCTCCGGAACTTGAGTTTATTCCCTTCACTTTTCTGAAAGGGGTAAGGATTTCACAGATTGCAAAGTGTAAACAAATAAAATGAATTGGTTCGGTTGCCCCCTACCCCAGAATTGTCTCACTATCACCTGGGTGTTTTCATGCCGTCAGAGTTAAGCCAGAGCTTCACCAAGGAGAGAGGGGGACACTGTAAACATGGCAATTGCGCTTTTAAACCATTAGTGAATGGAACCAAACCGCACGAAGCAAGTTTCCCAGCTGGATTTCCCACTCAGTCCACCACAGCAAATTCTGGCAGCAGCTCAACCCTGACATGCAAAGGGATACGGCCTGCAGACGTCATGCACACGCCAGACACTAATACTTGAGAATCAGCCCGGCCGCGGAATACGGGCAGGGTAGACCCGCAAGGGTTTTGCGACAGGACAAAGCACACCCCACTGTGCAAGTACATCTCTTTCATCTGTGGCAGTCCTGCACTAATTCTCCTGCACCCGATGTGTGCTGTTGCCGGCCTATTACAGCACTAACCATAACATTGGAAAGTTGAGAGCTTGAGAAAAGAGAATGCAGTGTCTGAAGACTTAGCTTTAAGCAAAGTTTTCAAATGGGGAGGCAACACCCGGGTTTGCAATGACCGAGGTTGAGTTAGAGCAGTGGTCAAACTGAGGGACTGCAATGACCGAGGTTGAGTTAGAGCAGTGGTCAAACTGAGGGACTGGCCCCCCTAGGGGGGGCCAAAGGATTCCCTGGGGAAGGTGTCCAGGGGAGGAGGGAAACTACTAGCCGCATAGTGAAGTAACTCATCAAACTGGCCCACATTGGTCATAAAAGTGGCCCACTTTGACCAAAAAAACGGGCTCACACCAGCAATTTGCGTTTTTGGTTCGGGTATTGCCCTATTGCCCTATAGGCCAGTCCGAGCCTGGAGTGCTCATTGGAGCATGAACACTGTTTGCCAGGAGCGTGACATGTTTTACTGTCATTTTTGGGCAAAGCAAAGCCAACTTGAGTGTTATTATGTGAATGTGGGGTTGCAGTAGGGAAAGGGTGCTGCAATGTGGGTGGCTGGGTCCTGCTGTGGCGTTGAATTTTGTACTCGCATTAAGCATTAAGCCAGCTTTGTGAGTGTTCTTATATGGGGGATGGCATTTTTCCCCCGGGTGTGCAGGAGGGTGGGGGGAAATGCCGAGGCATGAGAAATACACTTTGACATCTTCTCTTTTGGATGCCATATTAGCCACATTTTTATTCCTTACATCATAACAAAAAATGTGACTTAAAAACCACACATCACCAATAACAATAAATCTCCTAGTACCAAGAGGTGGCCCAGACGGAGCACGCCCTGGTTGTGGCGATCCCAGGAGGCCGACCCTTAGTTACCCAACTTGACTCCTGAGCCCTATCCCAACACCCTCTCACCCGCCGGAATCTACCGGTAGCTGTCCATGAATTCCGCAGGGGAGCGTACTGCGCACTCCCCTTCCCCTAATTCTAGCCACGGAGTCCCCCGGAAGGGGATTCTAATGTCTAAGTGGTCCTCCCCCACCTGCCACAGGAGTGCGGACCCACCGATCTATGTCCCCCCAACATGCACAAATGTTCTCATCACTGCAAAAAAAGTCTGCCATAAAAGTTCAGTGTCCCGTTGCAACATGTGCACCCCTTCCTGATGACAAGTCTGTGGTCCTCTTAATAGTTAATTCTCGATGATCCATAGACGCCTGTTGCATCCGGCAAGCCGGGCCATTTCCCTGTTCATTTTTCATGCTGCAATGTTCAAAGGGCGCAAAGGCACTGCTGACCCGCAGTTCACCCGTGGTATAATTTGAGACCACGCGAGCAATGCCTTTGGGCAAAATTGTCCAAACCAACAAAATAGAGACAACTGGTCCATGATCAGGGCCCTTGTCCCCCCATGTACAGATCTTTTCCCCCCACATGTAAGATCACCAAGTCTGGATCTAGCAGCCTCTTTTCTCTTTTTCGCTCCCCTAGCACACAACCAACTTGGTGCACAACCAACTTTCTCTCGGGAGGATAGCTGAGGGGCAACGCGCTTACCATGGAAGCAAGGCGACATGGAGCAACACAGGTTTGATCCCTGGGTCCACACTTAGAAACCTCTGGGTATTAAGCGCATTATAAATAACCTATCATATCACCCGCAAACCCCCATACCAATTCAGTGTATGTCAAACACTGCTGCGCCTGACCACTCCCGCCGCTTTGCCACTCTCTGCTCCATTCTCCTTACGAACTAGTGCACCATGACCCACACCTTTCGCTTCGCCATCCGCACTATGCAGGTAGACACAAGAGAGTATGTTAGACATGGCAGTAATATCACAACTGGTGGAGACCCTTTCCTCCTCGGCCCGCCACATAATCACACCGTTGTGGCCCCAAGCCAACCCTCCATCTACTTATGTCTCACTGGCCCCCTGTCAACATGCCAAGTGAGGCCTGATGTATCCTTTGTAAGCCCTGGACTTCCACTTCCCAATTTCCTAATTTTGCTTTTCTTGCCCCCAAACCTGGCCGCAGTGGTGGCACCCCCAATCCTGAAGGAATGAGGGGCGAAACCTATCCCCCCGAGCCCTGCACCTACCATTGCTTTTTTGAAGACTTTCCTGAATTGAAATCTAGAGAGGCATGACCTGGAACAAGGGACCTTTTTCTTCCCCTCTCAGTGCCAGGAATGCTCCCAGCAACCTTAACGGACAGATTTCTGCTCTGGCCTGCCTTCTTAGTGAGACCCCAATTCCCTTTCCCTCCTGATATGTTTTGGATTTTCTCAGCCATAGATGTATCTGGTCATCCTCCTCCCTTGACAGGTCCTCACGGGGAAATTCCCAATTTCTGTCCATTCGGGAGGCCCCCACCAGTTCTCCTATCCTGAATGCTCCAAAGAAAGCTGCAACTAATGCTGCCCTGAACAAAGCCACTTCCCATACATCCCTGCAGATTTCTCCCAGGTGCCCGATGATTGTGGCCAGTCTCTCAGGATCCAGAGGATGTCTCCCTGCAGAGCCTCTATCTTTCTCCCCCCTGTAAGGGCCTTATTTACTGCGAAATCTGAGGAAGGGGGTGCTCTATCTTTTAGTGCTGCAAAAAACCTGATGGCGCCCATTTTTGTTCTCGCCCCTCCTACTGACACTCCCGACCCTCAGACATGTCCCAGGGAATGCCTTATGCTCTCCCTGTGGAATACAGCCTCCAGACCCTGATTGTGACAAAACTCCCTCAGATCCTTGAAACAGTTTAAATATATTGTTTGTGTTTTCTGTGATACAGATCCCTCAATCAGAAGAGCCAACTCTAGGCACCAAGCCCTCATAGTTTCTCGGGAAACGGCGTCATCGCCGGGGCTGCTGTGGGCAGGCACTGCTGGAATCCTGTAATTCAAAATGGGACAAAGCGTCAGCTGCGCTATTGTAAATACCCGGCACATGTTTTGCCTGAAAGCGCACATTGTTCTTTAAACATGACAATACCAATCTCTTTAGTAATCTTAAAACTTTGGACATGCTGCTTTTTGACTACATGGAGCACACCACGGACATGCTGTCAAACCAGAACAACATATCCCTGTCCTTTAGTTCAAGCACCCAAATCTCTACTGCTAATACTCTGGGAAATAGTTCAACAAATGTGATGTTCTTAGCCAGTGTCCACTGTCCACCCAATTGTCCAGCCACCGGTGTCTGCACCATTTACACCCCAAAATGGCCCCAAAGCCCACATTGGTGTAAAGGCCCAATTGCTCGCTGCTTTTTGTCTCAGCTGGCCACACCAAAACTCAGTTGAATTTGGCCAGAAATATGTCCGAGATCACCAGGTTATCCTTTTAATTCTCTGAAAAGCTTTGTGTGATGGTGCGTCTTTGTCAACCTCGACATGGCCCCTGCAATTGCCCTGGATAATGGCCTGCGCATGGGGATAATCTGCAAGGCGAAGTTCAGCTGCCCCACCAAGCTTTTTTGCCTGCAAGCAAGTTGCCACTGCCTGTCATGATGCCTACCCCCGGGAAACCAGATCAGGCCCAGCAACCCCGAAAGCAGGCATCATGCCAGTTTGAGGGTGCCCAAAGACCCCAGCTAGGGGCTGTTTGGGTGCAGTCCTGGCGCCTATGGCGCCAGGCTCATAAACATAGAGTCAGTCCTGGCGCCATGGTCGCCAGGCTCATAGTAGAAAAACCCACCTGAAGCAGACCATGCTGCATACTTACCTGATGCAGACCAGGCTGCAAAAGGCCTCAAGCCAAATGAGGCTTAGGAGGGACTATTTTACCCGAGGGACTACTTTTTACTCGGGTGGGGCTATGGAAGGATACTTACCTGGGACTTCTTCCAAGGCTATTTAAACCACGCCCGAACAGCAGCACACGCTTCGCGTTATTCTGCATCCAGCAGCGTAACGCTCACCGTGCCTGCAGCAGCTTCCAGTCTTCTGCCACGCCCGCTTCAAGCCCGGAGCTCCTAGAAATAAGAAGAAAGAAGGAGAAGAGGTTAGAACAGGAGCATCACAGTAATCCTTACCTGAATCCTTGGAGCAAGAAGTCACACGTGCGTCGCCTCGCATCTCGCGGCGCCATGCTGAACTCACCGGCCTTCGCTGCATCTCCGCATTCCATCGCGATCTTCAGCATCTCCCGGCCGCTCGCCGACACCTAGGGAGACAAGAACAACAAGGTGAGTTAAGGGGAAAACAAAAGGACAAGTAAGCAAGCTACCCCCCAAAGACTTACCTGATTACCACAGGGGGTGCTTAGCTCATCTCGGGTCGGCGCAGCTTACACAGCATCTTCGCCGTACCCCAGCCCCTAAGGGGAAACAAAAGGACAATAAGGCAAGCTACTCCCCCAAGACTTACCTGATTTACCTCAGGGGGGTAATTAGCTCATCTCGAGTCGGCGCAGCTTACACTGCATCTTCGCCGTACCCCGGCCCCTAAGGGGAAACAAAGGACTATAGACTTACCTAAATCTTACCGGTTGCCACGTGGAACTCTTCGTGACGGCAAACCGGCAACCTGCAAGGAATCGGACAGAGTGAAGATCAGACATTTTGAACTCTTTCTACCTACCGTCTCACGGCGCCTTGCCTGGATTCTTAGAGTCAATACCGCTCTGGAACTGGCCAATTCCTCCACACCAGTGAAGTAACTGGTCATCTACGCGCCCCTGCGTTCGATGCAGGATGGAGAGCTCATCCTTCCAAACCATCAGGTGAGACTAAAGAGGAGATATCAAGAGTGATCTGTGGGAAGACAACGGGGGGTGGGGAAGGTGGGTTAACGCTCAATTCCACGGGTGGTTAATCCCCTTTCTCCTTTGCAGAAGGATATTCCTGTGAGCCAGACAAACTAGGCTGAGTGGGCCAGCCCAGTCAGTCATCTCGGCGCTACGCGTCACGCTGGTGGATACAGCGGCCCAGTTCCGATCGACGCCCCCGTGGGAGCCAGGTGAGCGTAACACTGCCTCTCTGAAGTTGCAGGCCCTTCTGTTTTTTCCTCTGCAAGTGGTAGCCCCAGTTCCTCTGTCACTCTCTGAAATGCTTCCATTGCCCTCTTGCACTGATCTGATCCCACCGGGCTCATGCTTAAGAAATCATCCGGGTAATGCATCACATGCACTCCCTTTCCTATCTTTTCCTTCGCCCTTAGGGTCCTTGCATTCTTCTACTCTTCTGTAATCTAGCAATGAGAAAATATCAATGTATTTGTCTTTCCAAATGTTTTCCTTTGTGTTTAGCGACACTTGCCATGTAAGCATGCCTAGTGTCACTGCCTGCCCTGTGGCGGGGGCCATCTCAGCTGCCCCACCCCCAAGGGTAACCCTGCTGCTGTTGGTGCCACATTTTGTCCCCTGTATTGTGTGTATTGCTTGCCCCTCCCAGCGCGCATCCACCTGCCCGTGGCTTTGCCCCTGATGCTGTTGGGAGCAGGTTTCCAGAGGATTGTCCTGTTATTTGAACCCCCACCTGGGTCTCCTTCTCTCCTTCTATTGGGGATGTACCTGTCCCCCCACCCCCTCCTGTTGTTTGCCCCTTCCTGGGTGGGCGGTGCCATTGCCCCCCCTCCCCCCAGATGGGGCAACTGCCGGAGGACAGTGTGTCATGGATGGTGCCTGTAAAGACTGGAGGGGGACGTCTGTACTTCTGCTCTCCATATGGTAGAGGGGAGGCACAGAGGACCCCAGCCAAGATTCTCTATTATTGGTAACGTAGTTGAGCAATCAAGGCCTAGCTTATCAGGAGGTGATGCAGGCTGGTTCTTAAGTACAGTGTAGTCCCCAATACCCCACAAAGGAATGTCCACATACTGTATTAGTTAAAACAGTCTTTATATAATTAATATTCAAGGTTATGTACAGTATCACAATAACTCACTTTGTGCTCAGAAAATCAACAATGGTAAATATATACAGTTCTAAAGTGGTACCACAAGTATTATCAGATCTCATTAAGGTGCATCAACTATACTCTGGTCAAATGTCACACAGATCACTTAATAAAGGCAACCAACAATAGACATAGGAGGAAAGCAGTTGGTTAAAACAATTGGCAGAATACTGGCCTCTACCGTTAAACACAGTTCTGTGTGGAGATCCCCCCACCTGGGCAACCTGTAAAATAAAGATATAACACAAGCCCAGTCCATACATTGTTCTATAAGTCTTATTCCCTTCTATGATGTTTCTACCCCCACCAATGTACATGGTAGAGCAGAATTCTTCGAAGAGGTGTCGATGGATCCTTCTTGAGTAAATCCCTTTAAAGCAGGAGCCACGGATCATCGAGAGGCGTCGAAGAAGGTGAACTTGGCATCGACGGCGTCGATGAAAAGTTCGAGAGTGCCGAGACCCTGGCGTCGATCCAGGCGATGCTCGTCGGTGATGTCCTGCGAGGATGAGGTGTGCGGGGCACCTCAGCGATTGATAGTTCTGGACCGCAAAGAGTTTCTGAAGAACTGTGGCCCGACAAGGGCAACGAGTCGTCAAAGTCTTTGTGGTCTTTGGGTGGCGGGAAACCCACCGGCGGATTCTCCTTGGCGCGTCAGCATCCTCGACTTTCTCCGGCGGGATAAAGCGGTCGACAGTGCGGACAAGGAAGTCCTTCGATTCAACAATCATAGGCAAAGGAGCGGGTGGCTCTGGTCGGCAGCGGCCTGGCATCAAACGGTCCCCTCTTCTGGGCAACAAAGCTTCGACAGGCCTCCAGCGGTTACGGAGATACGCCGAACCCTGATCGACGGCAATAGCCTTTGACGGCGTCGATGTCCGGGTACTTCACTTTGTTCTGCTCGGCGGTCCCTGTCTCCGGTCAGCAGCCTTTCAAGGGTCTGACTCCCAGGGAGCTTCGCCGAAGGTAAGCAGTGCTCGATGGTCCCTCAGAGCATGGGAGAGGGCACCTAACCAGGTCCTCTCTCCGATCAGTCCTCAACGAACTCGGCAGCTTTCGGATCGGGTCGAAGCAAATGCAGCAGCAGTTCTTCTTCTTCCAGCTGGGCATCGAGGATACGCAGTTCCAGTTACTCTTCAAGTGTCAACTCAGCTTCTGAACAATTTCCAGTGGTGAGAGGTCCCCAGCTATACTATTCTGCCTCTCATCCACACTGCTGGGTCACACTCAGCAGCCAATCATACAGAAGGGCATTCATGCAGTCAGTCAGCCAATCAGGCATACAGTGCATTCAGGCCATACTCCTCCCTCTCAGACACAAGGAATGTGTATTAGGACCCAGCCATTCAACACTACACACTGCATTCATACCAGTTTTGGGCAGGGCTGTCTCAGTCTTTGTCTCTCATACCAGAAGCCAGACACCCACAACAAGAAGTGCATATTGGTCACACACTCAATTTGCCCAGGTCCCACCCACAGGGTGTACCCACAACATACAGTCACTGGGAAGGCTCCAGCCAGTCTGGCCTGGACTATACAACAACACCATATATGGAACATCCACCCCACAGCCAGTCAGGGGTAAGGGTCAGAGTCGGGGCTTCCCAGGACTTTGGGAAAACAAGATAACAGGCAATAGAAAGCAAGAGGCCACAAGGGCCATCTTGTTTCCTATCAGTAATCAACTGATTCCAATGGCAGGGCCTGGGTATCCCAAAATGGAGGTTACTCAGCACCTGTCAAATTCAGCATAGAGCTGCCACCAGCCCATACCCTGCTTTGTGGGCCACACACAGGTGCCTAAAAACATAAACTAGGGGCAAGGGTTGCACCCCCACCCATGGGTGCCATAGGGGTATCCCATGGGTCTGTACACCAAACTAAAAACCAGGAAGAGCTGCACTGCCAGGAGTCCCACATGGACTCCTGGGCAGAAAACAAAACAGAACACAAATGAAAAAGGACTACAGGACAAGGACAGGGAGGCCCTGTCCCTCCAATGCATTTCCAGCATCACTGTGCCAACCAAGGCTGCTGTTGTGGCCTCCCTTGCCACCCACCATAATTTCCGCCTGCTTGCCACCCGGTTCTCCCCAGAATTCCCCTGCCCTGGGGCCCCCTCAGCCATACCTGGGCCTCTGCCATTTGTGATTCCCTATGCGTTATTCTGGCTGTTGTTAATTGCTCATGGGTTGTTTGCTTGTCCCCACTGCCCCCCTACCTGAGGGTATCCCTGCCCTTGTGAGTTCCCAGCCCATGCCCCCGTCCCGCCCCAGTGCATTAATCCCTTGCTGTCCTGTGCCCATTGTCCCACCCCGCAGGCTCGCTGGTATCTGGGCCGGCGGATGCCGTGGGGGCCACTACACTACTACTTCCACTGGTGAGGGAGCCGTTGCGGCTCCTCTCCTTACTGCTTTTTCGCTTTTCTTTGCTGGTGGTAATGCGGCCCTGGGGGCCGCATTGGACCTTCTTGGCCTCTCTTCTACTCCCTCCTCCCCTGCAGGCTCTTTAACACCCCCTCTTGGAGCCAGATTACCGGGGAGGGAAGCAATATTGGCGTCTAGATCCCCGCCCTGCATCATTGTAATCAGGGCAGCAAATGTTCCTGGATCCATGTCCCTGCCCAGTTTACGCAGCCCTTGCTTCAGCAATCCTTTTCAGATTTCCCTGATGGTTGCCTTGCTTTTGTTATAACGTTATTCTCAACTTTTAATTTTCAGATTTTTGTAAAATGCCTCCTTAGTTCCCCCCTCTAGCACGTTCAGAGAGTACCCAAATTATGCACCCTCTCCCCGCCTTTGTGTCCCGCTCAATCAGCCGGTCTTCTACTATGAGCATGCGTTTTTGTAAAAATTCATGCAACCTCTCACCCTCCGTGTTAACCGCTTCTCACAGCACTTTTTAAAAAATAATCGACCATTTCCCACTCGCTTTCCCGGACTTTTAACAAATGCAACCTCTGCCCACTCAGCCTTTAACATGTGTGACCTCTTCCCCCCTCCACCTCCTGTTAAACACAGTTAACCCCTAGCTAACCAAAAATGTCACTGTAGTTCTGCCATCCTCCCGCCACCCCACAGCGCCACTTTCCTTTCATCCAGACTCGCCTGTGCAACCACCCTGACCAGCCTCCAATAGCCTCTCCTTAACTTTGTCTCCCCGCCGGCACTGGAACGCACACGATCAACAAAGACCTCCTTCCCTAAACGCGAATGGACCGACCGCGCGGACAATCACGCAGGAGTTCCAGGAGACGGATCTTCAGCAGCAAGAACGAGTACGCTGATGCAGGCAGGTCGACGGCACGGGTCCGGATGGCAGGAACACAGCGGCGTGACATCCTCCCAAGGTAAGGCACAAAACGGTGCTCTTTTGCACTCTTGCCCTCCTTTTTATGGGACATTTCGTGCCACTGCGCTCCCGTACCAAGCCCAAGCCCGCTAAACCTGCCTGGCCTCCTGCCGTGGAACTGGTTCCATCTGGCACCTCCTGCCTACAGTCGGCCCAGCCCCTCCCATGCTCCCAGGCCACCCACCGGCCCGCCCAACCCACAACCCCCAACCAGGCATCACCGCAAAGGCGGGTTCTTTGCCTTTTGTACTGTGGCATGGCATTGGTTTACTTTTGTTAAGGTCAAAGTCAACATCATAAGTGTTCTTACATAGGACGGGGGATGTGGGGTGCAGCCCGTAATTGTTTTCTTACTGTTGCATGACATTTTCTACTGGCATTAGGGGGTAAATACAACATGAGTGTTGTTATATGGGGGATTTGTGTAAAGATAATGATGTGTTATTTTTATAGTGCTTTCGTCAAAGCACTGTACAGAGAACATATTTATATAAAATGATCACCCAACCAAAGTTGGTACTCATTTATTGACCTCAGAAGAATGAAAGGTTGAGTGAGCCTTGCTGGGATTTGAACCTGGGACCTGCAGATTATCTGGCATTAAGGCAAAGTCAACAATAGCATGTTCTTACGTGGGGATATGGCATATATTGTCATAACCAGCATGAACATGTTTTGTTATAGTATCATTACTGGCATCATGGGCAAAATAAACAGGAATATTTTCTGATGTGGGAATACTGGCATACATAGGAGCACCAGAATGGACGTGTTTGGGCACGATCAGTATGAACATGTTATTTACACGTGCTGGCATAGAGTGGGCCACGGCATTATGAAAATGTGATTGAAAATGCTCCAGTGCATTGTTGATGACTTGGCATCTAATGGACTTTTTTCATGTTTCCCCTACAAAACCGATTGTAAACCGCGTGACTCTTTAACCTAATGTATCACAGAAAGTGTACTGTAAAATTCACGATTTCAACCTCTTATTTGAACATTTTTCTCTGGGAGAGAACCCCCTCTGAACCCACCTGGGTTGGTTCGCTCTAGCAACTTTCAAAACTGCCATCCAGCCCCCTGCCCCCAAAATGTTGTGGCTGGCTCTGCCCTGCTTGCACTGCCTCCTGCTCCCCCCCCCTCCCCCAGCACCATCCACTGGACCGCCCTTCCCCTTGACCATGAAGCTTAATCTCCGCTCTAATCATAGATTCATGCCCCCCCCCCTCCCCCAGCACCATCCACTGGACCGCCCTTCCCCTTGACCATGAAGCTTAATCTCCGCTCTAATCATAGATTCATGCCCCCAACAGCACATCCCACCACTCTGATCTCCCCCTCTTCCTTGCCATCTACACTGTCTAGTCCAGCACCAGGCAATATATTGACAGGTTGTCAATACTGTATATACTTAGTTCTCTGTTTGTGCAGTCCCCAGTTAATGCTCTCACTACAGCCCTTTGCCTTCACAGGATCCCAACCTATGGCACCCATGAACCACCTTTTCCTATGTAAAGCAGGATTGCTCTAGTGCCTATGTGCAGAACTTCTGTTCCAGGCGCTAACCTATTCATGAATAAATACAAGTACAAATGCATTCTTAAAAAACAAGTATTGGCCAAGGCAACTGTTTTGGCTTTTGTATAGCCATTTTCAAGGCACTGCCATCCTATGCACAGTTGCTCGCACCAATGGCTTGCCGTGCCACCGGATGGCCCGCGGTCGTACCGTCATTTGCCACGCATATCCATGATACGTGCAGGTGCTCACATCATATGGTAGCTACTGCTATTGTATACCAGGCTTTGCCATCGTGGGAGTACACACTGAATCATTGGCTTTTTATGCCATTCAAATGTATCTGTTGCCATTGTAATCAGAATAGCATAGGGTGGTCCTGTGCCATTGATATCTGATTACTTGGCCTGGAGGATAGCTCAGGGGCAATGCGGGCAACGCAGAGCAACACAGGTTCGAATCCCAGTCCCCCGCTTACAGACTGGTCTCCAGTGTTAAGCCCGTTATAAAAGGTTAATTAATTACCTATGCCCGCATAATACAAACTGGGGGTACCAGCATACATGTATTAGGTCTAAGAGCTGCAGGTTGCCTAGGCATTGGGTGCATTGATCCGTTGAGCTATATCAAGAGCTTAGGGATGCATGATACAGTATCAAACAAGAACTGTAATAGAAAAAGCGTATTGGTTCAAGGAATCGTGTTGATTTTGCTGTTCCAAAGGAACTGCATTGAAAAGCAGAATGTTGCCGAACTGACAATTCTCTATTCCAGGGCTGCCTCTCCGTTGAGGCATCCAGTGCAACCAAGGGGCTACACAAGAATTATTTGGAATCTTAGCTGCACATTTCCCTGCTTACTCATATGACTAATCCTACTTGGTCCCCAGCTTTACACTTGCTTTGTCAGTACAAGAGTTGTTGTGTTCCTGTGCCCATTTTCATGTATTCACGGTCGTTTTGCCAGGTCAATAGTTAGGGCATATGCCAGAGAATGGTATTCGGAAGAGGGTGCAGCTTTTGCGAGAGCTAGGGAGCTGTGCTGAGAGTAACTGTTTTTTTTAGCATCTGACAGGGTATTCCTTAGTGTCTTAACGCCAGAGTGCAGACAGTCATTAGAGCTTTCTCTAAACGAGAGCTTTTGCATCAGAGTAACATGGTGGTTTCCCGAGATAGCCCTTTGTATTCAGTGCCTGCTGTGCGTGTCTGTATCCTGAACTTTTGGGCGGAGTGGATTCTCGCAAGGACTACTCATTACCCCTTCTCAGGTCGGTCATATCATTCAGTGCCTTTATATATGGTAAAAATAATACCTAGAATAACAGGATTTAGAAATGGGAGCTCTCAGCACAAGCAGATTGGTAACATACGTGCACTAACGCTGTTTCTAAACCTGGACTAATATTGATTATAACTCACAGTACCCTCTTTATACCGTGAAGCACATTGCAATACACGCCTTACTATCACTACACAACCCGAGCACCTCAAACTGTTATTAATGCACCTTTTTATATGCATGCAAAAACATTGTTTTATACTATATTTAAATTGTAAAAAATGCAACCTTTTTGGTTATATATTGACTACAAGAATAAAGCTTTATAAAAAATGTCAATAAAGCATACATGTTTCGAAAATGCACTGTTTCCTGTTATTTACAAAAACCGTATCATTGCCCTTGCTTCTCAATGAATGGGTGTGGGCACACTGTCATGCCCTGTCCCTCAGGTCGTACCCTCTGACCGAGACAAGGCGGAAAGAGAACACAGAGGGGGCCCCAGTAAGGGGGAGACCTAAGCCGAGGGGCACAGTAACAAAGAACTCACCCCAATAACTAGAGTGGTCTGGAGACAGAGAGATCCCAACAGATAGAACTAAGGGGAAGACCCTAAAACTAACACCCCCTTTGTACAAAGAGCAGCTGCACACAAGAACTCTACGAAGGGGGGGGACCTGAGAATGAACCCCAAGATGATTAGGATCAACAAAACAGAAACGGCCAGAATCCCCCTGTTTGAAATACTTTTCATCCTGAAAAATCGAATCAAGAATGTTTGAATCACAAATTCAGCTGTACGTCATGCATAGAGCTTATCTCACCCCCGGTTAGATCGCCAGGTTTGGTGGCCAGGTGGTCCAGAAATGCCCTAGGTGCGGGGAGGTGGAGGCCGGGCTACTGCATATGTTCTGGGCCTGTCCAGAGGTGGGAAGGTTTTGGTCAGAATTAAAGACACGTATGGCAGGATGTGGTATAACCATAGAGGTGGAGTCGGCCTGGGCATGCATGCTGGGGGGTTTCCCTAGGCCACGTAACTTAAGGCACATAAGCAAAATGAAGGACCTAGCATTTATCCTGGCCAAACGAAGGATTGCAATGGGCTGGAAAGCGGCCCAAAGACCAAGGATAGAACTGTGGTGGGCCGACCTCCTGAAATGGGCAGAGGCAGAAACGTCTGTTTGGTTTGACATGGTATGCAGGGGAGGGGAAGAGGAGGTAGGACCCCTAGCTGAATGGAGACAGTTGGTGGCCACGATGAGAGGCCCACCTCAGTCTGATTCAAGTTATGTTGAGACGGATACCGAAATGGCAAACCCGCCTGAAGAACTACAGACTGCTGATATGGACAATGTTGCTCAAGTTGGGGGGATGGGAGCGCGCAGGACTGAAGAAAGTGGTTTTACAACATTATGAAGTCAAACTGTGTGCAGATGTCCCAAGTTTTGTAATGTTTGGTGTGGTGTTAAAATAATACAAATTGTTTAAAAAAAAAAAAGAATGTTTGAATCAATCTTATGTAGGTCTTATATATGGCACCACCCCAATTCCCACAGCACATACTCATCCTCACGCTTAATTCTGAACAGCTATGGCTGTGCGTTACCTATGGTGTGGTAGTATATGGCAGACCACGTGAAGGATATCTAGTTATGAGCCACGGCTGGATTTCTGCAATGGAATACCTAGCACCACAAAGCTCCTACAGCTTGGCACTCATCTCTGGCCCGATGATTTATAGCATGGTCCGGAGGATAGTTCAGGGGCAACGTGCTCCCCCTGGAATCAAGACAACACGGAGCACCACACCTTCGATCCTTGGGTCCGCGCTTAGAAACCTCTCAGTATTAAGTGTGTTGTAAATAACCTATCATATCACAAGAAAAAGGGAGAGTCTAGGAGGTGAAGTAGCTCACAAGTTCCAATGCACAACAAATAAATGTACAATTACCTTCAAACCGGCGTCTTTAAAAGAAGTAGGACAGGAGTAGAAAGGTAAACATGGGAAATACAAGTCTGGAGTGGATTTGATTCAAAGAGTGTCATGTTGAGTGCAGCGAACAACACTTAGGAGCTCATTACACTCCTGGGTGTAATTTGGTGACGGGGAGCCATTACGTGTAGACATTCATGTAGGTGGCTCCCTGCTGACAAATATTGGTCAATTGCATGCCGAAGTGCAAATGTGCAGGGCAAAAGGCATGTACACCCGTATACAGTGCCTTTTGCCCTGCACGTTTGCACCTCGCCATGCAAATGAGTAAACAATGCCTGCCAGAGGGGCTGCAAGTGGGGGGGGGGGGGGCTAAAGGGGCTATAGCCCCGGGTCTTTTGGTTGTAGCCCCGGATAGAAGCTCGGGTGTTACAATCAAAAATCTAGCTAGCCCTGAGTCCTGCCAGTCCCGACATTAGTGTATCCCTGGATCTTTTCCAGACCTAGCAACACCCCCGATGCCTGCCATGCTTGCATGACAGGCAGCATTTACAATGGATCCCTATGGAGTCTGCCTGCTTTATGCTGGCCCACAAAGCAGGCGGACGCTATAGCGATCCCCAGTATTTGTGCCTGCATGAAAATGCATCCCGGTGCAAAAGCTGGGGCATTTTTATGGCGGAAATAAAGGGAGACGGCGGAAGCACAAGTTGCGTTCCACCCCTCCTTTCCACCAAACAAATGAATGAAAGTGGGGCGTGACGTTAATGCCTTACGCAAGGCTTTTACACCTTCCATTAATGTTACGCCCCAATGCAACATGAGCTCCTTAGTGCTTTAAGCAGTCCATTGACCTTTTGCCTCCTGAGTAAACAAGACTCGTCAAATGAAAAGATGCCAAAAACTTGCAAGAGGCCAGAGGCGGTATAAGGTGACCTGCAGGTGGTTAACACCTTCATATCCGTAGGTCGTCAAAGTCCAGACACTGCCCCCTTTGCCAAGTTTAGGAAATATGCAAACCTCAGCATAACATATACATGGTAATTATACACTAGATGAGTAGCTATCAACTACATGGACAAATATTAATGAGGGGTGCCAAGTGACATCTGATAGACAACTTTTTCCATCCCCTGTGCTGAACTCATGGACCAGCACTGCAGGGAGAGCAAAGGGGAGGCATGAGGGAACTACAGTATGTATAACATAAAATTACTCGGTAGACTCCCCCAACCGGCCACAGTAACCCAATATTCAAATTAAAGAAATAGGACAGCGCCTCAAACAGTAGCACACATTTCAATAAATCAGAGTGCGTCTTAAAACCTTTTAGTAAGTAAAGGGAGATGTTAGAAGAAAGAGAAAAATGGTACTGGTTGTGAAGGGACTCCCCATTGCATTGCATTGTATTGTATTGCACCATGGACCACAACTGTCTTCCCGGGACACAGAGAGATCCCCTTGGCTACCAAGCCGTGAGGCTAATTGTTGTCCCAAGTGTGTGGCGCGGGCCCTTTAAGGGCACGCACGCGACGGAGTGACATCTCACTCCGTCACGTGCATCTATAAATAAATGGGGCGTTCCCAGCAGCATCAGAGCCACCGCGGAGCCCGCACTACCAACACTGCGTCTGTGTCCGGGGAGTGGGGGGCTCACGGGGCGGCGGTTCTTCAGAGACGGCTAACAAAGTGTATATAAACTTCTAGCCCACATTGCAGATCTCTGTTTTTTTCTGTTGTTTTACTGTTGACAGATAGGAAAACAAAAGCAACAAATACAACACAACACAAAAACAAAGCCAGTTCAAAATATTACACTGGAAGAGGTGAGATTCAAACCCAGCTCCAAAGGCAGCTCGCTCGGCGTGGAAGGGTGGTGGGGAGGGGGGTGAAGCAGGCATTCACTTCACTACCATCGAAGGGCTGCTGAGAGGGGAGGCCCTGTACAGAGAAGGTGACTGGGGACAGCGCAGCAAGGGGCCAAGCATGAAGGCAGGGGCCAGCTCAGTTTTCAGTATGCATGAGGGATGTCATTGCAGGACATGGAGCTAATAACCCCTGCAGCCATCCATTTGCCTTTACTCCCAATTATCTTTGCGCATGCACACCATGTTTTTAACCCCCATGAATTGGCATGACACAAGATTTCAATTGGCAAAATTGGCCGCAGTTTTATTTCCATGACAACAGAAGTATTTGTACACAATAGTGACCTCATTCTGCGCGTGTGGCGCTTGCTTGCCGGATTTCCTTTGCTTCCCCCTATACTTGGTATAGTAGGCCCCCAACTCCCCCGACCCATTGTACCTGTTCCTATCCTGCCCGTGCAGGGGTCCGTGGGTGGGGAGAGCGCCGTTTGTTTCGGGGGGGAAGCTGAGCCTTGTTTGTTCCTACCAGGCGCCCCCGCCGTTTAGGCCCAAGAGGCGCTGGTCCAGAAGAGCAAAGACCCATTCTGTTTCCTTCTGGCTCGTCCGGAGTCTATCATTTGTGCTTGGTTGCCCAAACACCGCCAACTTGTCATCTTCTGACCTGGGTGCCCTGCGACAGCACAACCCGGGTGTCCTCCTCCTTGTATTTCGCGGGTGGGTGGGTGGAAACGAAATTCCTTGTCCTTGTCAGGTGGCGGCGACCGGGTCCCAGTGCAGGAGCGAGATGCCTGGTCCCTGGTCCCGCCTGCTTATATCCTGCAAGCCCCGCCCCCTTCCTTTTGTTTATCCTTCGCGGGCTTTTTGGCCCATTCAGCTTTGGCGCCGTTTCGCCCCCTTGTCCTTTACCCTTCCGGGTGAGGGCCCCGGCTCCCGGCGGCATGACCCCGCAGGGGTTACCCTGCTGCCTCCTCCATTTTGCGGACGTTTTCCGTCGTCAGCTCCATAACCCCTGCAGCCGTCCATTTGCCTTTACTCCCAATTATCTTTGCGCATGCACACCATGTTTTTAACCCCCATGAATTGGCATGACACAAGATTTCAATTGGCAAAATTGGCCGCAGTTTTATTTCCATGACAACAGAAGTATTTGTACACAATAGTGACTTCATTCTGCGCGTGTGGCGCTTGCTTGCCGGATTTCCTTTGCTTCCCCCTATACTTGGTATAGTAGGCCCCCAACTCCCCCGACCCATTGTACCTGTTCCTATCCTGCCCGTGCAGGGGTCCGTGGGTGGGGAGAGCGCCGTTTGTTTCGGGGGGGAAGCTGAGCCTTGTTTGTTCCTACCAGGCGCCCCCGCCGTTTAGGCCCAAGAGGCGCTGGTCCAGAAGAGCGAAGACCCATTCTGTTTCCTTCTGGCTCGTCCGGAGTCTATCATTTGTGCTTGGTTGCCCAAACACCGCCACGCCAACCGGTGGGTTCCCGCCCTCCGTTGGCTCCCTTCTTCCTCGTTCCTTCTCACAATTCCAGCAATTTGGTGCAAATGTTCCAGAAAAAGAGCTCCATTCCCTTAGGGGATAAGTGCACCCCATCGGCTAAGAAATACTCGGGGGTCTTCCCGTCAATCAGACCATGCCTGATCTGATAGAAACCTCTGCCCTTGCAGAATTTGGCCACTGCCCCGTTCAGCTTCCTCCTTGATTTCTCTACCGCCGAATGGTTTGCCGCCCCCCTCCATTGCAACCGCGGAATCACCTCGGACCAGATGATCTCCGTCTCCCCCATCTGTGCTGATATTTCCTGTAAAGAGCTTGTGATGTCTCTCAGCAAGGTCCCCCTCCCTAAGCTGGTCAGGTCGTTCCCTCCCAAGTGTATTACCAACACATCCGGCTTCCGCCGTTTGTTTAGCAGCGTATGCAATTGCCCTTTCAGCTGGGCCCATTTCATCCCTGGCACCCCGTGCCATTCGATCTTGAATTCTCCTGCCGTCAAGATCTCTTGCTGCTGGTTCCAGCTTGCCTTTGCCCTTGAGATGAATGAGTGCCCCACCACCCATACTGTGCGTAGTTTCCTTTGGTGCACTGCTGGTAAATGACATGGAGGGAACGGCATGGTTATCTTTACACTTTTTCCGGCCTGACATAACGTTTATAACATCCTGACGACCATCTCCCCAATCTCTTAATCTCTTCGGCCCCTAGCCCCCGACTGATGCTGAGGTGGCGGCCCCAATCCGAAAGGAATGTGTCCCAAACTGGCCCCCTGCCATACCCATTCTCTCCAGCCCAAGGGACATTACTTTTTTGAACTGAAATCGGCTTAGCGCGGACCCATCCTTGTGAGTGAGCCATGGCGCCTCAGCCCCTGATGGCCGCCTCTGTCGCATAAAGTTTGCCGCTGCCGCCACCGGGCAAACCCTGCTCGCCTGAATGGCATGTACGGTCAGCGCCGTACCCTTTCCTTTCTGATCCGTCTTTGACCGCCTCACATAAATGACGACCTGAGCGCTCCCCACTTGGATGTCCCTGACGCGCAAGAACCCACTCCTTTTGCCGTTCTTGTTTTCCGGCACCAATTCGCTGATTCTGAGCGCCCCAAAAAATGCCACAGTAAAAGCCGCCGAGAAGAGCACACGCTCCGATTCATCCCGACATACTTCCCCCAGGCATTTAATTAATCCGTGCAATTTCCCAATATCGATTGGCCGTCTCTCATCCGGTTTTGCTGTGCTTTGCCTTGCCCAGCCTTTCATGGTCAGTATGACATAATGCTCCTTAGTGGGGTCCTTCTCCCCGTGTACTTTTGCATGATGTGCTATGGCCGCTAGGTGATAGCTTACCCAAGCCCGAGTCTTCCCTGTCTTCCAGCACCAGCCTATGAATGCTCTCACCGGGTTCTCCCCGGGGTCCCCTGCTAGTACCTCCTCTTGGAACTGTGCAAACCGAATCCAACAAGCCCTGTACCTCTTGGTTGTACCGGGTGCCAGGGCAGTTTCAACTAATGCGGTCAGATCGCCCCAATCATCCCCCACCATTGTACCTCGAATGGGGTCATCTCCTCCCTTGCTTCGGGGCAGCTCTCCCGGAACCGGTCCCACTGTAAACGAGACAGAGAATCAGCGGCCGTGTTTTTCACCCCTGGAATGTGCCGTGCTCTAACCTCAATGTTCAACTCTAACAAACTCCTGGTGAGTTCTCTGAGGAGCCTCAGCACCCTCGGGTTACTGGACGATCCTGTGTTAATGATCTGTACCACAGCCAAGTTGTCCGACCATAGCGAGACCTTGGAATTTTGCAGCTGCCCGCCCCACAGCTTGAATGCAACCACTATGGGGAATAGCTCTAGTAGCGTGATATCTTTTGTGACCCCCTCCTTGTGCCATTCCTCTGGCCACGCCATGCCGCACCATCTGTCCCCCAGGATAGCCCCGAAACCCAGGGACCCGGATGAATCCGTGAACAGTTTGAGCCTCTGACTGCTTGCCCAGTCCGCCCTCCAGATTGCCACCCCGCTGGAACCTGACAGGAAGCCATCCCACATTCTGAGATCCTCTTTTACCTCTGCACCCAATCTGACGTGCTGTGCGGCATGTTGTAAGCCCACCGTTTTTAGTTCTATACTTCTGGCAAATGCCCTCCCTGCTGGTATCACTTTGCCTGCAAAATTGAGGTTTCCAGCCAGCACTTGCAATTCCCTCAAGGTCGCTTTGTTTTTACCCATCAGCTCCCGAATCAAGCCCCTCAGTTTTCCTACCTTGTCCTGAGGGAGCCTACACTCCCCTTTAACTGAATCGATCTCGATCCCCAGAAATGTCAATGGCGTTGCTGGCCCCACGGTCTTTCCTGGTGCAAGGGGAACCCCTAGTCGTTCCATTTTATTTTGAAATATCTCCATCATGGATCTGCACTCATCCGTCCCCTCCCTCCCCACGAAGAGAAAATCATCCAAGTAGTGCAATATTCCCCCATTTTTTATCTCCTGCCTTACCGTAAACTCCAGAAAGGAGCTGAATGCCTCAAAATATGAGCAGGAAATGGCGCACCCCATGGGGAGGCATTTGTCATAGTAGTACTTGTCCCCCACCTTAAAACCCAGCAAGTGGTGACTATCCTCGTGGATTGGTAATAGACGGAAGGCAGATTCTATGTCAGCTTTCCCCAACAATGCCCCTTCCCCTGCCGCTTTTACCATTAGTATCGCATCCTCCAGGGAGGCGTACTGCACCCTGCACTGTTCCTCTGGGATGCCGCTGTTCACTGACTGACCCTCGGGGAAGGATAGGTGGTGTATCAGGCGGAATTGACCCTCCTCCTTCTTCGGCACCAGTCCTAGTGGCGATACCACCAGATTGCTCATGGGGGGCCTAGAAAATGGGCTGGCCACTCTCCCCAGCCCCACCTCTTTGTTAACCTTCCTTTCCACCACCTCGGGATTCTCCAGAGCCGATCGTAGGTTGGCCGCCTCCCTTCCCCCTTGAGAACCTGCCCCCGGGATCCTAAAGCCCCACCTGAACCCTTGCCATAGTAATTTTGCGTCGGCTTTGTTATGGTACTCATTTAGGAAGGGAGTCATGGCAAGAAGGCTAACTGGTGTGGGCAATGCCCTTTTAATCATACATTTGTCATTCATTGTTACCACAGCATTGCCTTGTTTTGTCGGCGCATCACTCAACATTCCCTTTATTCTTTTGTTTCCCTCCATCCCCGGGTTTAGCCTCTCCCGGAGTGGCCCTGCGGGTGCCCGTACCACCGCCCCTCTGGTGCTTGTACCTGCATGTCTTCCCGTATGAGCAATACCCTTCTGCAAACCGCCAGCAGACTTCTGGCTCCCCCTGGTGGGCTGCTGCCCGGTACACCCAGCAGGAGGGCCCGCGAAAGGACCCTCTCCCCCGTTGGGGGAACCCGCCTCTGCCTCTCCCACCCCGAGACTTCTCTCCTAGTGACTCGTCCTGTGATTCCCTGCAGGGCACCACTTTGTCCATGTACCCCCCGACATCCATCTCGTCCCATGACATTGCTGGCCATATCTGCATTTTTAATCTAAAGCCTCGGTCATACTCCAGCCATCCCTCGCCTCCATACTTCTGATACAAATCATGCACATATTGTTCGTACGCTATCATCGCCAGTGCATCCTGCGGGTACCTCTCCAACATTACTGACATATACATCCTATAAGCTTTTAGCCAGTTGTTAATGGAACGCTCCACCTTGGTGGCCTCCCTGTCCATTCTTGACCCCACGGGAGCCCTGCCAACTGTGCTTGCTGCCCGCCTCCCATAGGTGGGCCCACACTAGGCAGCCCGACAGATAAGAAACCCCCGGGCGGTATCCCCCTCTTCTGAGGCAATTGACTTATTCCACCCGCCTGTGCCCAGCCTTGAGTGCTACCGCTGCACCAGGGCCCTCCCAGCCCTTGTGATGCCCCCAGATGCGTGGCTATACTTCCTTGAGACAGTCCCCCTACCACCATACCAGTACTGGGCACAACATTCGGCATTTGCCCCATTTTCCCCCATGCTTGCATGCATTCTAACACCATACCTTTCACTGTCTCCAGGGATGTTGTTCCTCCACCCGCGACATCCACCGTTCTGGTCGCAGGAGCGTTGGGTGGGCTCACTCGATTCCCTGGAGCCTCAGCAGGTGTAGGAGCCGTTAAGGCCGCATCCTCCTGCGCCCTCCCCTTCTGCCGTGGTCTCTTGGTGCTGCTGGCCTGCTCCTTGCTCGCTTTAGCCCTGGCCGTCATTGTCCTTTTCCTTTTGCTCCCCTGGGTCTCCTCTTCTTCTTCTTCCTCCCCCAGGCTGTGGATCTCGGCCTCGATCACGGTGGCCTTGCTGCCACTGTCCTGAAACATCAGAGGGGAGCTTTCCACCCCCTGGCTGCGCCCTTCCTGGCTAGGTTGGGCCACCATCCTGGACATCGAGTCCGGGCCATGGGTTGCTGCTGCACCCTGGCCAATTCCATGAATGACGCCAGATCCATTTGGCGGCCTCGCAATGGGTCAACCACCTGCTTCTTGCTTCTCCTGGGCCGCTCGTTGCTGCTGCCCGTGTTCAGTGCTCATGTGTAGCCGCTCCTCCCCTGCGGCTGCCTCCTTGCAGCCTGCCGAATGCTTCCGTCCTCTTGGAGGGAGGGCGTGGGCGTCTGCGTGCCCCTGCGTTGGCCCCTCCGCCCGGGATGTTTCTGGCCGTGAGGGGGGGGAGGACCGGGGGCGGGCTTGCGCTCGCGGATGCGCCTCCGGCTGGTGTTCCCCTCGACCTGTTCCTCCGACCGGGTTGCAGCCCCGTGTGACCCAGCCGACTTTCCTTGCTCCTTGCCTCCGGCAGCCGCTAGGCGGGCTCACCAGCAGCTCTGCTCCGCCTTCGACACCTCGATACCTGGTCCTGGGCTGGGCCCGCCTTCTCACGCCACTGCTTCAGATCAGCCGCGCTGCCCCTCCGCGCCCGCCGGCTGTCTTCCCCCGGCTGCGCGATCCCGCCTGCCGGATCCTTGCGGTCGACCTCCCTCCGCATTCCTGGCTCTGCTCGGCTCCTTCTGCTAGGCGGGCGATCCAGCTAGCAGTCCTCCGTCTCTACTTCCAGCCGCGCCGCAACTCCCGATCAGCTGGGCCGTCCTTCCACGCACGCCGGCTGTCCTCCACCGGCTGCACGATCCTGCCTGCTGCTTCCTCGTGGTCGTTTTCTCGACGCGTTTCCCGGCCCGGTCACTGGTCCTCCTTCCTTCTGCTGGGCGGGCGAGCGGCAACAAACGAAATTCCTTGTCCTTGTCAGGTGGCGGCGACCGGGTCCCAGTGCAGGAGCGAGATGCCTGGTCCCTGGTCCCGCCTGCTTATATCCTGCAAGCCCCGCCCCCTTCCTTTTGTTTATCCTTCGCGGGCTTTCTGGCCCATTCAGCTTTGGCGCCGTTTCGCCCCCGGCTCCCGGCGGCATGACCCCGCAGGGGTTACCCTGCTGCCTCCTCCATTTTGCGGACGTTTTCCGTCGTCAGCTCCAGAAACACGGGTCACACCAGTTGCTCTCTCACTTCCGAACTGCCGGCTTCCGGCAGCGCAGGTTCTTTATTTGCACCTCACGTCACCACGCACGTGAGACGTGGGGCGGATATAACAGCAACTGTGTTTACCCTCTCCGTCACCCAGAGAGTTGGTCGGGGCCACAAAATGGACATTACACATTTCACGGGTGCTAATGGCTGTTGTACAGCTGTCCTAACATTCTAATGTGGCTTCTCTAAATCTTCCCGGTTTAAACAGAACATTGGCCTTGGTGTGTGGGGCTCACTCCCCCTTGTTATAGGCCCGCGTTGCTTGGTGAGGCGGCATGTAGCAACCAGTATAGCTCACCATGGCAGGCTACGCTTCTATATATTAAGCATGTGCAAAACTGAGCTTGCACGTTCCAAATCAATAACCAGTCACTGAGCACATGTCATTGTTTCTTTATTTTATATATTCATATTTTATACTGTAGCATTTTTGCGCGCAATAAACATACATAGCTGGCTCTGTGCTTCCCGGTTAGACTCGTGACGGATCCCAGGACTTAAAATCAAGAGCATGTGTTGCAATGAATGGGCCATTCTTGGTGTTCCTTAAGCACTGGAGGCAGAATGCTAACGAGCACGTTCCGGAAATGAACCAACGGCCCCTATTGCCTGCGTCACCAGAGGCCCCCTGAGAGAGGCCCAGGAGTGCTGAGCCTGGTAACTAGCAACCCTCTCTCATTAGCAGAGCCCCTTCATTGCTGGGCCTCGCAGTCGCACATGGGGCGCCGCTTCTTTTTCAATACAATGGAAAGTTCTCGTTTCTAGAGCTCTGGTTAATGAGCGCGCTGTAAACACGGTGCCCGAAATGAATCCCTATGAAAATGAAACTGAGTGTACTTAAAAAATCATCATGTACAAAAAAGTCACACAGAAATGGATCTCGGGGCGAACAATAAGAGGGCTGCCGGGGGAAAAAAATTCAGCACAGGCTGCTTAATTAATGGCAGGCGGCACCTATTAACCCAAAATGGAAACGTGGGGCCTGTTCTGAACGGCATACTTTGTATTGGAAAGTCACTTGACTGTGACGTCATCTGGGCTTATTTTACAGCAGGGCCTGCCTCAGTCACTTCACTCGTGCCAAGAACGGAACAAGTGACATTACATTAATTTACCAGGTATTTATAAACTTGGCTTGAACAACTGCCAGCAAACATTTAATTTGCCAGTACGCCTGCTGCTAGGCAGTGTGGCTAGGAAGGAAACTTCGCACGGGTGACTAGTGCCAGGCAAACATCATGCAAATACCAAACTGCCCAATTGAAGCTGTATCCTGCCAGCTGTGCCAAGCCCACCCAGTCCCGGTTTTATCGTTTGCATTCTGCTTCTTACAATTTTGTTTTTCTGCATACAAATGCAAGACATCACAGAATGCAAATGGAAAGTGGACCAAACAAGTTAGTCACGGCTGATGCATGGCAACTTGAGAGCTCCGTCAGAAATCACACATATGTAGGCGCCACCGGGGCCAAGTTTACAAATTGATTTTGCGGGGCACTTTACATGTGGTAGCGCATCAGAAGCAGGCTGCGGTGCAGGCGGTTCCATGCAGTCATCAGGGCACGAATCCTAAAAAAGTAACATACACGAGGAGTGACGCCATCATTAAATTGACAAATCTAATTGAAACATGTGCATTTTGTTCATTCGACTTTTCATATTCAAAGAAAGTGCACAGGATTAAAGAGCATTTGCCTTTCATAATATCAACACACGAAAAATAAACTCAGAGGAAACATTTCAAAAAGGTGTGCATGCTTAAATCGGTGGCAAACTATTCCCTGGAGGACCAGTTCGAACATGGGACAGTTTATCTACAGTTGCCGTGGACCCCTCCTCTGACCATATGGCCTAGGGGGAAAGTGATCGAGTTTGAAACCTGGCAACCGTGGTTTTAAGCATTGTTAATAAACGATTAAACGGACAAAAAAGTGCGTTTATTTGCTTCTGCTGTCAAAAATACACAGGGGAAGGCATCCAAACTATCCAATCCTGGATGGCTGCACACAGCCTCTGCCTCAACGAAGAAAAAACAGGACTTCTCCTTGTTGGGTCCCCTGCCCGCTTGAATAGTCTCCCCCAGGAGTACACATCCTTCATCATTGATGGCCACAAGATCCTTGTCGCACCTTCTGTTAAGACCCTTGGGGTCTATCTCAACTCTTCTCTCGCCATGTCCCGCCGCGTCAACCATATTGCTTGGACATCAGGTTATGCTATTAAACTAACCAATGCCAGTAAACCCTCCCTCACGACCACTGACCGTCTGGAAGTTGCCTGGGCACTAATATGCTCGAAACTTGACTACTGCAACTCCCTGATTTGCAGTACCTCTGAAAAAAACCTTTGCAAACTACAAACAACCCAGAACAACGCGCTCAGAGACGCTCTTGACGTTGGCAAACAGGACCATATTTCAGATGCCAGGAAAACAGACCACTGGCTCCCTCTCAAGGATAGAATCATCTTCAAAATTCTATCGCTCACCGACCGCTGTCTCTTGAATGACGCTCCATGTTACCTAGCTGACAATTTGAAAAAATACTCTTCAGTAAGGCCCACATGAGCTGCCTACAGTCATCGCTTTGTCACACCAAGGTTCAAATGAGCCAAAGCTGGGGGCTCCAGTTTCCCAGTCCGGGCACCGTCTCTTTGGAACAAGATACCCCCACATCTACATGGAGAACCGTCCTACAACGTCTTCAGAAAGCACCTCAAAACTCTTTTTCATCTGACTCTTCCCTCCCATGCCTCCTCCCCCACTGATCCACGCCTGTTCTCTCTGTCTCTAGCGCCTAGATGCCCATGGGCTTTTTGCGCTGCTATAAATGTACCAATAAATCCACCCTCTGAAAGAAAAACGTGGGCCGACGCCATCCACCCGTGTGTACCCTCGACTGTGCCTTAGGTGGTGTTGGGTATTTTGTGTAGATTTAGGGCCTAGCGGTATTTTCTTACCGCCAAAAACAAAAGTAATTTAGCAATAATCACTCCTTGCATTTAGATTGCGTTTGGTATTATAGTGGTATAGTGGCTATGCATTATTTCAGTACACATTTGGTTGGTATACATTTCGTTGTGGTATAGTGATGAGCATGCTTTTCTGTTCTACTGGTGGTCCCCCTATACAAAACCCCCTTTTTCTTGCTTTGTCTGTTCGTATGATCACTAGAGAGACCTTGGGTCTACATTTTATGGATACCACAATTTTCACATATAGCATTCACCAACCCCTGTGGTATTATGACTAATTTATTTACATTAGTGAAATTATATTTCCAGAGGCCTCTCTCTCTGCTGATTCATATACGCTCAGCAGACTATCGTATTATGTTCCTGTCATGAGCACTGCTCCCGAGAAGCCAAGTCAAGCCCAGCATCCCCGGAAGCAGGCTCACGACCCTCGTCGCCGGCTCCAGCAAACCCCTATTGGGGCCCTTTGGACCATGTCCTGGCGCCTCTGGCGCCAGGCTCATAAGGAACCTCAGTCCCGGCGCCAGGGGCGCCGGGCTCATAATTCTTGCAAAGGTGCTTGGGTGGACCTACCTGTAGCAGACCATGCTGCATACTCACCTTTGCAAATGCTGGCAGGATGAAGTCCCCAGCCTTCTGCTGGGAGGAACTATTCCCTGAACTGGGACTACTTTCTTACCTGGTTGGGGCTGGTGCCACTCCTTAGCTCTGGAACACAGGAACTCTTTTACCTGGGCGAGGCTGAGGAAGAAGACACCCAATCACTCCAACACTATTTAAACCACACCCGATTGGGAAAACGTGCTTCGCGTTATTCTGCATCTGCAGCAGGACGCTCACCGAGTCAGCTCCAGCATTCCAGTGACATCTCCAGCTTCAGCTCAGCAACCTGTGGAAGAAAGACACGAGAACTATACTTACCATCCAGGAATCCAGACACCGGCAGAACCTGCAAGCAAAAGAAACATAAGGTTAGCAAGTTGCAACACGTTCGCAGCCGCGCTCGCTTACCTGATCCATCTGTGCTTTCACGGATTCTTCACGGCCTTCTCTTCAGCAGCCTAACGGCACCTGTAAAGACAAAGAACATTGTTAAGTAGGAATCGGGTGAAGGCGGCCGCATTTACTTTTCTTACCTGCTTTTGTGCGCGGATTACGATCTCTTCAACCGCAGCAGCCCGGCACCTGAAAACAAGAAAAGACATTATTTAAGTGCCATTAAAGACTGCAAGAAAGCCTAACACTTAAGTGTTTCCCCACGTGCATCCGCGACTGGGAAAGCGCCCGCAAGGTCCCGACACCTGCAAATAAGAAAAGAACATTGTTAGAGGTGCTATAATAAGGTCACAGATCATTATACTCACGTACTTCACACGTGCAACGGCAACGGACGAACAACGCCCGCAACATCTCAAGACCTGAAAACAGAAAACAAGGGACATTATTGAGGTGTCATTGAAATTCCCATACCTATGTACAACCGCGCGTGTCGTGCTCCCAGTGACCACGCCCTCAGCATCCAGGCACCTGAAAAAGACAATGCAAAGACTTCATTAAAGGTGCCCATCTCTTCAAGACTATAAACTCTTTATACCTACTGGCATCCGCTCGTGCAGTAACGGCGGAATCACCTTTTGGCATCTCAGCACCTGTGCCACTTCTAAGGCCACAAAAGACTTTGAGGACCTCCAGTGACGTAACTGGAACCCACGTACCCCTGCATAAGTCGCAGGATGGAGAGCCCAGCATTTATACGCCTAAGGTGAGAGCTCACCAGGACATTGGACTTTCGGAGAGTTGGCGATTAGTGAGGAGGAAGTCCAGCCAAACGGTCATTAACCCTTTTTTCTTCCGCCTACAGAAACCTTACCCTGCAAGCCAGACGGTCAATAAGAGGAAGCCCAGTCCATAGAGTCATCCGAGCTCTACGCTTCTCAATTGAAGAGACTATAACAGTTCAGCCGGGCCAGCGCCTCCGTGGGAATCAGGTGAGCATTACAGTTCCACTCAGAAGCCACACACACACATATACCCTGAGTGGAACCACGCACACAGTTATTTATAATTGCTCATAACATTACTTCATCTACATAGGAAGCTTGGCACGTATATTACCTAATAACCTCCCCTTCTCCTGTGTGGTATGGGTTAAATGCACCAGAGAAAGGCAGAAGCAAAAAAAAAAAAAACCTTTATACAGGCTGTGATTTATAACAGTTTCATTTCAAAATAATACATTACCAGCTTTGCGAGGCAGTCCTTTCTAGAATAAACAAAAGAGAAACGAGTGAAAAATACAAGGCATTTCATTTTCCCTTTGCAACAATAAAAAGATCAGTCAATTAGATGGCAACATTATAAAGTGGCATTTAAACACAGTGATTCCCCAGCTATATCTATCCTGCCTGAAAAAGACTTCATTCAGCCAACGCTCCCTCAAATTGTACGTGATAATTACCAACTGTTTGTAGCTTTTCACCACTCGAAATCTCCTGGCTTGTCGCCTCCGAGAAGTGGCCCAGGGCTTTCTTTTTAAAGCACCCAGCGAGAACATGCAGTTCAATCTGCAATCTTCAGTTCTCAAGCCGGTGCCAATTGACTAGGAAACCCCAGTCTCCGAAGGTCAGCAGTGCACTGGAACAACCCCTCCCAGCAGCCCAGCCAGGTCCTCACAGCAGCTCTGCAAAATGTCTAATCATTCTCCTTCTCCCCGAGCTGCTTCAAGAAACCTCTGTTACAGCCCCTAAGGTGACGTGTCACCAATCCAAATACACAATAATCTACCCTCCTTCCTCAACAATGGCTCACTTTTACAGTAAGCAACTGTATCTAACTGATTTCCTGTTATTCGAATTTTGCTTCCTGCAAACACCGTGAACAGAGCAAAGAGAGAGGAAAACAAATCTGAACACACGTTTAAAATGAATCTCAGCCTGCCTCATTTTGCACATGGAGAACACATTATAATGTTAAGGAGTTAAAATCGTGTTAGTATTTGTAAATTAAGTTAATTGATTAAGTATCTAATGTTTCTCCTGTAATTGAGGCATTTCAATTGAGAAAGAAATGGTGTTCTTTTAAAGTAAGTATTGAGAAAAACAAATGGTGTTCTTTTAACATAGATAGCCTGTCTTCATATACCTGTCCATATGTTATCCTGGCAACACATGGCTTGCTGTACCACCTTACAGCAATAATGTGATCCCATGCAGTGGCGCTGCACTCCAAAACACGCTAAATTATACTACATACCCTCCTTTTTCTGAGAATTTGGCCATGGTCCAAGCCACAATTGAAAGAAACCCAACTTGCTCCCTTTCTTCTTTTAAAATGTATCAATCCAACAAAATGAATATTCACGTGTGGAAAATGAAAATTGAAAAATCATTGTTCAATCATCATAATATCAAAATTCATCTCTGAGTCCATCAGTTCTTATAAAATATTTTACATATTGCTTCCCAATGGAAGTGTCCATAGTCCAGTGTCTTACTTTTATACTTGAAGTCCATCACAAAACAATAAAATAAAACAAATAGTTCAAATAAAGAATTAACATAACAGATTAAAATAATTAATTAAAATAATAAACACGTGGAACTCCATACTCCAGGACACTTGCCTGCCTCTGATATGTCCCGACCAGCGATGTCACATCATTTGGTTTGTTTGGGTACTCTTTCATCTTGGCACTCTTGGATCTTTTTTCCATAGGAGTCATCTCTTTTTGGCATTCCGATTACTTGTCTTCACCTCCACCCGGAGGCAGGCATCATTTGATCTTCATCCAGGGGACTCCAGCACTTCATCATCTCCCGTGTCCTCCGGTCCCGTGACCTCCAAGCCAAAATGTGTTAATCAATAGTCTAAATCAAATAGAAAAGAAACAAATTAAGTACATAGCATAATACTAACTTCACCCTTTTGCCAAAAATAAAACATGCTTTGCAAAACATTTTGCCCCTTTCCTCTCGCTTTCTGAAATTAAGCACATGTTAAAGAGAAAACAAACATACATAAAATAGCATTCAACATTTAATACATTTTCATTTTGCAAACCAACTCTACTAATTTCAGCTTCCATTTTTTTTTAGTTTTTTTTTTAACCTATATACATATGTAATAATCAATCACCTCTATTTTATTTCTCTGCTGTTGCTCTCTGACTAAACCCATTTACCTTACCTTCTTTTATGTATTCAAGGGACTTTATCTGTTTCTACACGCTCAAGTCTTTTCATTTCGTGTCTGGGGTGCCAGGGTTTAATTTGGTTTACATGAACAAACTGTTCTGTTGCTGTTTCACCTTCAGTTTTCAAAATGTTATAAACCACAGGAGAGACCTTATCTATAATTCGAAATGGCCCTGCCAGGCTGCTAGAAATTTGGAATTTTTCTGTTTACCTTTTCCAAAATGAAATTTATACACCTGATCGCCCACACAATATTCTTTCACTGATGTATTTTTTATCATCATATGACTTTGCATTGTCAGCAGCTCTTTCTAGATTTTGCTGTACAAAAGCAAATGCATGTTGTAAATGCTTCCTCAGTTCATCAATGTATTCATTAACTGTGGATGCGCTCACAAGTGTCTGCTCATGTGTTCTGTATAGCAGGTGTTGTGGTAACACCATTTTCCTACCTGTCAAAACCTCATGGGGGCTAACACCTGTTGCTTTGGCAGGAGTTGATCTGATTGCCATTAAAACCAAAGGTAAACGTAAATCCCAGCTGGAACCTGCTTCTGCCACAAATTTCTTTAATATGGCCACAACAGACCTATTGCAGTGTTCAACTCCACCCGAAGAAGCCGCTCTATATGCAATATGTAATTTCCCTTTCACACCCAGTATTTGCCATACCTTACTCATTTGAGCACTTGTGAAATGACTTCTTCTGTCTGATTCTATTCTTTGTGGTAATCCAAACCTTGAAAACACATGATTCACCATTAATGTAGCTGCTGTTTGCGCACTACAATCTGGTGCAGGAATACACTCAATCCATTTTGACATCAAACACACCACACTCAAAATATAACGGTTCCCCCTGCTCGACCTCTTTACAGGCCCTACATAGTCTATTTGCAAATCTGACCATGGAAGAGTTAAGCCTCTTTTCATTAATGGAGCTCTATGCATTGATGAAGCAGGTTTAAATTGGGCACATACTAGACATCCTCTAGTATATAATTCCACATCTTGGGACATAAGTGGCCAATAAGCATAATCTTTTAGTATTTCCAATGTTTTTTGTGAACCTCTGTGGCCTGCAGTTATTGCATCATGTGCATGGTGTAGCATTAACCCTCTGAATGAAAGGGGTACCACCCACTGTATCTGTCCTGCTATGGACTCTGTAATCATGAGTCCATCCTGTAGTCTAATTCGTTTTTTATTCTTTAATAGCACCCTCAACTCTTGTTTTCCCATACAATCATTTTCTGTTAAAAGGTTTTGTTCAGGATCTATCAAATGATTATAATAGATTCCCAGAATTCGATCATCATTTTGTGCCTCAATTAGATCTTGATCTGGTGTATCATAACTCCACTGTACCACTGGCTGATCTATCTCCTTTGGTGCTTTAGAACATGTTACTGCATCAATTTGTATTTCACCAAGTAAATGTTCAATAGGTAGCAATTCTCCCATCACAGCCCCAATTTTAGCCAGGTGATCTGCCTTATCATTCCCTCCTTATCCACTCCGGGTGTTTTTAAATGCCCACAAATTTTTCTCCAGTATATTGTCAAATCATTTTCTGACACCAATTTGTCTATTGCTTGTATCATTTTTCCATGTTTAAGTGGCTTTTTGTTGTATGTAACCATGCCTCTCGCTTTCCAGCCAGGTAAATATTCCACAAAGCTTTTTCGTGCATAGTCAGAATCAGTCACCAGGACAATTTCACTAAATTTATTATCAACTGCAGTAGCAATTGCTTTATAAATGGCTGCCAATTCCGCTACTTCACTGCTCCGATCTCCGATTCTCATTCCTATACTGGGGATGCCTTCACATTTCAACCAGACATTTCCTATTCCTGACACTAATTGTTTATTACTGTCATTTTCAATGTGAAAAGCACAACCATCAACATATACAGTTGGCAAATCCTTGCATGTCTTCATCAAAAGCTTTGTGTGGTGATTGCCCAAAATCCTGTAAGCTAGATTCCACTTCTACTTCGTTTGATACATGTTCAGCTGCACAGTCATGCAGATCTGCTAAACCCTGAGCAACTGGGCTTTTTTTTATTTTGGCCATATCTCACTTCTAGAGGAAAACGTTGTAATGCTAGCGTCCATGAAGTGATTCTGGACTGTGCTAGGTTACCTGACCTGATTCTTTTACTCTCTAAAAACTGCAATGGTTGATGATTGGTCTCAATAATTACCTTTTCTCCCTGAACAATGGGGCGGAAATGCTGTAGCGCCCACACAGTGGTCAAAAGGACCTTTTCACATTCACTGAATTTAATTTCAACTTGGGAAAACGCATTACTTGCAGAGGCAATGGTTTTGTGATTCAAACCATGTTTTTGTGATAGCACTGCTGACATACACTGTTCAGAGAAACCTATTTCTATAAAGAAATCCCTATCCTTTATGGGGTATGCCAAACATGGTGCCTTTACAAGACATTCCTTTAATTTAGCCACTGCTTCAGACTGCTCTGTTTCTCATTTCCAGGGTGTATTCAGCTTTAACAGCTTAGTTAATGGTTGAGTAATTTCAGCATAATTTTCAATGAACTTCCTGTTATAGCCCGTCATTCCTAATAAACTTTTTACCCCTTTCACATTTTTAGGGTCTTTTAGTTTTTGTATAGCCTCCACTTTCTTCTTTTGTGGGTTTAATCCATGTTCAGTCACTTCATGGCCTAGAAAATTCACCTTTTTCTTGCACCATTGTGCCTTTTGTAAAGATACTTTGGCGTCTGCTTTCTGCAATTGTCCAAGAACATGTCTTATTTCATCAAAATGGTTTTTCAAGCTTTGATTTTTTATCAGTACATCATCCACATAAACTATGGTACCTCTTTCCGCTGCATCAGGCATGGCCTTTCTCAAAAATATTCCAAATTCACTCCCACTATTGACATACCCAAATAAAACTCTAACCCATGCGTATTGAGTCTTATCAAATGAAAATGAAAATAAATTCTGTATCTCCTCTGCCAATGGCACGCACCAATATCCAGAGGTGAGATTTAACGTGGTAAACACTTTTGAACCATGTACCTGAGCTAGGCCCTGATCAATGAATGGCAGTGGCCATCTGGATACTGGCACTCTTTTATTTAACTCCCTCAAATCTGCACATAGCCGCCATTGACCATTTGGCTTTAACACACCTAAAATAGGTGTGTTGGATGTGCTATGAATGGGCCTGATGATTCCCTGCGACTCCAAATTTTTAATAATCTCTGCCAATGACTCTAAACATGCCAATGGTAATCTATACTGGCGCACACATACTGGGCTTCTGCTACACCCTTCCGGTAGCGTGGCCACATGTAAATCAGTTAGATCGCAATCATAAGCATCTTTTGCAAATACATCTTTAATCTCCATAAATATCTTCCTGAGTTAATTTCTATCCTCTTCGCTGCCACATGCATCCGCTGATAAAATCTGCTCCTCTACCATTTTGGAGAATTCTGGAAAATGTTCTGGAAGGGGAATCTCGGTGCTTTCCTCTAACTGTGTGGCTGTGTCTCTCTGTAAAGCCGCCACTTTTAAATGTTTTAGTATATCAGCTTCCACTTCAATGGGCTGATTTTCTATTTCATTTTCATTTAAGTTAAATGTTATGCAATCTTCTTGATGACAGCCCACTGTCTCATTTGAATCATAAGGATACACAGAATTAATTTTAAATATTCCTTTGGGCTGGGAATTCAGGTGTTCTGGCAACTCACCCTTGGCATCTACATACTTTTCAGGTATATTTCCAATCACCATGTTATTCAGATCTGCAGTATAATGTGATTTTTGTATGGCCATCCCTAATGGGGAGTTTTCCTCTAAATGAATATCTTGACAACCTTTATTATTCACCATAATTTTTACAGACCCTTCACCAATATCTACCAATGGAATGTATTCATAATCCAGGCCTTGCTGTTTTATGGATTCATTCAAGCAGACAAATGCATCAGAATTTTTCAACTGCTGTCCATTTTTGCATTTCAGTGTTATTGCAACCTGTTTGGTGAATGCAGGGATAATAGTATCCTTCCTCAGTTGTAATTCAATTGCATATGGGACCAGCTGTGCGCAATGATAAGCCCTTCTTTTGTCTTCAAATTCAGGTGCCAGCCCACCTAGGCGTGACCATATCTTTTGATTAAGGAAATCTAACTCCATACACATTCTGTGCATTATATCATTGCCCATGTAAAAGTCATTTTGTGTTCCACTCACTATCCATACATTATGGTAAATTGTTTTCTGCCCAATGCTAATTTTTAGCATGCATCTTCCTGCAATTCGGTTTTCAAAGTCTGGACTGTCCAAACCAGAGACATATTGGTTTTTAATTCTAAATTTCGGGATCTCCTCCCTCTCCATTATTTTTTGCAACAATTTCTCATTAATGAAACTCCTTTCCTATTCAAGTGCTAAAGTGGCTTTTGTTGTTTTAGAATAGTCATTTATAGCAATGTGAACCCATGGTTGCTCATCTTCCATGTGTATTTCAGCAAGAGTGCTGATGTGTTTTTCTGAATCTGCTTTAGGAGCAATATTCTGTTTGCATGTTTTCTCTTTTAAATAAAAGCGTAATTTGTGCTCATCTATGGCAGTTTGCCATCTTTTACTTGGGTCCAAGTATATCTGCACAGATTGTTTCTCATCTTCACTCTGCATTTTATCTTGACACATTAATATAACAGTGACGCTAGGTATGCAACTATTCTGGAGATATACCTCCACTGCATCATTTGTTTTGGCAACGGTATGACATTCATTTATATTGCTGTTTTGTGATTTTAGTTTTTTAGGTCTCAATGTTTTTTTTGTTAAGGACCACAGTACCCCATTTACCCCATCTATGAGAGGAGACAACCTTTTCAGGCAATCCGTTCCCATCAGAAATGGATGTGACCAATACCTCCTGTTTCATTCTGTTTACCTATCTTTATATCAAACTCAGTGACACCTATGATAGGCACCTCCTCCCCATTAAAATTATGCACTGGACCTTGACTGTGATCATATTCTGCGGGGATCTCCCTTCATTGATACTCTTTACCAATTCTTTAGACATAATTGTGGCCTGTGCGCCAGTGTCAATCATTGCAAATGTATTGCATTTTTCTTCTACAGTGATGGGAGCATAATACCTGTCATCAACGTCCTCTAACACACATAAGAAGTGCAAATTCTTACTGATTTCAGGGCTCACCTTTCACAGGCCTTTTTCACTTTTGGCTAATCACATTGGTAAATGGAAAGACATTTTTCCCTCCTTTTTGCCCATTTCTGTGTGAGAGACTTTATTCATTTCCCCATGTTCAGAGGTTTTTTGGAGTGTGGCCACTGTTCGCCCATCCATCCAGGTATCATCAGAGGTCACACTACAACCCTCCAACTGAACATGTGTAACAACATCACTTGGCAATTTGTCATTGTCTAATTCTGTGCATTTGTGATTATTCAGTATGGTACCAGCCCTTTTAACCTCTTCAAAAATATGTGGCTCAAAGAATTCTTCAGGTGATTGATCTGTACCCTCCTTTTGAGCATTTCATTTTTCTGCCTGTGTTTGGTCATTGTTTTGATTGCCCAGGGAAGGAGTCATAGCATCGCCACTTACTCCCTGTTCACTGGTATTCCCCATGCATGAGTCATTTTTCTTAAATCTGTCTCTTTGTTCTTTTGGATCTTCAGGTTTTCCTATTTCATTTGTACAAATCTCCAATGTTTGATTTAGTTCTAGGTTAAACCGTACCTCTCTTTTAGAAGTATTTGCATTTTCTGTTACATGTTCATTTACTGGTATTTTCACTTTTAAATCATTAGGCATCCCAGAGTCATTATGCAAAATTACATCAGAACAATCTGTCTTTTTGGCACTGCAGGTATCATAAGTACTTAGTCACTTTTCAGAAGTCCCCCGGTCATTACTATGGCCTTCTGCCCCCTCCTTTGATGACTGTTTTTGTGCTGTACAGAGCTTTTCTATTTGCTCAGCTAACATTTTCATTTGGGCTTCGAGACACTGGAATCTTTCCATCTCTCTAGAATCCTCTCTCCGAGGCCTAGTTCGATATCGGCTGTTTTCACCCTGACTGGATCTATTCTGATACCTCTCAGGGGAATGGTTTCTATTGGGATGGTTCCTGAACTCTTGATTCATTTGTGGAGGGGAGCGGGGTGCACCCATCCTTTGGTTGTAGTCCCCTGGTGGGGAATCATTGTACTGACATGGAGTGTAGTTCATATTCTGCCTCATGTCCTGTCTCTCAGGTTGTGAGTACTGGCCCCTATGTTGATTCCCATTATCAGCAAATCGATCCACATATCGGGGTCTATCCTGATTACCATATATCATGGTATTGGGGTCAAATCTGCTTTGTGTCCCCAATGTCTGATAGGGACCATCATTTCTTTGATCCTGATTTTGTCTCTGGTTATTGTTCATACCTGACATATCAGGCCGATAGCCTGCCCGGGGCCTATCTCCTAAGTACCTGGGGCTGATGTAGCTCTCCCTATTACTAGGATCATGTGATTGAAACATTGGTACAGGAAGTGATGTCTTTGTTGATTACCCCTTTGTTCAGGTGTCAAATTATTTTTACCTGGACTTTCAGCAGACTCAAGGGACATTTTGGCTGACCTGATTTCATCACTGTTGCTGAGGGTTCTTTAGGTTTTGGTCTAGTGTCTTTCATGTTATCACTTTCTCTACCCTGACAATAGAGTACTTCATATAGTTTTGTGCTTTGGTGCACAATCCATTCAAGGGACATGTCACGATCAAATTCACGGACCAATTGGGATATGATGTCTTTCTGTAGCCCATAGAAGTAGGCAGTTTTAAACTCATTGGAATTGGGGTCAAAAGATACATCAAAGCGAGAAAATGCTCTTTTTAAGTCTTGTAAAAACTGGCGAGGGGATATATTAGGCCCAGCAGTGATTGTGTAAGCGACTTTCTTTGCCTCCTGCAATGACTGGAAAGGAGAAAAATCACGCCTAATCTCTTTTTCAAACTCTGCCCATGTCATATTTTGTTGTTCATTCAATCCTCTTATGATACTGGCCGTCGGAGCATCTAAAGTTAAATGAAAATACTGCCTGTACTGTTCCTTAGGTATCTGGAGGGCTTTAAAAATGTCATGAACCGCTTCTAAGTGATCCTCTATGCAGCATTCCCCTCCCTTTTTAAATGGTTTGATCAGGGCTTTAATGGATTTCAATATCTTTATGGGGCTACTTGTTGCAATGCATGGAATTGCACTACTTGGTGACTCAACCCTGGTTCCAGGTGTATGGGATTGGTGGCGGCACACCAATGGGAGTATCAAATCCCCCAAGGGCACTGCAACCAAGTTCAGTCACCGGGGCACTAGCTCTTTGGGTTCGGGACACACTCCTCCCCTCAACTTTTTTGGTAACATTAGTGGCAGATGGCCTTTTAACACATGCACAGCACAACCAATAATAGAACTATAGGGTCATTTTACATGCAAGACACTCACCTGTTAGAGCTCTGTCCAGGCTCTGTGGGGCAACATACATGCAAACCTCCTAATTTGCATATGCGGTGAAAGTTGCCCAGGATCACACACTTGGGTTAAGTGATGAAACCAGGATGTGGGCAATTGAAGCACTAAACCACATATCTTCCCACTAAGAATGGATACACATATTTCTTAAGGTTTTGGTTTCATGTGCTTTACTTATATTCTATTTCTAGCAATGTCTAGAAAATAATGTGATTACATGATAAACTAGCCTTTCATAATAGACTAACCCTACACTACATACATTGTCATAGAAATAGGTTGAGCAAAATGAGCATGGAATTCATTTTGTTTTCCCTATCCTGCATGTAAGCTCAAAGTAGCACCATGCAACTTAAAGTGAGCCTAAACGAACCCCCCCCTTGGGCTTGAAAACCATAGTCATTATTTAACACAGCATGCGCCATTATGGACCCGTCCAATTACTCGTTACTCCCACTCGCATTTCTTAAGGCACAAAAGTCCTGCTAATTGTCCCACACCCACAAATCATGGTCTAATTACTCCCAGGGTAATGCCTTGTTGACATAGAGCAGCGCAGACCTCAGGGAGAGACGCTTTGCTGCCCTGAGCTCCAACCTGAACACGAAAGAGTGAGCTCTGAGCTGGGAAGGATTTGCTTGATCAGTCCTGAAGCCAAGTTGGGACTTTTTCGGTGCGGGTGGAATGCAGGACGCAAACTATACATTCGGGACAGTCCCGCCAAATAGGAGGCAGTTGGCCACCCTAGCAGGGATTTAAAGTAAACAGAGGTTATCCAAAAATGAGCCAGGGCTCAAGTTGATGGTACGTAGCCTCCCTTTTTTCAGAGGGAACCCTGATATGCTAATTTCTGGTGACGCCACATTCAATTAGTATGCTAAGGAATCCCCCCACTTGACCCCTACAATGTGAAGGATGCAAACCATTGAGAAGCAACACCTGGGAAGTTCTAGGCATAGGATTAGCACAAAAGCATTATGGGCCTGTTAGAGGAAGCAGCCTAGTCATTGATGGAGAAGCTCTGACTGAAAGAGAACCGCAAAAACACTTGACGAAAAGAGGTACAACAGCGTATTGTATTGTACAGCGATAAATGGCAGGGACCAGAACCCACCACGAGGCAATTGAGAAGTAGTCTTATTCTGAGGCAGGGCCAGTGCAAGATTTAGGCCACGCCAAGCAAAGCGTCATAGGCAGCTGCTGCTTAGAATCTTATCGTAGAACCGGTTTTGATGTTTAATTCTGGGCAACTTGGGTTGAAAATTGCCTATTTGCAAAACATGCTCCTTCTGCTCCACAGTTGCTGTGAATGGTGTCCGGAGCCCTTATGCATCCTCGGGGACCCTGACCTCCCACACCCAATCTGCCCAGCTCCTGTCTACCCACAGCACTTGACTTGGCACACCCTCTGCCTCAGAGGTTCACACTTACTCCTAACGTGGCCCCTGAACTTGTAGCACTCATCAACCCAAGCACTTCAACTGGAGCTCACCCATGAGCCGAGACTCCCCAGCACTTACGCCCTCTGCCAGTTTCATTGCTGCACTTGCACGTTCTGAATACTCACAAGGCATAGTAGGTTCGTCCTTCCTCCTTTTCTCTACCCTACTTTTATGAATTATTTCATTTTGTAATGTATTTCACTCCCTTGCTCCCTCCACTCGCCCTGTGTGTGCTTTGAAATGGTATTTTACTTCCTTTATAAGCGCCTGACAAGCCAACAATAAATACATTAATTAGGGACTTTGAATTATCCTATATTAGCCCCTACCATGAGCTAATCTGCAGGGTTGCCCAACTCCAAGCCTCGGAGGGCTGGATCCATGTTGAGTTTTCAGGATACCCCTAATTAATATTCATGAGATAAATTTGCATACAATGATTTTAAATGTATGCCCATTTTACCACATGAATATTAATGCAGAATATCATGAAAGCGTGTCAGAATCCGAGCCCTCGAGGAATGGAGTTGGACAACCCTGAATGACTCCTTAACTAATTGTACTCGGCCTGCTGGTTCATTTGCTTCTTGCTTCAATATCTCATATTGCTCTTGTGCTCTTTGGGGTTGCACATGCTTTCACATTTCCCGTGGCTCACAGAGCCCATTGCCACGATATTTTAACTAACCATTTACCCACTTTCATGTGTATTACAGACACGTGGTTCAATGCCACATTGGCCCTGTCTTAGTTCACCTTCTTCCTGACCGTTTTAAAAAACATTTTAAGGGAATTTTAACATTTTAAGGGCTGATCGTGCTCCTCCTCGTTCTGGGGGTGGGTGCAGTTGTCATCATCTGTTATGAAACGAGGGGCGTAGGAGACACATAAAATCTGGGGGGTACAGGGGACACTTTGGGTACTTTGTTTTTTTAATTTATTTATTGTGTTTTAGTCAAAGAACTCGACTTTTCACAAATGCACAATTAAAATAGCAGTACGTATTACATGACATTTATCATCACTGTATAAAACAAGAGAAAAGAAATAATAAACCAAACAGCGGTCCTACTAGGCTTTGGGATGTTCGGAACGTGCAAGTGCAGTGACAAAGAAGAAGGGGGGGGCAGAGGAGTAAGGGCTACAGGGACCTCCAGCATGTAATAAAATAATATATCATTAATCTCACCTAAGGCCTTGGTAATTACTGTTCTGGGCTCAGAGGGGGATGACCAGTGCTCACTTTGTTTGGATGGGCTTCATTGGTACCAGAGACATATCTCGAAGCCCTCAAAGCACACATTCTGTACTCTATTAGTTGAACCACTTGTCTATCACCGGAAATGCATTGGGATACAGCAGCACTGGGGGACATGATATGATGGTTTATTTATATAGCGCCTATACACAATGTGTTTCAAAGCACCTCAAGGCAAGGGAGGCAACAAGGGAAAATAAAATGAAATTCTTACAGGCCATGAACAGTAAGGATGTGAAATTAACTATCATACTCGGCCTCACGACATTTCAGATAGTGCAAGAGCTAAGACATAGATAAGGAAGGGAGGGGGAGAGTGGGAAGGAAATGGAAACAGACAGGCGACTACCGTACTAGGCCTGACAACATTTCTGGTAGAGCCAGAGAAAACAAAAGGAGAAAGGGAGGGGAGGAACAAAAGAAGCGACTATCGTACTAGGCCTGGCGACATTTTGGATAGTGCTGGGGGGGTGGGGCAAGTAAGGGGAGGGAGTCAGAGGAGGTTGCTATCATACTAGGTCCAGGGACAATTCTGATAGAGTAAGTGAATAGAAGAAAGTAAGGGGAGGAGGGGAGGAGATAGGAAAAGGGAGAAAGGGAGAGGAGGACAGAACAGTGAGTAAGCAGTCAAAAAGAGTGGAGAAGCAAGAGGGGAGAGCAAATACAATTGTAGAAGTCAGTATTAACACATAATGTTGCAAGCCAGGATACAAGATTAAGATGGGAACAGCATGATTCAGGGCCACCATGAGTACACGATGCAAAGGAGGTCCAGCATCAGATTTGAGAAAGGGTGACGCACCGTGAATCAATGAAGTCCATAAAAGTCAAATACAGCAGAAGCAGCATGAGGGGGGAGATGGGGAGCAGGGTAGAAGAATCAAACAAAACAGGCAACACCTGTGTGCAAGAAGGGGGGCACAAGGGAACATTATGGAGGGCCAAGAGGGGGTGGGAATGGCCTGTGAGGACAGAGGGAGTAAACACATGTTGGTGGATGCTTACATGATTTAGTTTAGTTTCTGGGGCATCCACATTTATCATGCATTTTCCATGTCCCCACACAGCCTTTGCTAGGCGCACTTGACAAAGCTTCACACACCAATTTGCAGACAGTGCCCACAAAGTTCAAAGACAGCCAAGGCCCAAAACCTCTGCACGGATCCCAGCCTACTGGGCAAGGACAAATGCACCCCAAATTCACTCCAGAATGCCCCGCTTTCCTCTAATGTCCGTATTGGTCCGCACCTTCCTTGCTGCTGGGACGGTGGGACTGCTCCAAGTAGGTGTCACTCTTTCAGAAGATAAATATGTTCTCATGCCACTCAATGCTAATCAAGAAACCTATATTAGTGCTCAACATCTCTTTTGCATCCCCTTCTGAGTTACATGTCCCATACGCTTTGAAGTTTGAATACTGTGGTAGGACTGATCCACCCATTCATGCTCTCAAAGTTGATACATTGAGTAGCATTAAATTATTGGGTAATAACACCTACTAGTACAAGTGCTTAGAAGCAAGAGGAATCTGCATGAAGAGCTAGACAAGAACACCAATTATTAATATTAGCGACCTATCCTGTGCTCGCAGTGTTACAACATCACCCATGCCACTATTTGCTTCTCGGAAGGTTAATCATGCACACCTAGAAAAACAAATACAAGGATGGAGTGTTTACTATAGCGTTGCAAGCAAATAATAAAAGGTGCACACCTTTTAAATCTAAAAAACAAGCATTTTCACTAATATCCTGATAAGACAATGGAGTGGCCTTGTGGTTAAGTGCTTTGCCCTTGACCCTAACCATCTCATGTTGGAATCCTGGCTCCGGCAGCATC